>NW_024396943.1:1242277-1591566 GCF_004115215.2 Ornithorhynchus anatinus | reverse complement strand
GGGATGCTCTGCCAGATTTGTGGGTAGGAAATGGGTCTACCAGCATTGTTATACTGCACTCTCCCAAATGCTAGTACGGTGCTCTGCCTGCAGCAAGTGCTCAGTAAGACTGATTGATTGAAAGAATGGGGGCAGGGAGGAGGTGGGAAGAGATGGAGGCCCAAGGAATCGGTGGATGTTGGAGGAGTGAAGTGCGCCGGCTGGCTTGGAGGGGGACAGGAGTGAGGCTAGATCTGGGGGAAGAGAGCTGATGGAGTGCCTTCGAATCGATGGTGAAGAGTTCCTTCTGCTTGATGTAGATGTGGTTGGGCAACCATTGGAGGTTTTGAGGAACTATCGAGGAGCAGCATGGCGTAGTTGAGTAGAGCAAGGGCCTGGAAGTTAGAAGGTCATGGGTTCTAATCCTGGATTCACCCCTTTTGTGCTTTGTGGTCTTGGGCAATCCACTTCTCTTCTTTGTGCCTCAGTTACCTCCTCTGTAAAATGGGAGTGAAGACTGCGAGCCCTGTGTGGGACAGGGACTGTGTCCAACCTAATTTACTTGTATCTACCCCAGGACTTAGTACAGTGTCTGGTACACAGTAAATGCTTAACAAATACCACTATTGTTATTATTATTATTACTATCATTATTATTTTGGAGCAGTGGGGAGATATGGACTGATCAAATTTTTAGAAAAATGATCCAGGCAGCAGAGTGAAGTTGGGCCTTCTTAGTAACTTTGGTTAAAAATAAGGTATCAGACCTTAGAATCAATCCTCTGTTTACAAAACTATTTCCATAAGAAAAGTTATTATAGCTTAAAATGTTTCTTCTTCATAGGTGATTTTCAGGGACCAATTGTGCCATTTTTCTGAAGACTGCCTGTAGTGAGATTAGTTGTCGTCGTAGAAATAGCAGTAATAACAATATTTATTGAACACCCATTAAGTAATTAAGCAAGTACAGCAGAAAAACAAAATATGTTCCCTGCCAACAAGGAGCCTGCTTTGTAATGGGGTAGGCAGATGTCAGAATGTCTATTAATAGTGGATCAGGGACAACCTGATTACCCTGTATCTACCCCAGCGCTTAGAACAGTGCTCTGCCACATAGTAAGCACTTAACAAATACCAACATCATTATTATTATTATCATTGAAAGGACATTCATACATGGCGCTCACAGTCTTAAGTGGGAGGGAGAACTCGTATTTGATTTGCATTTTATCTACTAGGAAACGTAGGAAAACTAGGAGGCCCAGAGAAGTGAAGTGACTCGCCCCAGGGCCACACTGCAGGCAAGAGGCGGAGCTAGGATTGGAACCCAGGTCTCCTGACTCTCAGGCCTGTGCACTTCTCACTAGGCCATGCAGCTTCCGCCCAGTGGAGCTGATGAAGCCACAGGACTCTGTCCTCTCCTGGTTCTCCTCATCTCTCTGGCCGGTCATTCTCGGTCTCCTTCGCAGTCTCCTCCTCCCCCTCCCATCCTCTGTTGGAGTTCCTCAAGGGTCAGTCCTTGGCCCTCTTCTGTTCTCCATCTACACTCACTCCCTCGGTGAACTCATCCGCTCTCACGGCTTCAACTATCATCTCTATGCAGATGACACACAGATCTACATCTCTGCCCCTGTCCTCTCCCCCTCCCTTCAGGCTCATATCTCCTCCTGCCTCCAAGACGTTTCTACCTGGATGTCTGCCTGCCACCTAAAACTCAACATGACCAAAACTGAGCTCCTCATCTTCCCTCCCAAGCCCAGTCCTCTCCCTGACTTCCCTATCACCGTGGATGGTACGACCATCCTTCCTGTCTCTTGGGCCCGCAACCTCGGTGTCATTTTTGACTCGGCTCTCTCGTTCACCCCACACATCCAATCCATCACCAAAACCTGCCAGTCTCACCTTTATAATATTGCCAAGATCTGCCCTTTCCTCTCCACCCAAATGGCTATCTTACTGCTACGGGCTCTCGTAATATCCCGGCTAGATTACTGTGTCAGCCTGCTCTCTGATCTCCCTTCCTCCTCTCTCTCCCCGCTCCAGTCTATTCTTCACTCTGCTGCTCGGCTCATCTTCCTGCAGAAATGCTCTGGGCATGTCACTCCCCTTCTTAAAAACCTCCAGTGGTTGCCTATCGACCTCCGCAAAAAACAAAAACTTCTCACTCTAGGCTTCAAGGCTCTCCATCACCTTGCCCCTTCCTACCTCTCCTCCCTTCTCTCTTTCTATTGCCCACCCCGCAAGCTCCGCTCCTCTGCCGCCCACCTCCTCGCCATCCCCCGTTCTCGCCTACCCCGCTGTCGACCCCTGGGCCACATCCTCCTGCAGTCCTGGAATGCCCTCCCTCTTTCACCCCTGCCAAACTAATTCTCTTCCCCTCTTCAAAACCCTACTTAAAGCTCACCTCCTCCAAGAGGCCTTCCCAGACTGAGCTCCCCTTTTCCCTCTGCTCCCTCTGCTCCCCCTCTATCCCCCCTTCACCTCTCCTCTGCTAAGCCCTCTCTTCCCCCCTTTCCCTCTGCTCCTCCCCCCTCCCTTCCCATCCCCTCAACACTATACTCGTCCGCTCAACTGTATATATCTTCATTATCCTATTTTGTTAATGAGATGTACATCACCTTGATTCTATTTATTTGCTATTGTTTTAATGAGATGTTCTTCCCCTCGATTCTATTTATTGCCATTGTTCTTGTCTGTCTGTCTCCCCCAATTAGACTGTATGCCCATCAAAGGGCAGGGACTGTCTCTGTTACCGATTTGTACATTCCAAGCGCTTAGTACAGTGCTCTGCACATAGTAAGTGCTCAATAAATACTATTGAATGAATGAATGACCTGAGGCTGGGCCTCTTGTGGCAGGGGCCAGAAAACGAAGCCACACCAATGGGCAACCTCCAATGCTGCTCGATGTGTCTGGCAGAAGACTACCTGTGCGTCATAAGCAGCGTGGCTCTGTGGAAAGAGCACGGGCTTGGGAGTCAGAGGTCATGGGTTCGAATCCCGGATCCACCACTTGTCAACTGTGTAACTGTGGGCAAGTCACTTAAATTCTCTGGACCTCAGTTACCTCATCTGTAAAATGGGGATTAAGACTGTGAGCTTCACGAGGGACAACCTGATTACCTTGTATCTACCCCAGCGCTTAGAACAGTGCTCTGCACATAGTAAGTGCTTAACAAATACCAACATTATTATTATTATTATGGTGGATGGCACTGGCAGGGATACCCAAAGTCCGCTGTGCCTAGATGTGACGAGGGGGGTGGGGGAGGATTCTCTGGGTCCCCTCCTTCATTAGGGGTTGGGAGGGTTCTAAGATGCTTTATCATCCCTCTGCCAGGGCCCAGGAGATTCGAGGCAGATCTTCTAAACTGTGAGCTCATTGTGGGCACGGAATGTGTCTGCCAACTCTGCTATATTGGGCTCTCCCAAGTGCTTAGTACAGTGTTCTGCCCTAAAGAAACACTCAATAAATATGATTGATTGATTGCAGCTGCTCCTTCCAGCTCCCATTTGAGAAAACACAACACACAAGCCAGGAGGAGCCAGTCACTGTTCCAGGGGTGGGGACTGCCAGGCAAGTGAGAGCTCAAGGACATTTAATCGCACATCCTCTTCCTTGTTGTCCTCACCCTATCCCTGGAAGGGAGGAAGAGAGTGGGGAAACTAGGTGAGGGAGAGAGTGGAGAAACTAGGGCCCAGAGAGTTTAAGGGACTTGTCTGAGGTCACCCAGCCAGTCTGGGCATCTGGACAGCACCTCAGATCGCCCGACTTGCTGCTCAGGGCTCTGGTGACCTTGGCCTCTGCCAGTTGTCCAGATGGAGGCTGAGGGGGGGCACGAGAATGAGTTTCCCGGGAGATTTTTTGAAATAACCACATTAGCTGTTTTGGTGGTCCTGGGACAAGGCCCCCTGGCTTAACAGAGCAGATCAGATGGGTAGGGGTGGAGTGGGCTGGGGTAAGGCCCTGGGCCGGCAGGCTGGAAGGTGGACCCGCCGCCACGTAGCTGGGAAGGGGAAAGTGGAATGTGAGCAATCTGCCTTCTTATCGGAGCTCTCACAGGCTTGTCAACAAGGACCAGCCCAGGGCCCCTTCTCCTCCAGGAAGATGTCATTCGTGAAAGACTCTGGAATGCAGCCAGGTCCTCTGGAACCCTGCAGTGCAGTAGGAGGGAGAATGAGAGAAGGGGCTGCCCACCTCCCTCTGCTAGAACATCAAAGGCTGGGAGATCCCAGAAGGGAGAAGCCCTGGTGGGCCTGATAGAGGACCTGGGTTCTAATCCCGGCTCTGCCACTTGTCTGCTATGTGACCTTGGGCAGGTCACTTCAGTGTGCCTCAGTTTCCTCAGCTGTAAAATGGGGATTAAGACTATGAGCCCTATATGGGACAGGGACTGTGTCCAACTCAACTCAAGTCAACTCAAGAGAAGCAGCGTAGCTCAGTGGAAAGACCACGGGCTTTGGAGTCAGAGGTCATGAGTTCGAATCCCCGCTCTGCCACTTGTCAGCTGTGTGACTGTGGGCAAGTCACTTAACTTCTCTGTGCCTCAGTTACCTCATCTGTAAAATGGGGATTAAGACTGTGAGCCCCACGTGGGACATCCTGATTCCCCTGTGTCTACCCCACCGCTTAGAACAGTGCTCGGCACATAGTAAGCGCTTAACAAATTCCAACATTATTAATTATCTTGCATCTACCCCAGCACTTAGATCAGTGGCTGGCACAAAGTAAGTGCTTAACAAATACTATTATTATTAGTAGCACTATATAATTATGGTATTTGTTAAGCACTTACTACATGTCAAGTACTGTTCTAAGTGCTGAATATGCATATATATATATTAGGATCTCTCAACATTTTTTTCATCTGTAAAACGGGGATTAAATCAATCAGTGGTGTTTATTGAGTGCATACTGTGTATAGAGCCCTGAACTAAGCACTTGGGAGAGTACAATACAACAGAGTTGGTAAACCAGTCCCCTGCCCACAATGTGTTCCTGGCCTAGTGGGGGACACAGACATTTTTATAAATAAATGATTTATATTCACCAGGTTTCCTTTAATTCATTCAATAGTATTTATTGAGTGCTTACTATGCGCAGAGCACTGTACTAAATGCTTGGAATGTACAATTGGGCAACAGATAGCGACAATCCCTGCCCAATAACGGGCTCACAGTCTAAACAGTCTTTCCTTTCCACTTAGAACGTGAATCCCATGTGGGAGCGGACTGTGTCCACTCTGATGACCTAGCATCTGCCCAAGTGCTTGGCACAGAGGAAGCACAGAACAACTAATGACAATCAGTTATCATTATTTTTATTTATTATCATTATCATTACTATTGCAACTTCCCTAACGAGACTGTAAGCTCCCTGAGGACAGGGATTGGATCTGCTAACTCTGTTGCACTCTCCGAAGGGCTTAGTACAGTACTCCATAGAGAGTAAGCACTCAATATGCACCATTGATTGACTGAGCGATTGACAGTGTGGGATCTGGGCTGCGCGGAGCGCTGGGGCTGGGCTTGCTCTCCGGGAGGGGTAGGGGGCGGTAGGGAGGCTGGGGCTTCCGAGGGCGGCGCGCCACCGTGCGGACGAAGGGGGAAAGGCAGGGAGAGGGCCATGGCGGCCGTTAAGGTGGGGGGAGGGGAAGGAGAGGGGAGAGCGGCCGTTGGCAGTTGGTTGGGGGGCGGGGGCCGTCGCGCGCAGGCGCCGTCGTCGGGCGGGGCCGGGGAGAAGCCCGGGGCGCGGGAAAAGCGAGGCGACGGGCCGGCCGAGGCGGGTGTGGCCGAGGCGCCGAGGCCGAGGAGGAAGAGCCGCCTCGCTGAGGAGGAGCCGCCGGCGGGGAGGGACACCGATGAGGACGTGAGGCCGCGGGGCCGGGGAAGGGCGAGAAGCCGGCCATCTTGGGTGGGAGTGGAGTTTGCCCCCGCCACAGGGGTCGAGGGGCGCGATGGGCGGAGTTATTCTCCTCCACAGAAATTGAGGGGCACTTTGGGCAGAATTTACCTCTTCCACAGGAATTGTGGTGGGTTTGGGGCTCAATTCACCTCAACATGGTTTGGAGGGCGCTCGGGGTGGAGTTTCTCCTCCACAGTAGAAGGGGGGTGGGGGGACGGTGGACGGACACTGTCGTCGGAGTTGGGCGGCCATTAGAGTTGGGCGGGCGGTGGTCGAGGGGCGGGCGGAGGGAGGCGGGGCGGCCGAGGCCTCGGTGGGAAGGCCGGGCCCGACCGATCTCGGGGCGGGGGCGGGGCGAGGCCCCGGGACTCGGGGCGCTGAAGTAAATGCACCCGGTCTAGCGGGTGATACACCGAGCCCACTGCGGCCGCCCACGCGGAAGGAGAATCCAGGACGGTGAAAGTGGAAAGAACGCTTGGAAGGAGAGTGTGGTAAGGAGAATGATACAAAATGATCGTGGTCTAGTGGAAAGAGCCCGGGCCTGGGAGTTGGACCACTTGGGTTCTAATCCCCACTCCACCGCTTGTCTATGTGTGGCTTTGGACAACTCACCTAACTTCTCTATGCCTGCGTTACCTCATCTGCAAAATGGGGATTAAGACGGTGAGCCCCATTTGGGACACGGATTGGGTCCAGCCCAGTTGTCTTGTATTTACCCCAGCATGTAGTACAGTCCGTGGCATATCATAAGCCCTTAAATACAATTAAAACAATTAATAATAGTTGGATAGTAGCCATAGTGGTGTTTTTCAAGTGCTTACTCAAGTGTAGGGCCGTGAAATAAATGCACAGGTGAAAATGAGACCTAGGCCCTGGCCCATAAGGGGCTCCCCTCCAGGAACAAGTGGGGAGGGGGGAGACAAGTCCAAAGGAGATGAGGAAATAATACAAAAACAACAGAAAAGACAAGGACAGCGATATACGCAAAAAGAGCTGTGGTGAGGTAGACATGAAAATGCATTACAAGTAGGGGAGGCAATCCCCTGTACTTAATTGCTTCGTGTGGGGGTGGTAAGTGCTTTTAGTGCTTGAGGGGGTGAGTTCTCAAGAGCCTAGGTGACAAGAGGGAAAATGGAATGGGGAGATGAGAGATTTCGGGAGGAAAGAAGTCCTGGAGGAGATAGGATTTTAGCAGGACTTTGAAGATGGGGGGAGGAGGGGATGATCTGTAAAATAAGGCCCGGGGGTGGGGGAGGAGAGAGGGTTTGAGCCAGTGATTGAAAGCTAGAGAGAGGAGTAGGTTGGGGTTAGGGGAGTGAAGTGTGCCGGCCGGAGAGGAGTGAGGCTAAGTGGGGGGAAGAGAGCTGATTGAGTGCCTTAAAGCCGATGATGAAGAGTTTCTGCTTGATGAGGAGGTTTTTGAGGAATGGGGGAAATAGGGATTTATAGAAAAATGATTCAAGCAGCAAAGCAAAGTATTGCATATTATAAATCGTTTATTCACATTAATGTTGGTCTCCCCCTCTAGACTAAGATATCCTGAGGGCAGGAAACATGTCTACCAACTTTGTTGTATTTTTATCTGTAATTTAGAACCAGCCCACTATTTACCAGTTTATTCCCATGAGAAAATTTGTTCTATCTGAAGTCGTTTGTGCTTGACTCGCCACTTTCAGGAATCAATTGTGTCATTCATCTGAGGACTCCCTGTAGGAGCAGTATTAGTGACAGTATTTGTTAAGCACCCACTGGAGGTCCCTGTGGATAGGGGAAGCATCTGCCAAATCTGTCGTGTTGTTCCCTCTTGAGTGCTAAGTACTGTGCTCTGCATGCAGTTAAGCACTCAATAAATGCCGTTGATGATGATGAGCGAAGTATGAACTGGAGAGAGGGAAAGCTGGAGATAGGGAGGTCAATGAAGAGGGTGATACAGTAGTTGAGATGGGACATAAGTGGTTGGATCAGCCTGGTGGTTTTCAATATAAATTCATGAATGTAGCTCTATTACTCATCTGTAAAGAAGTAAAAAAAATTCTTACTAGTTTTGGTTAAAAACATAGAATCTGATCTTGGAAGCAACCCTCTATTTATAGGTTTATTCCTGTGAGAAAATTGGTTTTGTTAAAAAGCGTTTCTATTTAACACGTGAGTTTTCAGGAACCAATTGTGTCACTAGTCTGAGTAGTAACAGTAATAACTATTTGTTAAGCACCACTGGAGGTCCTTATGGGCAGGTGAAGTATTTACCAACTCTGTGGTGGTGTCTTCTCCAAAGTGCAGAGTGCAGTGCTGTGCATATAGTAAACACTCAATAAATACCTTCCACTGATTTAGGACAGTAATAATAATAATGTTGGTATTTGTTAAGTGCTTACTATGTGCAGAGCACTGTTCTACATGCTGGGGTAGATACAAGGTCATCCGGTTGTCCCAGGTGAGGCTCACAGTCTTAATCCCCATTTTACAGATGAGGTAACTGAGGCACAGAGAAGTGAAGTGACTTGCCCAAAGTCAAACAGCTGGCAAGCGGCAGAGCCGGGATTAGAACCCATGACCTCTGACTCCCAACCCCAGGTTCTTTCCACTGAGCCACGCTGCTTCAAACAAAACACAGCCTGGCCTGGTGGAAAGAGCATAGGCCTGGAAATCAGAGGATCTGGGTTCTAATCCTGACTCCACCACTAGTTTGCTCTGTGACCATGGACAAGTCACTTAACTTCTCTGCCTCAGTTACCTCATCTGTAAAATGGTTACTAAATCTATGGTGTTTGTTGAGAGCTTACTGTGTGCAGAGCACTATACTAAGCGCTTGGCCGAGTTGAAGATGAGAGAGATGGTAGACATGTTCCCTGCCCATAACGAATTTACAATCCAGAGGGGGAGACAAACATTAATAGGAATAAATAAATAATTTCTATCAATAATAATAATGGCATTTGTTAAGGGCTTACTACGTATGAAGCACTGTTCTATGCGCTGGGAGGGATACAAGGTGATCAGGTTGTTCATTCATTCATTCAACAGTATTTATTGAGCGCTTACTATGTGCAGAGCACTGTACTAAGCGCTTGGAATGTACAAATCGGCAACAGAGACAGTCCCTGCCCATTGACGGGCTTACAGTCTAATCGGGAGAGACAGACAGGCAAAAACAATAGCAATAAATAGAATCAAGGTGATGTACATCTCATTAACAAAATAAATAGAGTAATGAAAATATACACAATTGAGCGGACAAGCACAGTGCTGAGGGGAGGGGAAGGGAGAGGGGGAGGAGCAGAGGGAAAGGTTGTCCCAGGTGGGGCTCACAGTCTTAATCCCCATTTTACAGATGAGGTAACTGAGGCTCAGAGAAGTTAAGTTACTTGCCCAGAGTCACACAGCAGACAAGTGGCTGAGCTGGGATTAGACTCATGAACTCTGACTCACAAGCACGTACTCTTTCCAGTGAGTCATGCTGCTTCTCTGTTGTATCAACCCCTAGTTATACAATGAGGGGTACTGGGAGTTAATTAGCGAAGCCTTGTTGTGGGAGCTGGGATTTTAGGAGAGCTCTGAAGGTGAAAAGGGCTGAGGTCTTGTAGATTTGGTCGAATGCTTTTTTATCCTTGCATAAATTGAGCGATAAGAAGAGGTGCCCATGGGTAAGAAGGGGAAAGGTTATCCCCTTTCTAGCCCTGTAGCACTTATGTCCATGGCCTGTTATGCTCCCATTTTTCCCATCTGTAGTTTATTTTACTGACTGACTCCCGCTCTGGACTGAAAGCTTGTGGGGAGGGACACATGTCTTCCAACTACTGTTCTGTATTTTGCCAAGTGCCTAGTACAGTGCTTTGTACACAGCTAGCCCTCGATGAATAACACTGACAGAATGAATCCCAGGAATTTTGGGGGTAGAGGGAATATTTGTAATATCATGAAAAGGGAGGGTCTAAAGGTTTGGGTTATTTTGCAACTGTCAGGCTGTGGGTTGTTTCTCTATTTTTATGTTTATCATGAGAAACACATTGTGTTTTCCTGTCCCTCCATGAGTTAGGAAGCTACGTGAAGACTGGGATCATGTCATGTATGTCCTTTGTAACTTCCATAGGACTTATTACCAGGATTCACAAAGAGTGAATGATTGGGGGTGGGGGAGGGGGGGACTGATTGTCCTAAACATTCATATAGGACCTAGAGTTTGGGGATTTAAATTTTAATTCCAACATATCTTCACAACAGCTCTATTTGTTGGAAAATTACCAGACTTCCTTTTATTCCTTGGGGAAAATTTGGATGCAGAGAAGATTTCCGATTAACTGGAGATCAAAGACTTGTCCAGGAAATGAATGGCAGAACTGTGGAAAGAAGCTAGGTCTTTTTTTTTCTGGTAAAATATGCCCCATAGAAGATACTGAAAAATCAAAAAGCCCAATAAGGAGTGTTGTCTATGAAATTCGCTTGCACCTTTCACTTATTTTAAAGTACTGGCAATGTTCTGAAATTAACTGATGTAAATACTTTGAAAATACACTTTTCTTGTAGGTAGAGAATAGGACTACAAAAGCAAATATGGAAGAAGAGAAGAGCAAGGAACTCACTTGTGGTAAAATCCCTTCGGTTATGTTCCTTAAACCAGTTTTCCTCTTTCTTGTCAATGTACTGGCTTTTTTTTTTTTTAGTCCCCTTAGGTAAGTCTCCCTCCCTCCAACTTCTCACCTCTGCAGTCTACGTACTAGAATAAGAGTGATGATTAATGACAAAGGTGGCATTTTTTAGACCACGTGGCCATGCTCGCCTCATCCTCACCCCAGCATTACCCCCCAGTCTCAGTTCCATTCCCTCACTGCCCCCTCCCCTCCACCCCCAACTCCTTGGTCTCCTCCTCCTGACCACTCACGCACACAGCAATTCCCCGCATCCCTGGGCGTCACTCCAAATCTCACTCAAAAGCCTCCATGCTTATGTACATAAATAGAAGAGAACAGTTAAAGCCATTTGAATGAAGAAGCTCGACAGAAAATGACTTTCTATGCTTTTCAGTTTAATTTGAGAACAGAATGTATCACATAATTTCATAATACCATTTGTGTGACAGTTATTTACCTAAAAGATAGAGTCTCCTGCTTTAGGGGGACTCTTATCTGAGTATTTCCTGTTTCTCTCAGAGGTATTATGCATTAGGAAAAATAACTCCAAATGTTAAAAGGTTCATTTTCAATGGAGAAAGCAGGTACAATCTTCATTAAATGTTGTTTTTATTTGTTTCTTTTCTGAAACAGTGGAGAAGGATATGGACTTACTGCTGGAGTGCATTAAGCAGGAACTAAACTCATACAACGCTCCTGCTATAAAGACTGCTTTGTTCTCAGTTGTTTCAATTTGTCAAGAAAACAGTAAGATGATTCTCTGAAATTTGATCTAGAGTTCTCTTTTTACATTGTGAGATCACATGATGCAAAAATGTATGTCTTTATTTTTAAAAAACTGCTAAAAAGAGTTTTCTAAAGTTATGAATAGGTAGGAAGGAGAGGGCTTTTTTTTTTTTTGAACTTGGGATAAGGTAGAGTGTGAGGTCCATGAAGGACTGGGACTGAGTCCAGTCGTGACTCAGTGGAAAGAGCACGGGCTTGAGAGTCAGAGGTCATGGGTTTGAATTCCGGCTCTGCCACTTGTCAGCTGTGTGACTGTGATGCACTTCTCTGTGCCTCAGTTACCTCATCTGTAAAACAGGGATTAACTGTGAGCCTCATGTGGGACAACCTGATTACCCTGTATCTACCTCAGCACTTAGAACAGTGCTCTGCACATAGTAAGCTCTTAACAAATACCAACATTATTATTATTATTATCTACCCCAGCACTTCCACAGTGTTTGGCACAGAGTAAATCCTTAATGATAAATGCTAAGGTTTTCACATGACCCATGGGCCTAATTGTGATAGTAACAATCATGATAATTGGGGTATTTGTTAAGTGCTTACCCTAAGAAGCAGCATGGCCTAGTAGAAAAAGCATGGGCCTGAGAATCAGAAAAACTGGGTTTTAATCCCGTTTGTTTGCTGTGACAATGGACAAGACCATTCCCTTCTCGGTGCTTCAGTTTCCTCATCTGTAAAATGTTGATTTAGTATCCGTTCTGCCTCCTACTTAGACTTGGAGCCCCAGGTTGGTCAGGGTCGATCTCTGACCTGGTTATCTTCTGTCTACCCCAGCACTTGGCACATTCTAAGTGCTTAACAAATACCAAAATTATTACTATTTTTTTAAATCATCATTATTGCTAATTATGAGAATTATAATAATATTATTATGGACCAAACATTGTTCTCAAAGCTGGGATGGAAGATGATCAGATCTGACTGATCCCTGTCTCACCTGGGGCTCTCAGGGTAAGGTGGAGGGAGACGTGGGTGACTCAGGATTGCGCTGCCCCTCTCCAACTCCTCTTCCTTCTCCAGGCCTGGTGTGCAGTTCCCAATGCCCCTCCTCCGCTCAGCCAGATGCCTTGTTGCTTCTGGGTACTCTGCTGGGCTGCCGGCGAGGATGAATTTTACTTCCCCTGTGGTAGAGGGGAGCTGGCTGGTAGTCAGATAGAGTCAAACTCTCCGGTGTCCCCTGAAGCAGGAGGAACCGGGAGGCAGGGTGAGAGGCATGCAGTGGCAGAGAGGCTGGAATTCCTCAGTTCTACAGAAGAGGTGAGGGGAAAAAGAAAGAGGAAAGAGAGGGAGAAAGTCTATGAATGAGAGTGAGTGACTAGGAGAGCAAGAGACTGAGGTATGTGGTAGATGGAATAGACAGACTGGGCTGGCTCTGGTCACAGGAACCAACATGACTAAGAAACCTTACTCCCCACTCTTACCTTCTTCCCTTCTCCCAGTTCCGCAGTCAGGCTCCAATGTGGCAATCGATGGTTCCAGGATTGTTTCTTATAGAAAACTGCTTTGCACTGAAAAGGAAAAAACCCAAGGAATTGGATATACGGTAGCCTTAATTTGAGCCCAGCTCCCAGCACGTAGTAGGCACTCAATGAATGCAAACAACTTATTGACTCCTCGTTTCTTCAGAATAATTCTGCAATCTTGTTTGATCTTTCATTTTGTTTGCAAATCCTGCAGGCCGTGCAAGTGTCTACTTTCAAGATATTGGTGGTTTGAAGTTGGTACGTGATCTTGCAATGTCAGATGCACCCAGCTCATTAAAAGAAGTTGCTCTGTATACTGTAGGATCTCTAGCCAAATTTAATGGTAAGAGATCATTTGATCACTTTTTGCACCCTGTTGCACCCCTTGAACCATTTTAGGCTTATTTTCTCTCCTTTCCCCATTATTGCATCTACGTTTTATCCAGGTGCTGAATTAATCCCAAAACAAATAAAACCATGTCAGTTATACTCAAGTGCCCATTATAGTACTGTGTGATTTATCGGCAGTCAGTACTCAGTAACAGCACAGTTTTCATGTGTAATTCACTTGAGCTGAAGCTGAAAATCTAATTTGTCAAAATGAACTGATCATTAAGCTTCTAAAGCAATCTAGTTGCTTGTCTGAATACTGTTGCGCGTAGCTCAAAATCCCTATTATTAGAAATGATTTTCTCTGTAGAACTGTTAACCTCATTATTATGGTGATAACTAGAATTATTTGCTAATACTACTATAATCCTGTAAGTGTAGTGTTATTGAAGGAATGTAGAAAAACAGTACCCATGTCATTTGCCCCATTTTTGATGGTATTTCTTAAGAGCTTACTGTGTGTCAGGCATTCTACTAAGCATGGCCTCATGGATTGAGCATGGGCCTGGAAGTCAGAAGGACCTGGCTTCTAATCACAGCTCCTCACTTATCTGCTGTATGCCCTTGGACAAGTCACTTCACTTCTCTGGGCCTCAGTGACCTCATCTCTAACATGGGGGTTAAGACTGTGAGCCCCATGTGGGACAGGGACTGTGTCCAACCCAATTAACTCTTATCTACCCCAGCACTTAGTACAGTGCCTAGCACATAGTAAGTGCTTAACAAAGTACATTTTAAAAAAAGAACAAAAAACGAGTTGATAGAAGGTAATCAGGTTAGACATAGTCCCTGTCTCAGATGGGACTCACAGTCTTAATCCCCATGTTACAAATGAGGTAACAGGCACAGAGAAGTTGTGACCTGCCAAAGGTCACACAGTAAACAAGCCGCAGAACTGGGATTAGAGTCTAGGTCCTATGACTACCTGGCCCGTGCCCTTTCCACTAGGCCACACTGCTTCTCGTTGTTCTCCAGAATAATGTTGGGTGTCTCAGTTCTGAAAATGAATTTTTTTCTCTTTGTATAGTTTGCTTACCACAGAAAACTGTTTCAGTGTTTACCACTCTGTAGGAATTTGTTTTTTTGAGGTTGGGCATGGGGAGCAATTTTCTTCAGGCAACTTCCTTTGTGAGGGCAGAAGGACCCATTTTTGAGCAAGATTTACGTATACCTGATGTGAAGGAATCACCCAGTTTAATAATGGAATGTGTTAGACATGACGCATTTTTTCTGCATTATGGTAGTATTGGCTTTATACTCTGTACAGTTCAACTGGATCCCCACAAAAGGAGTTTAGGCCAGTTTTCTGAGATGCAAGTTTTTAGTAGGTAGAATTCATTTTGAAAAGTATTTGTGCTTCCTAATTACTATTCTTATGGCTTTTATTCCTCTTTAAGTCCTCTGTCAGCAAAGTCTCTGTACTCCTGAATTGTTTGACGAAATGATGACGTTCATAGTTGATGAAAAGTCCAGCGTGAATTTACAAACAGTGTCTGTCTCCGTTCTATTGGCTGTGGTTTCAAAGAACAGTAAGTTTGAATTTTCCTTTTAGAATTATCCCCCTGGAACCTGAATACTTTTTCTGTTCTTTTTGGTCCATGTACTAGGACAGCTCTTCTCAGCCCCTTTAATCCAACTGGTACTTCAGTCATCTGAAGGCTGTGTGTAGATATCTCCCATTAATATAATATTTTGGAGTTAGTGGGGGAAAAGAATTCAACCCGGGTGTGTTTTGTTGCTCAGTATTTTAGAGCTCTCCATGTTGAGCAGCAGTAAGGTGCTGACCTTCCTGCCTCCAGTCTCCCCCGACTGCAGACCCTAGCTCACTCGGCTGCCCGGCACATTTTTCCTCAAAAATCTCCAATGGTCGCTCTTCCCTCTCTGCATCAAACAGAAACTCCTTACCACTGGCTTTTAGGCATTCAGTTAGCTTTCCCCCTCCTACTTGAGTACCATGCTGATTCATTCATTCATTTGTTCATTCATTCATTTAGTCATTTTTACTGAATACTTACTGTTTACAGAGCGGTGTACTGAGCACTTGGGAGAGTGCAGTACAACAGTCAACAGACATTTCCCCTGCCTACAGCGAGTTTACAGGCTATGCAGCCTGCATGCTTTGCTCCCTTATCTGTAATTTTTTAAATGTCTGTCTCCCCCAGTGGACTGTAAACTCCTTAAGGGCAGGGATCCTGTCTGCCAACTCTGTTGTACTCTCCCAAGCACTTAGTACAGTTCACCGATCATATAAGAGCACAATAAATACAACTCATTGATTCATTGAAGTGCTTTGGAGTGTAAGGTTCAGGTGGCGTATTGTCTCGGTTATTTTCTTTGCCTCAGACAATTTGAAAGTAAATCAAAATTCCAAGTAGATGAAGAGCCAAGGGTCATTTCCTTAAAACGATCAGATATCAGTTTCGCTCTTTCATCAACATATGTACCTTTTGAATATGAACAGTATGCAAAATGAGCTTTTTTGTGTATTGAAAAATGAGATCCGCTACTGCCCTGTCAGTATTTGTCATTCGGGGCCATATTTCTCCATCCTTTTTCCATAAGCTCAAGCAGTTGTTAAGAATATGTAGAGTCACTGAGGGCTTAATTAAATTCATATGGTGACATTTAACCGATTTTTGTTTTTTAGGGGCTGGACAAATGCTTCTGAGAGAAATGGGCTGTATTCCTGTTCTGAAAAAGTTATTCAGGTAAACAGATAGGAAACTAGTCTCTGGTCAAGGTAATGAGTAACAAACACCTGCAAATTTAAAGCATTTTGACCATCTTAATTGCTTGTTTCCTAATAGAGAAACTCTCACAGAATCTGAAATTGACTCCTCGATCCAAAGCTGTCAGGAGAAATATTCCCTGTGGTATGCAGTGTGCAATGCTCTGACTGCAGCTGTCAATAATCCTCCAAATGGTAATTATCTTGAATTTTTTATGGAATTGGTGGCTACTGAAATGAACGTGGCAAAATTATTGACGGCTGCATTTTTCCAGTAGTGTACCTGTGCCAACTTCAACTTTGACCTGATTCAGTTTGGGTTTCTTTTCTTGTCAGAGGAAAATCAGAAGATTTGCAGTTCCATTTTGCTGTGTGCACAGACCTTGTTAGAAGCACAAATCAAGCCTGACGTAGTTCATCCCCTTAGCTTATTTATTGGCCTCGTAATGGCAGGGAACCGTAAGTGTCAACTATTTCTTAATCTAGATGCATTAAGGAGAACCATTCTCGGAATAATAAGTGTACGTGATTCAGTCCGATGCTTGAGTTTGTTTGGGGTAAACTAAACCCAGATGGTGGTACCGGCTTATAAGCACTTTATAAAGAATAGTGCAGTGACACTTTTCAAGGAATGTGAAGTCCTAGATCTCTTCCCATCCGGTTTCCGTCCCCTTCACTCCACAGAAACAGCCCTCTCTAAGGTAACCAATGACCCTCTTCTTGCCAAATCTAATGGCCTCTATTCCATCCTGGTCCTCCTAGACCTCTCGGTTGCCTCTAACACTCTCAACCACTTGCTTCTCCTTGAAACTTTATCCAATCTTGGCTTCACTGAGGCTGTCCTCTCTTGGTTTTCCTCCTCTCTCTCTGACCACTCCTTTTCAGTCTCTTTTTCTGTCCCCTCCTCTGCCTCCCACCTTCTGACAGTAGGGATCCCTCAAGGCTCAGTTCTAGGCCCCCATCTGTTTTTCCTCTACACCCAAATAATAATGAAAATACTAATAATGGTACTTGTTAAGTGCTTACTGTGTGCCAAGCACTGTTCTGAGTGCTGGGGTAGATCCAAGGTAGGCACTTGGAACACAGTCCCTGTCCCTACTAAAATACAGAGAAGCAGCGTGGCTCTGTGGAAAGAGCATGGGCTATGGAGTCAGAGGTCATGAGTTTGAATCCCAGGTCTGCCACTTAGCTGTGTGACTGTGGGGAAGTCACTTAACTTCTCTGTGCCTCAGTTACCTCATCTGGAAAATGGGGATGAAGACTGTAAGCCCCACGTGGGACGACCTAATTCCCCTGTGTCTACCCCAGCGCTTAGAACAGTGCTCGGCACATAGTAAGCGCTTAACAAATACCAACATTATTATTATTATTACTTCTTTATATGCACATGGAAAAGTATCCTTTTAATACACAAATTATGCCTTAGAAATGTCGATGTAGTTGTATTCATTGGGTACACGGTCATGAGTGTTACGTAAAATTAGCTTAGTGAAATGAATGCTTCAGAACAGCAATGATCCCTTTGCTTGATAAAAGTGCTGACTGTTTTATAACTTTATTCCTGAAGCACCAGTTCAGGAATTCTTCATATCTATTGGTGGATTGGATGGTTTGGCTGACATTTTTACCAAGCTGGTCAGCAATTCAAGAGAGAGTATTCCTAGTGCTAAGATGGCAGTAGCGGTGACAAATACCCTGGGTGTCTGCATTGCCCATAACCGTGAGTGATTCAAACATTTGCATGTTTGTCTCGTATTCCAGTAATTCCATTTTGTATGATTGTTCCACAATTCGGTGTTTGGTTTTATAGAGACTTGATTTACACACAAATGCTGTGAAGGGCTTATGGTTTTTTATCATTCATACTGCTGCTCTCCCTCTGGGATCCCAAACTCAGTACCCTCCACTTCCTGTCGCCACAACCACCGCTACCCTAGGTTCTGGTGGGGATGCAAAATAGCCCTGGAAGACCTAGGAGCCTGTTGGGAAAGAGTCAAGCCCCCTGCCCAGTCTCCTCATCAAGGCCCCCCCGCCCCGCCCCCAAATCTTGCCCTGGAAGGCAGCCACCAACGAGTGGAGTTGCCAACTGGTGGCTCCATTTCCTGTTGGTGCCTCCCCGTCCGTTCAGAAGCCTTGGGAACTTTTAGCCTACAATCCCAACTTCGGGGCAGGGAGCGGTCACCCCCTTAACTGCACTGTGTTGGTGCGTCTGTGTCCTGTTCCACCAAGCTAATCCTATTCCCTACTTAACTCCTCCCACCTTTCCCATCACTATCTAAGGCATTAACTGTCCTTTCTGTCCCTCCCTTGCTCGTAACATTGGAATCATATTAGATGCCTCTTTTTCATTCTTTGCCCAAATGGAAATCATCACCAGGATCCACCCGCTGATTCTATCTCAGTGTCGTATCACAGACCGTCTCCTTCCTCTCTGTTCCTCCTGTCACCGCTCCAACTGCACGGTGTCCCTGTTTTCATTCAATCATTCAGTTGTATTTATTGAGCGCTTACTATGTGCAGAGCACTGTACTGAGCACTTGGGAAAGTACACTACAACAATGAACAGACACATTACCTGCCCACGATGAGCCCTTGACAACCTTCTTTTTGATCAGTCAGTGGCGTTTGAGTGGGGATGGTCTGTCAACGGAAAAGCATTGTGACAACTAGCCACAACTAAAAGGGGCAAAGAATAAATTCACAGTTGAGAAGAAAGAAGGGCAGGGAATGTGTTATATTGTTATATTGTACTCTCCTAAGTGCTTAGTACAGTGCTCTGCAAACAGTAAGTGCTCAATAAATTTGATTGACTAAGGCTGTTGGTAGCAGGAGGATGGAAGGATGAATAGATAAGGGTAAATTACTACAAGTTGAGAATGTGTCTATGTACTGAGGCAAATAAACAGAAGGGCTAAGGGTAACTGTTGGATGGACACAACCTGGGAAGCTTGCTTAATCAGGATAGGTAGGAAAGGCCTCCTGAAGAAGGGGATTTTTAGGAAAAACTTTGAAGATGAGGAGAGCTGCAGATTGGAAGGGGCAAGGAGTTCTAGGCAGGCGAGACAATAAGAGCAAGGGGTCGGGGGCAGGAGAGCTGAAAATGAGGCACAGCGAAAAAGTCAGTTTGGAAGGAATGAAAAGTGCAAGCTGGGGTCTGGTGCAACAAGAGAACGGATGAATGAGAGAGTGCATATAATGTGCCTTGAAATCACTCTCTTTTGGGACGGGGGGCCCGGTGGTGTCGTTGAGCATGATAGGACAGATAGGTGGAAGAGCCCCGTGTAATAGCGCTGTTTTATGCCAGGTGGAAGTATCTCATCGTCCACAGCTCGATAGGAATCAGCATGTCATAGAGACAGCACGGCTAAACCCTGGGTGGGCAGAATAACCCCTGAGACAGGCAGCCGTGCGGCAGCACCTATATGCCTGATAGGAATCAATTCCTTGCCGAAGATCGCTGTCATCGAATGGTTCCGGATTTGCAGGAGTTTGAGGATTAAGCAGGAGACAGTGGTCCAAATGCTCGAGGAGAGGCAGAGGAGGACCTGAAGAATGTCTATTTGGATTTTGTGTTTCACCCTGATGGTTAAAAATGTTTGTGTCAATTATACTTATGTTGAAAAATATTTTATACTGCTAGCTCCTGGTAGTAGAATTCTAGCGAAGCATGACGTTGTGCCCAAACTTTTGACTTTGCTGTTCCTGGAGAGTCTGGATTCTGGAGAGAAAACAAATGTTCTGGTTACTCTTGGGCATTGCATCGAGTCGTGTGGTAAGCATGTGTATTATTGAGTGGGCTTGTACAACCCGTTTCCATTTTTTATTTTTACTTAGTGTATGGGTGCATGTGTTTGTATACACCTCCTTCATGACTGAAAATGACAGCACTGCCAATGAAGTTCACCTGTGGTGGTGATGGAAATCGTGTTAACTAGTATTATCTTCATACAGATGTCACAGTTCCTGTTCAGGAAGGAAATTATGAATGATTCTTATGATTAGGGCTGTGTTCTTTTCACAACATCAAGATTTAGAACTTTCTAGAAAAATGAAGAACATAAAAATTGTTCTAAATTAAACAGTCTAAAATCTCATATCAAACCGAGTGCTCTGTACAGTCTTGGTACATAGTAAGTGCTCATCACATACCACTACTAATATTACCATCATTATTGATAATACTATATTCATCAGTTGTTTGAACTGGGTGGAGACGTCCTTGAAGTAAAGTGTTAGCAGTGGTGGACTTAGAGGAGATTTTAACCGTATCTTCATTTTGTCCTGCAGAGCAAAATCTGAATCGCCTTCTCCAGAGCAATGGCCTGAAATTTATCATCGAATCCTTAGCTGAGTCTCATTACGAGATTTTAAGCAACATCGTTTTTATTGTGCTGCACAACTGTAAAGTTTTGGGTAAGTTCATCATTACTGTTGGAAAAGTGATCCTGCCTAATCTGTTTCAAAATGTTGTGCTTCTTTGTACATTGACGACTAAGAATTGTGGTGCGCTTCAAGGCTGTATATTCATGGTAGAAAGCAAATCTGTTCCAAAGGCGGATAAGGGAAACACCAGCCGATTGCTCATGTAACCAGGCCCAGATAGCCTCTGGTCCTGTCCTCGTAGTGTCAGAAGGAGTTTTCTCCCTGGGTAGCAGACAGTTGGACACTGCAGCATTTTTTCCTCTCTGACTCTGATTTCCACTTCCTGGTCTGAATTGTCACTCAGACCATTGATTAACCTCACGATTTGCCTCCTCGTTCACATTCCCCAGCTGTCCTTGGTACCCACAAGGGTCCCCAACCAGCTCACATCTCCCCTCTTCTGAGAGAAGCCTTCTCTGGGTCCCACTGCACCCTCCAGCAGTCACCCCTTCTCCCTGCTCCCACCTGCATCCAAAGTCAGCTTGGGAGAGTATAGCAGAGCAAGCCAGACGTTCCCTACCCTAAAGGAGCTGACATTCTCTTGGGGGAGGCAGACCTACAAAATCTGTACCAGTAGTGGGAGGAGTTGGAAGGATGAGGATCACAGAGGGGAGCAGAGTCAAAGTCGGGGCAAGCCAGACGTTCCCTACCCTAAAGGAGCTGACATTCTCTTGGGGGAGGCAGACCTACAAAATCTGTACCAGTAGTGGGAGGAGTTGGAAGGATGAGGATCACAGAGGGGAGCAGAGTCAAAGTCGGAATGAACAATTGGATGGATCATCGGCCGTACGTCTTTATTCACACACCAAGGATGGGTGTGGAAACCTAAGGACTTAAGCATGGCAGTTGGGTTGCTCTAACTTGAAGTGTTGGGAGTTAATCAGGGAGGGCAAGGTGGAGGAGGCAGAATTTTAGATGGGCTTTGAAGATCGGCAGAGTTGAAGCCTGGTGGATTTGGCCAGGGAGGGAGTTGAAGGGTGGGGACGAGTGTGAGCCGAGGGGATGGTAGTGGGCGAGCCGAGGAGAAGGGACAGTTAATTTGTGGGCAGGGCAATGGAAGATGAAGGGGACTAATCTAAAGATGGAGAAAGCAGACAAAGGAAAGGAGTTCCGGCTTCATGAGAAGGGAGATGGGCAGCCATTGGAAGGTTTTGAGGAGTGGAGATAGGTGTGCTGAGACGTGTTATATTGTCCTCTCCCAAGCACTTAGTACAGTGCTCCACACACAGTAAGCACTCAGTAAATACGATTGACTGGCTGACTGACTGGTAGCAGTGTGTCGAGTCAATTGAAGGAGGACGATGCTGAAGACAGGGAAACCAAGGAGGAGATGAGATGAAGAGAACTTGAACCGGTGTGGTGACTGACTGAGGAGGAAGGGGCACACCCGGGCAGCGTTTTGGAGGAAGAGTAGCGAATTTAGCAGCGTGAAGGGTCTCTTATCCACGTTGGGGAAAACACGGGTTCGTTCCCATAATCACTGGTTTATTTCAAAGACCAGGCATTAGGCATCTGGAGATGGAGTTCCAGCTAGGTTAATAAATGAGAAGAAAACGTTCTCATCTGTGTCGCATTGGGATTTTCAGTTGAAGATAACATGAGGGCTAAACGATTTGATACCAAATTACTGACAGGTTAGTGACTTGCATCCCAAACCTTATTCTGAAAATAATGTACTGAATAAGGATCACACTCCAATCACTCGTACTTATGGAGCACTTAATGTGTGCAGAGCACTGTACTAAGTGCTTCCTTGTTACTTTCCCTGTTCCCTGTAAGGAGACTGTGACTTTTACTCCCATTGTTATTTCCAAAAGAAAATTGAGGTTCCGGGACAAAGAATAAGATATAGGCTTAGTGTGTTATGTGATGTCTTGTGAATTGAAGTTAGGTGACATCAGAGAGGTGGGTGGGCAAATTTTGTGAAATTTATTTCAAGACAATAAAGCATTCCCATTAAAGCATTTATAATAATGTCCAATTCTTTTTTACCCCTTTTACACAGCTGAGAATTTACTCGATAAGCTTCTGGCATTCATTCCGCAAGACGCTCCTGAAAAAGAACAACAAAGAAAAGCTCTTGGCTGCTTGAAGAAAACAGAAAACACCCTGCTTAAGGAACAATTTAAAAGAGAAGAAGATGAGGTTTGCTTGTTCCTTTCAAAGATTATAAATCTCCTTCCAAAGATTTTAGAGAAGGCCTGAGAGTTTCATTGTGGGCAGGGATCGTGTCTGCCAACTCTGTTATATTGTACTTTCCGAAGTGTTTAGCACAGTGCTCTGCATACAGTAAGCACTCAGTCAGTAATGGACTGATTGATAGTTCTTCACATGTGAGTCATAGTTTTGGGAAGGAAGGAAAACTGAATTGCCATTTCTCCAGGCATTTCCATTTCTGTTATTTTCTGCATGAGTTGAAGGGAGACTTTCAGGGAAGGAAATCGGGGCCATTTGTGGGGAGGGGCCAGTTGGGCGAATGGCTCCAAGTCCCTCCTTTCTCCTCGGGACCCCTCCTGGGGAATGGAGTTCTGGACAGCTGCTGTTGTGCCTGAGAGGGGGACGAAGAACGAAGCCATGCACCTGATGCCCCGGTGCCCCTTCTCTCCCCCACCACTTCTCATGCGGGTAGCTCTCTGGGGTCCCCTGGATGGGGAGAGTGGAACCCCCTAAGGTGATGCGGCCGAGACCCATCCAAAGAGGCAGGGGGAAACGGGGAAGGGGAACAGCACACGTGGGAGGCCATGGGCCCTGCCTTTCCTGGGGTGCCCCTGAGAGGAATGAGGGTCAAGGTGGAACAGAGATACTGACATTGGTTGGTTCTTTAAGAGACCCTCTGCCACGATGGCACAAGCTGAAGTGTAGTGCAAAAATACTCCAGTGCTAAGGATTTAGTCCTAGGATGGAGCGTATTGATTAAGGCCCCATGAACCTGGAGTCAACGGCTACTAGGAGAAACTTCAAGCATGAATTTGCACCCTATAAGCACTCATTAAATACACTTGATTGATTGATTGATTGATTGATTGATTTGCTTGTAGTTCGAAGGACATCTATCTAGTCATTCTTCATGTTGGGAAATGACCCTGCCCGGGATGAGATTTTGTCCAGGAGTGTGCAAGTCTAGAGTGTAAGCTCTCTGTCGGCAAGGATCGTGTCTACTGACACTCAAGTGATGTCCCCTCCCAAACTCCGTGCATCTGAAGGACATCCTTCTTTGGGCCTTGGCCACTGGCACCTCCTGGCCCTGCATTTGATTTGGCCTCTTATTATTGTGAGCTTTTCGATAGTATTTGTTGTGAGCCTACAGGTCGATCAGTCAGTTGTATTTATTGCGTGCCGAATGGGTGCAGAGTAGCATGCTAAGAGCTCGTGGGAGTACCGTAGAATTAGCAGACCCGAATCCTGCCTTTAAAATTTGCATTTCCTCTAGTTAACGCCACTCATTTTCCACATTGTGTGAGGGTGATGCTACGTGGAGCCACAGGCACACCTGCCTCTTTTGGAATTATTTCTGTGGTATCTTGTATTGCAGGAACAAGGCCCTAAAACAGGAGTTGTTGGAGATTCCTTGCTGGAAGGCAGTGACCAAGAAAAGGACCTTCCAAAGCAGCATCCTGAGTTAGGTGCTCAGATTTACCACCCACCTGCAGACGACGAGGTCAAGAGTCAGTCAGAGAGGCCTGAAGGGGATCCCGCAAGTACTCTTACTAGCGAGCGGGAACCAGTTGGAAGGTAAACTGAAACCAAGGGCAGCGTAACCGTTTCATTTACTTCAGCAGTATCTTGCTGTGTGAAGATAAAAGAACAATTCAGTGAGTTTTAGCATTGTGAAGCAGCGTGGCTCAGTGGAAAGAGCCCGGGCTTGGGAGTCAGAGGTCATGGGTTCGAATCCCAGCTCTGCCACTTGTCAGCTGTGTGACTTTGGGCAAGTCACTTAACTTCTCTGTGCCTCAGTTCCCTCATCTGTAAAATGGGGATTAAAACTGTGAGCCCCACGTGGGACAACCTGATCACCCTATATCTACCCCAGTGCTTAGAACAGTGCTCTGCACATAGTAAGCACTTAACAAATGCCAACATTATTACTGTTATTATTATTATTATTAGAGGGGTTAGGGAACCTAGGGACTGGTTCCCTAACTGCCCCTTTCCCCCTCAGTCTGACCTGATGGAGCTTGTGAGATGAATCTGGCCTATGTAGCATCACAGAAATGGAGGAAGAAACCTTGAGTGGTTCCCGCCTGGGCCTGCCCTTTGCCCTAACCCCCCACAGGCTTCCCGTGTCCCTCCACATCAGACAGAAACTCACCATTGGTTTCAAGGCTGTTCACCTTCTGGGAAGGCAGTGTGTGTCCTGCTTCCGTTGTACGTTCCCAGGCGCTTAGAACAGTCATTTGCTCAGCGAAGACTACTGATTGATGGATCGTTTGATTGGGGTGGATGATGACCCTTCCTCCCCTCCCCAAGCCAGGTCTTTTTCAGTTGTTTTGTATCTGGCCAGGCTTTCCCCTTTTGATTGCTTTTTTTTCCCCTCAAGTGTACTGTCTCACACTGTCAATCAGTCGCATTTATTTACTACAGAGCACTGGACTAATAGCTTGGAAGAGTACAATACCACTGAGTTGGTCTTTTTGACTTTTATTTTCTTTCAGAATCATTTGTCCAGGGTCATTTGGCCTTCCAAAATGTTAGCCACCCTACCCAGTGATATACTGACTGTACATCTGATGAGCATACTTTGAGTTCCTTCATCCAGATCATTAATCAAGATACTGACCAAAACCAGTATTAAGTTATTACGATCTATTATCCCCTTTCTTTTAGCGAACCTGTGGAGCATCCTGCTCCCGCAGTTGAAAAGTCGAGCGCAGCAGCCACCAAAACAAGGTACAATAGCAAATATTTTCTCTCCTATTTGTTGAGCTTAGCTGGAAATTTTAGGGCAGAAAATGGGTCCACTCTTCACCATCTCAAGTGGCTGTCTCAGCTCTTACCTACCACTACGTGTGGCTCCATCTCCTGGAATCTTTGCACTTCTGAACTAAAACCTTTCAGCAATGGAGCGACTGGATGGGTAGTTGGGAGTGAATAATTAGGAACAGTTTTTCACGGTGAAAAGTCTGACCACAGTGCCAAGAAAATTCTGTTCATGAAAACCTGGATGAATTGTGGCAGGGAAGTTGTTTTTGTCCTGATCCAAGTTCATTCAATAGTATTTATTGAGCGCTTACTATATGCAGAGCACTGTACTAAGTGATTGGAATGTGCAGTTCAGCAACAGATAGAGGCAATCCCTGCCCAATGATGGGCTTACAGTCTAAGCAGTGTGGCTCAGTGGAAAGAGCACGGGCTTTGGAGTCAGGGCTCATGAGTTCGAATCCCAGCTCTGCCACTTGTCGGCTGTGTGACTGTGGGCAAGTCACTTAACTTCTCTGTGCCTCAGTTCCCTCATCTGTAAAATGGGGATTAAGACTGTGAGCCCCACATGGGACAACCTGATTCCCCTATGTCTACCCCAGCGCTTAGAACAGTGCTCGGCACATAGTAAGCGCTTAACAAATACCAACATTATTATTATTATTATTAATTGGGGGAGACGGATGGATAAAAACAAGACAACATAATCACGATAAATAGAATCAAGGGGATGTATGCCTCATTAACAAAATAAATACGGTAATAAAAATATATACAAATGAGCACAGTGCTGAGGGAAGTAATAATAGTGGGAGTGGTGCCAGCAGTTGTGAGCGCCCACTTGGGGGGTCCGCACTGGACCTGGTGGGTGCCCTTGGGAAGTTCAGAATAACCAAGTGGCACATTCTTTGGGCACAAGGAACTAACACTGAAATGGGGATCAAGACTGCTAGACTGAAAACTCCTTGTGGGCAGGGAATGAGTCTGCCAATTCTGTTGTTTTGTATTCTCTCAAGCCCCTAGTACAGTGCTCTGCCACAGTAAGTGATTGCTAGAGGCTGTACATAAATTCATAGCTGCTAGAGTTGGCCAAAGGGATGGTATGACTCAAGCTGCTGGGAAATGAATCGGGAAAAGCTGGCCTGAGGAGGTAAGATTTCAGGAGGGATTTGAATGTGGGGAGAGCTGTGGTCTGTCTGATGTGGGGAAGGAGGGAGTCCCAAGCTGGGGGAACGGGGTGAGAGGGGTTGGAGGAGGGAGAGTCGAGAACACGATGCAGTCAGTTGTCTTTGGGGAAAGGAGGAGAGCGACTGGGGGATAGCCAGTAGAGAGAGTAGTTAGGTCAGGCGGGGCCAGATGGTGGAGCACCTGGAAGCTTACTTTGTGCAGAACAGCATACTATGTCCTGGGAAGAATACACAGGTGCGAATTAGACACCATCCCTGCTCTACGCTCCCTCACACAGCTCTCTCAAGTGTGTCACTAAGCTGTTGAAAGGAAAGGCGTGGGGGCAGCCATGCTGTTTGCAGAATTGCTGGCAGTCCCTTGTCGGTTGATGCTCCCTAGCGTTGACTGCCCTGTGCTCCATGGGGAAGGTATTGTCCTTCCTCGCACTTGATCTGCAGAGGAAAGTCTCTCAGCCATTACGGCCATCCGGGCAAAAGGTGGAGGCAGGTGGTTGGACGGACCGACAGACGGCTCCGGGAGGTACTGCAGATATGTAGACTTAGATAGCCTTTCATATTATGTGTTTTCGTAATGATTACAGAGCAACCCGAAAATCCCTAAAGAAGGTGCAGAAGAAAAAGTAGCCACCATCTTGACCACAGTAAAGAAACCGGGAAACCACTGGAATTCAACTTCATGGTTTTACCCAGGAAGAAAGACTGCAGTGGCTCTGGATCATAAACACTACGCATTAGAGAAATTGAGTGATATGTAATTCCTGAAACCGTTTTTATGTAGAGATTTTTTAAAAGTATAACTCTTATCCATTTTAGGCAGTTCTCTTTTAAGCAAGTTTTGCCTTGCCGATCCAGGGTGGTTTCACTGCATAATATTCAAATTGGGGATGGTGATATTGTTTCTGAAAAAGTCTTGTAGTTGCAGGAGTTCTGGAGACCATTGTTTAGCTTGCTCAAGAAACATGCCGAAAAGGAAGAAACAGGAGTACTTACTGCTTTTATCTGTTTTCAAATATGCCCTTTGTTTTTCCCAAGACAAATGATTAACAGGGGCATAGGTCACTAAATGTTTAAATAGGATTTTTGATGTTTTCATTGAATTTGATTATTAAAAAGTGTTCTTAGTGAATCACATAATTTGTGGGATGTTAAGATGTCATTCTGCCTAAGTCTTTGAGAACCAAACTTACCACTGAGGAAGAAGTTATGGAGCCCATTGTTCAAACGCATTTGCATCACTTCTGGCCTGATGGGCAGAAGAGAATGTAAGGCACTTTTGATCAATGTGTACTTTAAGTAAGTTAGATGAGATGTCATTAATAAATTAAAAGGTTTTTTTCCTCCAGAAAATGGTATTTGAGTAGTCCTTTTGAGTATTTTTTTTTGTTCTAGAGATATCTCTGGGTTGCAGAAATTGTTTGTGTCCCCCTTCGCCCCACACAATTATACATCACTGGTTCTCTTACATTTTTAAGTTCTTAATTCTTTTATTCTACTGTCTACCTTGCATTCCAGTGTCCTAACTTGATCCCTGAACTAAGTATACATGGCCTAGCTTCTTTTACATGACTTGACAAAGAAAGCTTTTAATACACAAAGGCTCAGGGCTCTTACAGCTAGAATTGAAAGCTTCACCTGATCCAAAAATACCACCAACTCCATATACATGATTCATTTAAGTATGGCCCTTTCGGAAAGATGGTGTGGGAAAGCCAGTTGTTTCCCTGAAGAACTTGTTCAGGCATTCCCGTGTGTTATACATCCCTGAGGAATGTAAGGGGGCACATCTTTGGCCCTTGGGTTGGTTACAAATGAGATGTAACCTGATGGTGAGCTTCTGGCTAAAAAGAGCAAAATGGAAGCCAACATCTCCCTCTAATGGAACATGTGTTAAATCTGAAACTGTTGCAGTGAAATGAGAACTCCATAGCCAGTTGAACATCACACATCTAATGATGAGGTTCCTTAGAAAAATGGATATAAGGTGAGTCAGGCAGACTGCACCTCGAGACAAGTTCACCTGTAAACTTGAGCCAGCACTCGCCATTGTCCCCACATTTGTTGTCCACCTGCACAGGCAATAGCCTTGCTATCATTCCCTCTCTCTTAAGCCATGTTCATTTTGATTGTTTTTGATGACAACCCGATTTTAGATCATTGACCTCATTTAGACATAGCCGAAGACAAATATTACAATTCTAGTAAAAGCCCCCTCAGTCACTTGAACATTTCCCAATTTCATTTTCTGCCCCTTAGAAGATGCAGGGCCCTCTACCTGCACGGGGGCCAAGAGTAATCACTAATAATAATAATATTTGTTAGGTGCTTACTTTGTGCCAGGCACTATACTAAGTGCCGCGGTAGATTCAAGCAAATAGGTTTGTTCACAGTCCCAATCCCCATATTACAGATGAGGTCCCTGAGGCCCAGAGAAATGAAGCGACTTGCCCAAGGTCACACAGCAGAAAAGTGGCAGAGCTAGGATTAGAACCCATGACCTGACTCCCAAGCCTGTGCTCTATCCATTATGCAATGCTGCTTTCTCTTTTTTTGCTGGCCTTTTCACACACCGTCCCCAACGTCCATTCTCCTATTGCACACCACATCCGATTCCCAATTTCGGAGTTTTCAGCGAAGGCCTATTTGTATATCTAATGTGAACACTTCAGTCAGTGAGAGTGGATATCACAGCAACCAGTCAATCAGTGGTATAGATTGTGTTCCTGCTCTATGAAGAGCATTATACTAACCATCTGGGGGGAGCACAGTAGAACAGTGGTGAAAAATGAACCCCTGCCCTCAAGGAGCTTACAATTCAGTGGGAGAGGCAGACATTGAAATATGTTTCAGACGGAAATGGGAACTTATAGGTGTGTTATAGGAACTTATAGGAACTTATAGGGAACCATAAGTGCTGTGGGGCTGGAGGTGGGGTAAGTGTTAAAGTGCCTAAGGGGTGCAGGCCCAAGTGCATAGGTAGCACGGAATAGGGCAGGGAAATGAGGGGTTAGTCAGGGGAGGCCTCTTGGAGGTGATAAGATTTTAGTAGGGTATTGGAGATGGGGAGAGTGGAGGTCTGTTGAAGGTGAAAAGGGAGTTCCAGGCCAGAGGGAAGATGTGAGCCAGGGGCAGAGAGTGAGAAGGATGAGATCGAGGCATATCGAGTAGGTCAGTCCCTCCTCATATAAGACAGGTAATTGCTCTCCCCTACTTCAAAGCCTTAATGAAAGCACATCTCCTCCAAGAAGCCTTCCCTCACTAAGGCCTCCTCTGCACTTCTTCCACTCCCTTCTGCACAGCTCTTATTTTCTCCTTCATTCATCCTCCCTCCCATCCCCACAGCATATATGTATCTATTTGTATATATCTATTATTTTATTTATATTAATGTCTGTCTCCCCCACTAGACCATGAGCTCGTTGTGGGCAGGAATGTGTCTGTTTGTTGTTATATTGTACTCTCCCAAGCACTTAGTACAAGGTTTTGCCCACAGTAAGCACTCAATAAATACGATTGAATGAATGAATTGAATGAGAGGAGTGAAATGTGTAGACTGGCTTGTAGTGGGGGACTAGTGGGGATAGGTAGAAGGGGAGGAGCTGATTTGAGAACCTTAAAACCGATGGTAAGGAGGTTTGTGAGAAGTGGGGAGATGTGGGACAGAATGGTGCTTTTAGAAAAATCATGACGGCCTCAGAGCAAAGTTTGGATGGGATGGCAGTGAGTCAGAAAGGAGGCTAGTGCAGTAGTTGAAGCGGGATATGTTAGATGCTTGGACCAGCTTGTTAGCAATTAGGATGGAAGAAAGGGATGGGACAAATTCTAGAAATGTTGTGAAGAAACAGCCGACAGGATTTTGTGACAGACTGAATGTTAGGAAGAGAGACAAGGGGCAAGATCAATCCATCGGTGGAATTTATTAATAATAATAATAATGTAATTTGTTAAGTGCTTACTATTTGCCAAGCAGTGTTCTAAGTGCTGGGGTAGAGGACCTCCTTCAAGAGGCCTTCCCAGACTGAGCCCCCACTTTCCCTCTGCTCCCCCACCACCCTCTGCTCCTCCCCCTTCCCCTCCCCTCAGCTGAGCCCCCTTTCCCTTTGCTCCCCCTCCCTTCCCCCCCCACCTTCTACGGCTCCCCCTTCCCCGTTCCCCTCCCCTCAGGACTGTGCTCATTTGTACATATTATTTATTACCTTATTTATTTTGTTAATGAGGTGTACATCCCCTTGATTCTATTTATCTTGATAATATTGCCTTGTTTTTGTTTTGTTCTGCTTTGCTCTGCTGTCTGTCTCCCCCGATTAGACTGTGAGCCCATCACTGGGCAGGGATTGTTTCTATCTGTTACCGAATTGTACATTCCAAGTGCTTAGTACAGTGCTCTGCACATATTCATTCATTCATTCAATAGTATTTATTGAGCGCTTACTATGTGCAGAGCACTGTACTAAGCGCTTGGGATGAACAAGTCGGCAACAGATAGAGACAGTCCCTGCCGTTTGACGGGCTTACGGTCTAATCGGGGGAGATGGACAGACAAGAACAATGGCAATAAATAGAGTCGAGGGGAAGAACATCTCGTAAAAACAATGGCAACTAAATAGAATCAAGGCGATGTACAATTCATTAACAAAATAAATAGGGTAATGAAAATATATACAGTTGAGCGGACGAGTACAGTGCTGTGGGGATGGGAAGGGAGAGGTGGAGGAGTAGAGGGAAAATGGGAAAAAGGGGGTTTAGCTGCGGAGAGGTAAAGGGGGGGTGGCAGAGGGAGTAGAGGGAGAAGAGGAGCTCAGTCTGGGAAGGCCTCTTGGAGGAGGTGAGTTTTAAGTAGGGTTTTGAAGAGGGGAAGAGAATCAGTTTGGCGGAGGTGAGGAGGGAGGGCATTCCAGGACCGCAGGAGGACGTGACCCAGGGGTCGACGGCAGGATAGGCGAGACCGAGGGACGGTGAGGAGGTGGGCGGCAGAGGAGCGGAGCGTGCGGGGTGGGTGGTAGAAAGAGAGAAGGGAGGAGAGGTAGGAAGGGGCAAGGTGATGGAGAGCCTTGAAGCCTAGAGTGAGGAGTTTTTGTTTGGAGCAGAGGTTGATAGGCAACCACTGGAGTTGTTTAAGAAGGGGAGTGACATGCCCAGATCGTTTCTGCAGGAAGATGAGCCGGGCAGCGGAGTGAAGAATAGACCGGAGCGGGGCGAGAGAGGAGGAAGGGAGGTCAGAGAGAAGGCTGACACAGTAGTCTAGCCGGGATATAACGAGAGCGTGTAGCAGTAAGGTAGCCGTTTGGGTGGAGAGGAAAGGGCGGATCTTGGCGATACTGTAAAGGTGAAACCGGCAGGTCTTGGTAACAGATAGGATGTGTGGGGTGAACGAGAGAGACGAGTCAAGGATGACACCGAGATTGCGGGCCCGAGAGACGGGAAGGATGGTCGTGCCATCCACGGTGATAGAGAAGTCTGGGAGAGGACCGGGTTTGGGAGGGAAGATGAGGAGCTCAGTCTCGCTCATGTTGAGTTTTAGGTGGCGGGCCGACATCCAGGTGGAGACGTCCCGGAGGCAGGAGGAGATGCGAGCCTGAAGGGAGGGGGAGAGGACAGGGGCGGAGATGTAGATCTGCGTGTCATCTGCGTAGAGATGGTAGTCAAAGCCGTGAGAGCGAATGAGTTCACCGAGGGAGTGAGTGTAAATGGAGAACAGAAGAGGGCCAAGAACTGACCCTTGAGGAACTCCAACAATTAAAGGATGGGAGGGGGAGTAGGCTTCAGCGAGCACATTGAGCACATAGTAAGTGCTCAATAAATACTATTGAATGAATGAATGAATAGAAGGTGGGGCTCACAGTCTTAATCCCCATTTTACAGATGAGGTAACTGAGGCACAGAGAAGTTAAGTGATTTGCCCAGTCACACAGCTGACTAGCGGTGGAGGTGGGATTAGAACCCATGACCTCTGACTCCTAAGCCCGTGCTCTTTCCACTAAGCTATGCTGGAATTTGATTGAGAGAAAACAGGGCCAAGCTCTACAAATGTTGAACAGGGTTGAGCTCTACAAACATTAAATACACAGTAGATGCTCAATAAATACAACTGATGAATTGGTCATAGGTTGATCAGGTAAGAGTGGGATGCTCGATTCAACACTTCACTATCAATCAGTCAATCGTATTTATTGAGCACTTACTATCTTCAGAACACTGTAGTAAGTGTTGGGAGAGTACACTATAACAGAGTTGGTAAACAACTTCCCTGCCCACATCGAGCGTACAATCTAGAGGGGCATATACTCTGCACTTGGATTTACACCCTTTATAATTATGTTGGTGTTTGTTAAGTGCTTACTATGTGCCGAGCACTGTTCTAAGAGCTGGGGTAGATACAGGGTCATCAGGCTGTCCCATGTGGGGCTCACAGTCTTAATCCCCATTTTACAGATGAGGGAACTGAGGCACCGAGAAGTGAAGTGACTTCACCCCTCCCTCAACCTCACAGCACTTAGCTACATATCCATAATTTATTCATTTACATTAATGTCCGTCTCCCCCTCTAGACCACAAGCTCGTTGTGGGCAGGAAATGTGTTCATAGTAATAATAATAATTGTGGCATTTGTTAAGCATTTCCTGTGTGCCAGGCACTGTATTAAGCACCGGGGGGGGGGGGGGGAGGGATTGGATTGGGCAAATTGGGTTGGACAAAGTCCCTGTCCCACATTGGGCTCACAGTCTCAATCCTCATCTTACAGATGAGGTAACTGAGACCCAGAGAAGGAATCGACTTGCCCAAAGTCACACGGCAGACAAGTGGCAGAGCTGGGATTAGAACCCATGACTTTCTGACTCCCAGGCCTGGGCTCTAGTCACTGTGCCATGCTTCTTCTCATTGTCCACCACCTCTTGTTATATTGTACTGTCCCAGTTCTTAGTACAGTGCTCTGCACACATTAAGTGCTCAATAAATATGATTGATTGATCGATTACAGACTAACATAAAGAAAGAAATTACAGATACATACATAAGTGCTTACTGAAGGCACAGCTCCTCCAAGAGGCCTTCCCTGGCTAAGCCCTACTTTTCTCCCACTCCCTTCTGCGTTGTCTTGACTTGCTCCCTTTATTCATCCCCCCTCCTAGCCCCACAGCACTTATTTACATATCTGTAATTTGATTTATTTCTTTATATTGCTGTCTGTCTCCCCCTCCAGACTCTAAACTCGTGGGCAGGGAATGTGTCTGTTATTGTTGTATTGTACTCTCCTAAGCACTTAGCACAGTGCTCTGCATACAGTAAGTTCTCAGTAAATACGATTGACTGCTGTGGGGATGAGGGAGGAGTGAATAAAGGGAGCAAAACCAAGTGGTAGGGTGATGCAGAAGAAAGTGGGAGAAGAAATGAGGGCTTCAGCAAGGAAGGCCTTTTGGGGGAGATGTGCCTTCAATGAGGCTTTGAAGGTGGAAAGAGTAATTGTCAGATTTGAGGATGGAGGGTGTCCCAGGCTGGGGTCAGGATGTGGGTAATAAGCTATGTGATAGATGAGACCGAGGTACAGTGAGTAGATTGGCATTAGAGGAGTGACGTGTGCAGGCTGGGTTATTGTAGTAGAGGAGCGAGGTGAGGTAGGGAGCACGGTGATTGAGTGCTTTACAAGCCGATTGTGAGGAGTTTCTGTTTGATGCAGAAGTGGGTGGGCACTGACTGGAGATTCTTGAGGAGTGGGGAAACATGGACTGAATGTTCTAATGATCCAGGTGGCAGAGTGATATATGGTTTGGAGTGGGGAGAGACAGGAGGCAGGGAGGTCAACGAGGAGGCTGATGCAGTAGTCAAGGCGGGATAAGGGCTTGGATTAATGTGGCAGCAGTTTGGATGGAGAGGAAGGGGTGGATTGTAGCAATGTTGTGAAGGTTGAACTGACAGTATCCTTGAGGAGTCAAGGATAACAATAAAAATAATAATGCCAAAGTTACGAGCTTGTGCAACAGGGAAAGATGGTGGTGCTGCTTGCAGTGATGGTGAAGTTATGGGGACGACAGGACTTGGGTGGAAATAATAATAATAATAATGATTGCAATTGTTAAGTGCTTACTATGTGCCAAGCACTACTCTAAACGCTGGGATAGATACAAGGTGATGAGGTTGTCCCACGTGGGGCTCTCAGTCTTAATCCCCCTTTCACAGGTGAGGTAAGTGAGGCAGAGAGAAGTGAAGTGACTTGCCCAAAGTCACACAGCTGACAAGTGGCAGAGTCGGGATTAGAACCCACGTCCTCTGACTCCCAAGCCCGGGCTCTTTCCACTAAGCCGCACTGCTTCTCTTAGGAGTTCCGTCTTGGACGTGTAAAGTTTGAAGTGTTGGTGGGACATCCAAGTAGAGATGAGGGGAATGGCTGTTTGTGTGTGTGGAGGGGAGAATGAGGCCAAGAGAGCAGGTAGGGGGGCATAGAAGGAATGGAACTGAAAATAGGGGTAAAGCAGGGCTGAGGGTGGGGACAGCTTGGTGTGGACTAAAAAATGTGGCAATTATCCATCAATCAATCAATCATTCGTAATCATTCGTATTTTTGGAGCACTTACCACCTACAGAGCACTGTACTAAGTGCTTGGGAGAGTAGACAAAGAGTTGGTAGACACGTTCCCTGCCCACAGTGAGTTTACAGTCATGATTATTATTCTTATTCTAGGATACAGACTGAAGGGTGAGAGGTTGGAGGGAGAAAGACCTAACCTAGTGGCAAGAGCACAGGCTTGGAAGTCAGAGGTCATGGGTTCTAATTCTGGCTCCGCTCTGCTGTGGAACCTTGGGCAAGTCATTTAACTTCTCTGTGCCTTAGTTTCCTCATCTGTAAAATGGGGATTAAGACTGTGAGCCCCACGTGGGACAACCTGATTACTTTGTATCTACCCCAGTACTTAGTATAGTGCTTGGCGCATAGTAAGCACTTAACAAATACCATGATTATTATTATTATAATTATCTAAGGGTACTAAATAAAAGTACATGGACAAGAAATAGGAAAATCGGTTCAAGGAGTATAATCAAAGAGATTTTACCATAAATGAATCCCCTGCTTTATAATCTTCTACATTTCCTCATGTGTTATTATTAATTATCTACAAGAAAAGTGTATTTTCAAATTATTTAGATTGGCTAGTTTCAGAACATTGTCAATACAGTAAAATGCATTAAGGGTGCAAGAACATTTCATCAACAATACTCCTAATAGAGTTGGAAGACACATTCCCTGTCCACAAGGAGATTTCAGTCAAGAGGGAAAGTTCATAATAATAATAATGGTATTTGTTACGCGCTTACTATGTGCCAAGCACTGTTATAAGCACTCGCTCTCTCATTCACCCCACACATCCAATCTGTCACCAATGCCTGCTGGTCTCACCTTTACAATATCGCCAAGATCCGCCCTTTCCTCTCCATCCAAATGGCTATCGTACCAGTACAAGCTTTCATAATATCCCGGCTGGATTATTGTGTCAGCCTTCTCTCTGACCTCCCTTCCTCCTGTCTCTCCCCACTCCAGTCTATTCTTCATTCTGCTGCTCAGAATATCTTCCTGCAGAAACGGTCTGTGCAAGTCACTCCCCTCCTTAAAAACCTCCAGTGGGTGCCCATCAATCTCTGCACGAAACAAAAACGTCTCACTCTGGGCTTCGAGGCTCTCCATCACCTTGCCCCCTCCTACCTCACCTCCCTTCTCTCTTTCTGCTGCCCACCCCTCATGCTCCACTCCTCTGCCGCTCACCTCCTCACCATCCCCCGTTCATGCCTATCCCGCCGTCGACCTCTGGCCCACATCCTCCCGCTGTCCTGGAATGCCCTCCCTCCTCACCTCCGCCAAACTAACTCTCTTTCTCACTTCAAAGCCCTATTGAGAGCTCACCTCCTCCAAGAGGCTTTCCCAGACTGAGATTCCCCTTTTCCCTCTGCTCCCTCTGCTCCCTCTGCTCCCTCTCTGCTCCCCCTCCGCCCTCTGCTGCCTCCCCCTTCCCCCTTCACCTACCCTCAGCTAACCCCACTTTCCCTCTGCTCCTCCCCCCCTTCCCCTCCCCTCAGCACTGTGCTCATTTGTATATATTTTTATTACCCTATTTATTTTGTTAATGAGGTGTACATCCCCTTGATTCTATTGTGTTTATGTTGTTTTGTTTTTGTCCATCTCCCCCGATTAGACTGTAAGCCCGTCATTGGGCAGGGATTGTCTCTATCTGTTGCCAAATTGTATATTCCAAGCGGTTAATATAGTGCTCTGCACATAGTAAGCGCTCAATAAATACTATTGAATCAATGAATGAATTAAAGGTTGTCCCACGTGGGGCTCACAGACTTAATCCCCATTTTACAGATGAGGGAACTGAGGCATAAAGAAGTGAAATTAGTGTACACTGCAAAGTGGAGGTGGGGAAAATGGGAGATTCCCCTCCTCCTGCCCATTCTTCAACTCTCCCACCTTCCCAGCAGAATCTCAAGAGGAGCTCTCCTGACTTTTCTCAAAATCCATCAACTCTGCCTGTGCATCCGACCCCATTCCTTCACACCTTATCAAAGCATTTGCCCCCTCCCTTCTTTCCTCCCTGCCCGCCATCTTCAACTGTTTGCTCTCCAATGACTTTCTCCCCACTTTACAACATGCTCATGTCTCCTCTACCCTAAAAAAGCTCTCCCTGACCCCACAGCTCCCTCCACTTATCGCCCCATCTCCCTCTTACCATTCCTCTCCAAACTCCTTGAGCGAGTTGTCTACACCCACTGTCTCTAATTCCTCTCCTTCAATTCTATCCTTGACTCGCTTCACTCTGGCTTCCTTCCCCTTCGCTCCACAGAAATGTCCCTCTCAAAGATCACAGATGATCTGCTTCTTGCCAAATCCAAAGGCCTCTACTCCATCCTAATCCTCCTCGACCTCGGAGCTGCGTTTGATACTGTGGACCACCCCCTTCTCCTGGAAACATTACCCAACCCCGGCTTCACGGATAGTATCCTCTCCTGGTTCTCCTTCAATCTCTCTGGCCACTCATTCTCAGTCTCTTTCACAGGCTCCTCTTCTGCCACCCACCCCCTTACTGTGGGGGTCCCTCAAAGTTCAGTTCTGGACTCTCTTCTGTTCTCCATCTTCACATGCTCCCTTGGAGAACTCAGTCACTCCCATGGCTTCAACTCCCACCTCTATACAGAGATTCCCAAATCTACATCTCCAGCTCTGATCTCTCTCCCTTTCTGCAGTCTCACATTTCCTCCTGCCTTCAAGACATCTCTACTCAGCTGTCCTGTCGTCACCTCAAACTTGACGCCCAAAATAAGACTCCTTCTTTTCCCATCCAAACATTGTCCTCCCCCTGACTTTCCCATCACTGTCAACACCACCATCCTTCCTGCCTCACAAGCCCATATCCTTGGCATTATCCTTGATTCCTCTCTCCCATTCAATCCACATAGGAATGAATTCATTCAATCATTTATTGAGCGCTTATTGTGTGCAAAGCACTGTACTAAGCACTTGGGAGAGTATATTATAACAACAGACACATTCCTGCCCTCAATGAGCTCACAATCCAGAGGAGACAGACATTAATATAAATAAATGAACAGATTAAATGAATAAATTACAGATATAAACATATATGCTGTGGGGATGGGAGGGAGGATGAATGAAGGAGCAAGTAAGAGCGGTGCAGAAGGGAGTGGGAGAAGAGGAGAGGAGGGCTTAGTCAGGGAAGGCTTCTTGGAGGAAATGTGCCATCAATAAGGTTTTGAAGTGAGAGAGAGCAATTAACTCTCTGATATGAGGAGGGAGGGTGTTCCAGGCCAGAGGTAGGATGTGGGCAAGAGGTCGGTGGTGAGATAGGCGAAATCGAGATGCAGTGAGTAGGTTGGCATTGGAGGAACAAAGTGTGCGGGCTGGGTTGTAGTAGGAGAGTAGTGAGGTGAGGTAAGAGGGGGCAAGGTGATTAGAGAAGCAGCTTGGGTCAGTGGAAGGAGCCCAGGCTTGGGAGTCAGAGGTTGTGGGTTCTAATCCCGGCTCCGCCGCTTGCCAGCTGAGTGACTTCAGGCAAGTCACTTAACTTCTCTGTGCCTCAGTTGCCTCATCTGTAAAATGGGGATTAAAACTCTGAGCCCCACGTGGGACAACTTGATCACCTTGTATCCCCCAGCGCTTACAACAGTGCTTTGCACATAGTAAGCATTTAACAAATACCATCATTTATTTATTTATTTATTTTTAGAGAAGCAGTGTGGCTTAGTGGAAAGGGCACGGGATTGTGAATCGGAGGATGTGGGTTCTAATCCCTGCTCTGTCACTTGTTTGCTGTGTGACCTTGGGCAAGCCACTTCACTTCTCTGTGCCTCATCTGTAAAGTGGGGATTAAGACTGTGAGCCCCATGTAGGATTTATTTATATATATTAATGTCTATCTCCCCCTCTAGGCTGTAAACTTGCTGTGGGCAGGGAACATGTTGGTTTTATTGTTTTATTGTACTCTCCCAAGCGCTTAGTACAGTGCGCTGTACATAGTAAGCACTCAATGCAAACAATTGATTGGTCACAGAGATTAAAAATACAGAACTGGGACCCTAGGCATCCCCTATTTTCCCACTAGTTGTATGAACCAGGACAAAAAAACAGAAGTCCAACTTGACAGAGAGAGACTGTAAAGAGAGTAAACAGACAATAAAACCCCACCCCGACCTTCATCTTTCAGTAGTTTAAAAGCCAGCTACAGTCCATTCTTCCTATCCACATTCCTGGAAAGTTGAAGGGGTATAGATAAAATAATCCAACGTGGGAAAAAGCAGCTCAGGTTCCTGTCTGGAGAAAAACTGTGTGGTCTGGGCAAGTTGGGGGAACTCGCGTATAAAGGCTGAGTTTGAATCTATGTGAGGCCTGAGATAGCAGCTCTGAAACAATTGTATTTATTGAGCACTGACTGTGAAGAACACTGGACTAGACACTTGGGAGAATACAATGTAACAGAGTTGGTAGACATGATCCCTGCCCTCAAGGAACTTACAGTCTGATTGGGGAGACAGGCATTAAAGTAAATTACAGAGTATAAGGGTATGTACAAAAGTGCTGAGGGAGTGAGGGTGGTATGAGTATCCAAGTGCTTAAGGGTTACGCACCCATGTATGTACACAGAAGAGGTGGGGGGTATAGGGAGTGGAAATGAGAGGTTAGTCAGGGAAGGGTTCATGGGGGGGGTATGGTTTTAGCAGGGCTTAGAAAATGGAGAGAGCAGTGGTCTGATGGATACAAAGGGGCAGGGAGTTCCAAGCAGGAGGGAAAGTGTGAGCAAGGGGCCGATGGAGAGAGAGATGAGATTGAGTTGTAGTAAGTAGGTTGGTGGTAGAGGAGCAAAGTGTGCAGGTTTGGTTGTAGTGGGAGAGGAGCGAGAATAGGTAGGAGGGAGAGAGCTCATTGAGTGCCTTAAATCCAATGTTCAGGAGTTTCTGTTTGATGAGGAGATGGATGGGCAACCATTGGAGGTTTCTGAGGAGTGGGGAGACTTGAAATGAGGTTTTTTTAGAAGATGATCCAGGCGGCAGAGTGAAGTATAGACTAGAAAGGGAAGAGGCTGGAGGCAGGGAGGCCAGCAAGGAGGCTGGCGCAGCAGTCAAGGAGGGATATGACAAGTGCTTGGGCCGGCATGGTAGCAGTTTGGATGGAGAGGAAGGGGCAGATTCTAGATAGTGCGAAGGTAGAACCGACAGGCTTTGTGACAGACCAAATACGTGGGTTGAATGAGAGAATTCAGTTGAGGATAATGCTGAGGTCACCGGCTTCGGAGGCAGGGAGGACGGCGGTACTGTCTATGGTGATGGGCAAGTCTAAGAGAGGACAGGGTTTAGGTGGGAAGATGAGAAGCTCGGTTTGGGACATGTTAAGCCTAAGGTTTCAGTGGGGCATCCAAGTAGAGATGCCACGAAGGCATAAGGAAATACGAGTCTGCAGAGGAGGAGAGAGGTCAGGGTTGGAGAGGTAAATTTTGGGAATCATCCACATAGTTGAAGTCATGGAAGTGACTGTGTTCTCCAAGGAAGTGGGTGTGGGTAGTGATTAGAAGGGGACCCAGAACTGAGCCCTGGAGGGTCCTGGAGAAGCATTTCCTCTCACATAGAGTGACCTAGTTCCTGGCCTAGAGAGCCACTGTCTCTTCCAGAGAATAGGCCATGGTGAAACCTAGGGGAGCATTTCTTCTCCCAGAGAGTGGCCAAGCTTTTCCCACAGAAGCATTTCCTCTCCCAGAGAATGGCACCGTGGATATCCTAGAGAAGCATTTAATTTGATAAAATTGAAGCCCTCAGGCGTGAACTCCCTAAAATCCCCCCTGCTCCTCTCCAGTCCCTCCCTCCTCCTGCCCCTTGTTCGACTTTCCCATCTTTCCAAAATCCTAGAACGAGTCGTCTACAATCGATGCTTAGAATTCCTTAACTCCCATTCTCTCCTAGACCCCCTCCAATCTGGCTTCCGTCCCCTCCACTCTACCGAGACTGCTCTCTCCAAGGTCACCCATGACCTCCTTCTTGCCAAATCCAATGGCGCCTACTCCATTCTAATCCTCCTTGACCTCTCTGCTGCCTTTGACACTGTCGACCATCCCCTCCTCCTCCATACCTTATCTCACCTTGGCTTCACGGACTCCGTCCTCTCCTGGTTCTCCTCTTACCTCTCTGGCCGGTCATTCTCGGTCTCCTTCGCTGGCGCCTCCTCCCCCTCCCATCCTTTAACTGTTGGAGTTCCTCAAGGGTCAGTTCTTGGCCCTCTTCTGTTCTCCATTTACACTCACTCCCTCGGTGAACTCATTCGCTCTCACAGCTTTGACTACCATCTCTACGCAGATGACACGCAGATCTACATCTCCGCCCCTGTCCTCTCCCCCTCCCTTCAGGCTCGCATCTCCTCCTGCCTCCGGGACGTCTCCACCTGGATGTCGGCCCGCCACCTAAAACTCAACATGAGCGAGACTGAGCTCCTCATCTTCCCTCCCAAACCCGGTCCTCTCCCAGACTTCTCTATCACCGTGGATGGCACGACCATCCTTCCCGTCTCTCGGGCCCGCAATCTCGGTGTCATCCTTGACTCGTCTCTCTCGTTCACCCCACACATCCTATCTGTTACCAAGACCTGCCGGTTTCACCTTTACAGTATCGCCAAGATCCGCCCTTTCCTCTCCACCCAAACGGCTACCTTACTGCTACACGCTCTCGTTATATCCCGGCTAGACTTTAGAGAAGCAGCGTGGCTCAGTGGAAAGAGCACGGGCTTGGGAGTCAGAGGTCATGAGTTTGAATCCCGGATCTGCCACTTGTCAGCTGTGTGACTGTGGGCAAGTCACTTAACTTCTCTGTGCCTCAGTTACCTCATCTGTAAAATGGGGATTAACTGTGAGCCTCACGTGGGACAACCTGATTACCCTGTATCTACCCCAGCGCTTAGAACAGTGCTCGGCACCTAGTAAGCGCTTAACAAATACCAACATTATTATTATTATTATTACTGTGTCAGCCTTCTCTCTGACCTCCCTTCCTCCTCTCTCGCCCCGCTCCAGTCTATTCTTCACTCCGCTGCCCGGCTCATCTTCCTGCAGAAATGATCTGGGCATGTCACTCCCCTTCTTAAACAACTCCAGTGGTTGCCTATCAACCTCCGCTCCAAACAAAAACTCCTCACTCTAGGCTTCAAGGCTCTCCATCACCTTGCCCCTTCCTACCTCTCCTCCCTTCTCTCTTTCTACCACCCACCCCGCACGCTCCGCTCCTCTGCCGCCCACCTCCTCACCGTCCCTCGGTCTCGCCTATCCCGCCGTCGACCCCTGGGCCACGTCCTCCTGCGGTCCCGGAACGCCCTCCCTCCTCACCTCCGCCAAACTGATTCTCTTCCCCTCTTCAAAACCCTACTTAAAACTCACCTCCTCCAAGAGGCCTTCCCAGACTGAGCTCCTCTTCTCCCTCTACTCCCTCTGCCACCCCCCCTTTACCTCTCCGCAGCTAAACCCCCTTTTTCCCCTTTTCCCTCTGCTCCTCCCCCTCTCCCTTCCCATCCCCACAGCACTGTACTCGTCCGCTCAACTGTATATATTTCCATTACCCTATTTATTTTGTTAATGAATTGTACATCGCCTTGATTCTATTTAGTTGCCATTGTTTTTACGAGATGTTCTTCCCCTTGACTCTATTTATTGCCATTGTTCTTGTCTGTCCGTCTCCCCCGATTAGACTGTAAGCCCGTCAAATGGCAGGGACTGTCTCTATCTGTTGCCGACTTGTTCATCCCAAGCGCTTAGTACAGTGCTCTGCACATAGTAAGCGCTCAATAAATACTATTGAATGAATCTTTCCCAGCAATATCTCAAGAGGAGTGCTCCCCCTTTAGACTGAAAGCTCACTGTGGTATTGAATCCTCATTTTACAGACATGTTAATTGAGGTACAGAGAAGTTAAGTGGCTTGTCCAAGGTCACATAGCATACACATGGCAGAGCTGGGATTAGAACCCAGGCCTCCTAACTCCCAGTGCCATGCCCTTTCAACTAGGTACCCCTGTCTTTGCTTCCAGAGAGTAGCCCAGGGTGGGTCCTAGGGAGACATTTACTTTTTCAGAGAGTGACCAAGTGGGTGTCCTAGAGAGTAATTGTCTTTCTCAGAGAGTGGACCAGTTGTGTCCTAAAGAGGCTTTTTCCCTCTTAGAGGAGGCCAGGAGGCATCCTAGGGAAGCATTTCCTCTCAAAGAGAGGAGGGCTGCATTTTTCCTGGACAGGCAATGTCACCATCAAACAATAAATCAATCATATTTAATTGAGCACTTACTGTGTGCACAGCACAGTACTAAGCACTTTGGAGAGTACAATCTAAAGGAGTTGGTAGACATATTCTCTTCCCATGATGAGCTTACAGTCTAGAAGAGGGGGACAGATATTAATATAAATAAATTACAGATATGTACATGAGTGCTCTGGAGCTGAGAGTAGGGTGAATAAAGAATGAAAATCCAAGCTCAAGGGCAACCCAGAAGGTAGTGGGATAAGAGGACATTAGGATTCAATCAGGGAAGGCTTCTTGGAGGACATATGTTTTTAATAAAGCTTTGAAGGTGGGGGGTGTGTTCTTCTGTCAGATATGAAGTGGGAAGATGTTCCAGGACACCGGCTGGACATTGGCCAGGAGTCAGCGGCGAGATCAGTGAGATAGAGGTAGTGAGTAGGTTAACATTAGAGGAGTGAAGGGTGCGGGCTGGATTGTAGTAGGAGAATGGTGAGGTGAGGTAGGAGGGGGCAAGGTGATTGACTGCTTTCTCTCTGATCCTAATCTCTCTCCCTCCCTGCAGTCTCTCATTTGCTCCTGCCTTCAAGATATCTCTACTTGGATGTCCTCCCCTCACCCCAAAACAGAATTCCTCATCTTCCCATCCAAACCCTGTCCCCCCCCCCCCCCCCCGACGTTCCCATCACTATATACAGCACCACCATCCTGTCTCACTAGCCCATAACCTTGGAGTTGGCCTTGACTCCTCTCTCTCATTCAACCCACATATTCAATCCATCTCTAAAACCTGTGAGTTCCAATTTCACAACACTAAAATCCATCCTTCCTCTCCTCCAGACGGCTACCACGTTACTCCAATCCCTTATCCTAGCCCATCTTGTTAACTGTATCAGTCTCTGTCCCCTCCTGTCCATACTCCACTCTGCCAGCCAGATCATTTTCCTAGAAAAACATTCAGGCCATGTTTCCTCACTTCTCAAGAACCTCCAGTGGTTGCCCATCCACCTCCACATCAAACAGAACTCCTCACCACTGGCTTTAAAGCACTCAATCACCTTGCCCCCTCCTACCTCACCTGGCTACTCTCCTATTCCAATCCAGCCCACACACTTTGCTCCCTTAATGACAACCTACTCACTGTACCTCGATCCCATCTATCTCACCACTGACCTCTCACCCACTTCCTGCCTCTGTCCTGGAATGCCCTTCCTCCTCATATCTGACAGACATTTACTCTCCCCTACTTCAAAGCCTTATCGAGGCCACATCTCCTCCAAGAGGCCTTCCCTGACTAAGCCCTCCTTTTCTCTTCTCCCACTCCCTTATGCTTCACCCTGACTTGCTCCCTTTATTCATCCCCCTCTCAGGCCCACAAGCACTTATGTCCATATTTGTAACCTACTCATTTATATTAATATCTATCTCCCCCTCTAGACTGTAAGTTCACTGTGGGCAGGCAACATGTCTGTTTAATGTTACAGTATACTCTCCCAAGTGCTTATTACAGTGCTCTGCACACAGCACTCAGTAAATGTGTTTCACTGACTGACTGCTGTAAATCCAATGGTGAGGAGCTTCTCTTTGATGCAGAGGTCAGTGAGCAACCACTGGAGATTCTTGAGGAGTCGGGAAACATAGACTGAACTGTTTTGTAGAAAAATGATCCAGACAGCAGAGTGAAGTATGGACTGAAGTGGGGACAGGAAGCCATTTCCTCTCCCAGAGAGAGGCCCTATGGGTGTCCTAGAGAGGAATTTCCTCTCCCTGAACCCAGGATATATCTAGAGAAGCATTGCCTTTCCTAGAAAGGGACCCAAATGATGTTCTAGAGAGGCATTTACTTTTCCAGAGAGTGACCTATAGTTGTCCTAGAAAGGCACTCTTGATTTTAATCAATCATATTTATTAAATTCTTACTTTGGGCAGAGCATGGCATTAAGCACTTGGGAAAGAGCAAATATAATAGAGTTGGTAGACACATTCCCTGCCCACAACTGGCAGGGCATTCCCTGGGCCACTTTCTGTGAAATGCCTTCCAAGGATTCCTTCTGGCCCACTCTCTAAAGTGGAAAATTGACTTTCTAGAGCACTAACTTGGCTCTAGAACTCTCTGGGAGAGGAAGTGCCTTTCTAGGACACTTGCTGATCCACTCTCTGAAAAAAGAAGGGCCTTTCTAGGACAATTCCTATGCCATTCTCCAAAAAAAGAAATGCCTCTTTAGGTCACCTTTTGGCCCACTCTCTGGGAGAGGAGATTACTCTCAAGGACACCTAGTGGTTACCCTCTGGTAAAGGAAATGCCTTTCTAGATATATCCTGGCCTCTGGGATGGGAAATATCTCTCTGAACACCCACTGTGCTACTCTCTGGAAGAGGCATTGCTTCTCTAGGACATTCATTGTGCAACTCTCTGGGAGAATAAATATCTCTAGGACACCAACTGGGCCACTGTTTGGGAGAGAAAATTCCTCTCTAGGACACCTGCTGGTCCACTCTCTGGGGGAGGAAATGCCTCTCTAGGACACTTAATAATGCCTCTCTAGGACACCCACTGGGCCACTCACTGGAAAAGGAAATGCTTCTCTAAACACCCACTGGTCACTCTCTGGTAAAGGGAAATGGCTTTCTAGATGTATCCTGGCCCCGGTGATGGGAACCGTCACTCTTGGAAACCTCCTGCACCACTCTCTGGGAGAGAAAATGTCTCTGTAGGACAGTGGTTGGCCTATTCTCTGGAAGTGAAAATGTCTCTCTCGGACAGCAGCTAGGGCAAGTCTCTGGGAGAGGAAATGTTTCCCTCTGAGTCCTTCTGGCCCACTCTAAAAGGGCAACTGCCTCTCTGAGATATTCACTAGGACACCATCTGGGAGACAAAACACCTCTCACTCACTAGCTTGGTCACCCTCTGGGAGATGAAATATCTCTCCAGGACACCTCCTGGGCCTGTTCCTCTTTGTTGACGCTGCACTTGGCTGTGAACCCCTTTAAGCACTTTGATAGTCACCCTAGCACCACAGCACTTAGTTACATATCCTTTCATTCTACTATTTCTCTATCAGTCATTCATTTTATTTCTGTCTTCCCTTGTACTCTGTAAATTTCCTGTGGGTGGGGTTTATACTGTATTGTCCCTAATTGCCTAGTACAGTGCTCTGCCCACAGTAAGTTCTCAATTAAAGACCATCGATTGATTGATTGATAGGAAATGCCTTTTTCAGTCACCTGTTGGATCATTCTCTGTTAGTGGAAATGCCTTTCTAGCATTTCTTCTCCCAGCCTCTCCCTGCCCTGCATCTGCTCCACCAAGTAACCATCCACAGGCCTGGAGACTGCCCTATCTATCTAGATACATTGGAAACAGCATGGCCTAGGGGGAAAAGCAAAGGTCTGGGAGTCAGGGTACCTGGGTTCCAATGCCAGCTTCAACACTTGCCTGTTGGGTGGCCTTGAGCAAGTAACATAATTTCATGGTGTAGCGGATAGAGCACGGGCCTGGGAGTCAGAAGTTTATGGGTTCTAATCCCAGCTCTGCCACTTCTCTGCTGTGTGACCTTGGGCAAAGTCACTTGACTTCTCTGTGCCTCAGTTACCTCATCTGCCAAATGAGGATTGAGACTGTGAGCCCCGCGTGGTACAGGGACTGTGTCCAACTTGATTTGCTTCTATCCACCCCAGCCCTTAGAACAGTGTCCGTCCCACAGTAAGCCCCTTATTGCTATTATTATTTCTGTGCCTCAGTTTTCTCACTTGAAAAATAGGGATTCAGTACCTGCTTTCCCTTCCACTTAGGTTGTGAGCCCCATGTGGGACAAGGACTATGACCAGACTGAGTCCCGCCTTTTCCTCAGCTCCCCTCCATTCTGTGTCACCTTGACTCACTCCCTTTTGCTCCATTTGAAGATTGTTACTCTACTGCCGCCCCTCATCTGAGCACTCAATACATCCTGGATCCAAGCCCTTGAGATCACACCCGCTATTGTGCCCACTCCATCCTATATGATATACAGCCCTGCTGCCGCCATCTTGGGCGGGCCCCAAAGAAGAGCCATGGAGCCCTAGCTGCCGCCATCTTTGGGAGAGGCAGCACTGCCATGCCCCTCTACCCGGAGGTGTTTTTTGCCATAATGACTGACTCTCTGGCAACCCTGCTCCTCCCTCCACTCCAAATGAGAAGTGCTCCCTTCTCCTGTGGGGACAAGGAGAAAGTGCAGACAGGTTTCTGAGTCCCAGTCTAGGGAAAGCTCCCTGTTGTCTGACTCTCTCTCTCCTCCCCCGGTCCCCTCATCTGGTTCTTTGATTCCAGCTATGGTGTGCTGACCTGCTGCTTTCCTCCTTCCCATTCTGGACAGGCTACTTTCCAGGTGACAGTCTGCACCAAGCACCAGCTTGCCTCTCCGCCCACTTCTAGGAGAACAGCTACCAGCCTCCCCAGTTCTTCAGACTCTGGGCCCTGCCTCTGCTGGCAGGTTCTGTGGTAGTACAGAAGGTACTAGGATGGACTTCACTTTCCCACCAGCCACCGCCCAACCTTTCCAGCCCTTTGGTTCACCTTCTCAGGGCTGGGCCCTGTGTCCCCGCCAGATTGTGGGGGGACTCTAGAGCCTGCTCTTTCAGTGTTCCCTCATCTAGTCTGTCTCTGCCTACTCTTCTCTGAGAGAAAATGCCTCTTTAGGATACCTCTCTAATAAAACCATCCAATCCTTAAGCACTTAATACAGTTCTCTGCTCACAGTAAGGGCTCAATAAATACCATCAATTGATGACTAATCCTGTAAAATGGGGATTCAATCCCTGGTCTCCCTCCCCCTTAGACTGTGAACCCCATGTGGGTCAGCGACTGTGTCTGACAAGATGATCTTGAATCTCCCCATGTGTCTAGAGAGAGAGAGAGATGTTTGTATTTGTTAAGCACTTAATATGTGCAAAGCACTGTTCTAAACGCTGGGGGGATACAAGGTGATCAGGTTGTCCCTCGTGGGGCTCACAGTTTTAATCCCCATTTTACAGATGAAGTAACCGAGGCACAGAGAAGTTAAGTGACTTACCTAAAGTCACACAGCTGGCAAGCGGCGGAGCCGGGATTAGAACCCATGACCTCTGACTCCAAAGCCCAGGCTTTTTCCAGTGAGCCAGGCTGCTTCTTAGTCTAGTACCCTGCTTAACACAAAGTAAGTGCTTCACAAATATTATTATTACTCAATCAATCAATCATACTTATTGAGCACTTACTGTGTGCAGAGCACTGTACTAAGGGCTTGGGAGAGTACAATGCAACAGAGGTGGTAGACACACCATTCCCTGCTCACAAAGAGCTCACAGTCTAGAGGGAGAACATTGCTTGATATGTAGTAAGCGCTTAACCAATACCATCATTATTATTATTACTTCTCTGTACCTCAGTTACCTCATTTGTAAAATGGGGATTGCTTGTGAGCCCCATGTGGAACATGGACTGTGTGCAACCTAAGTAGCTTGTATCTACCTCAGTGCTTAGTACAGCATCTGATGATGATGATGATGATATTGGTATTTGTTAAGTGCTTACTATGTGCCAAGCACTGTTCTACGAACTGGGATAGATACAGGGTTATCAGGTTGTCCCACTTGGGGCTCACAGTCTTGATCCCTATTTTACAGATGTGGTAACTGAGGCACAGAAAAGTTAAGTGACTTGCCCAAAGTCACACAGCTGACAGGTGGTGGACCGGGATTAGAACCCACAACCTCTGACTCCCAAGCCCGTACTCTTTCCACTAAGCTATGCTGCTTCTCTAACAGAGTAAGTGCTTAACAGATACCATTTTTTAAAAAAGGAGGGCTTTGAAGGTGGGGAGAGTGGTGGACTCAGATATAAAGGGGGAGGGAGTTTTAGGCTCAAGGGAGGATGTGGGCAAGGTGTCAGTGGTGAGAAAGATGAGATCAAGAGCAAGTAGGTTGGCATTAGAGGAGCGAAGTGTGCAGGCTGGGCTGTAGTAGGAAATCACCTAGGAAAGGAAGGAATGAGCAAGCTGACAGTGCTTTAGAGATGATGGGAAGTAATAATAATAATAATAATGGTATTTGTCAAGTGCTTACTATCTGCCAAGCACTGTTCTATGTGCTGGGGTAGATGCGAGGTAATCAGGTTGTCTCTCGTGGGGCTCCCAGTCTTAATCCCCATTTTACAGATGAGGGAACTGAGGCACCGAGAAGTGTGACCTTGGGCGAGCTGCTTCACAGCAGACGAGTCGAATCCGGGATTAGAACCCATGTTCTCTGACTCCCCAGCCCGTGCTCTTTCCACTAAGCCACACTGTTTCTCTAAGTAGTTTCTGTTTGATGCTGAGATGGATGGGCAACTGCTGGAGGTTTTTGAGGTTATTATTTTTTTCCTGGGCCACCTTGTAGGCTGTCCTGATGGAGGATGGGTGTCTAAGTGGCTGTACAAATGTCTGAAATACCCTTAGTAACAGAAGAAGAAGAGGAGAAGGTGGACTGTTGATAAACCAGGGAAGCGCTCAGAGACCCAGCCTTAGCTCCTAGGAGGCACCCACAAGAAATGTGTGTCATCAGGGAACTGGTGCCTCAGTCATCTCTTAAAGACCCCCATGCAGGGCATAGATCCCCATCCCCTTAAGACCCTGGGCTGAGAGAAGGCTCAGAGTGTGGAAGACTGATATTGAGCAGCAAGGGACTCATCATGAGCCAGCTCCCAGGAGAAAAGGAGAAAGGCGTGAGACCCAAGGGAACAAGATACAAAGTGGGAATGCTGAGTGTCTGTGTGAGAGAGAGAGGGAGAGAAACAAAGGGAGAAATGTATAAAAGGTGAGGGGCTGAAGGGCCATGTCCCTTCTTTTGGCTGCTTGCACTAATGTATGCTGGCTTTGGCTTCGAAGTTCAGGAAAAAAAAACAAACATTGACACCAAGGTTCCCTCCAGTTATTACCTCATTTCCCTCCTTCCATTCCTCTCCAGACTTCTTAAGTTGTCTACACCTGCTGCCTCCTCTTCCTCTCCTCCAATTCTCTTCTTGATGCCTTCCAATCTGGCTTCCACCCCCTTCACTCCACCAAAACTGCCTTCTTAAAGGTCATCATTGATCTCTGTCTTGCCAAATCCAGAGGCCTCTACTCCGTCCTAATCCTCCTTGACTCCTCAGCTGCCTTTGACACTGTCAACCACCCTCTTCTCCTGGAAACAGCTAACCTTGGCTTCATTGACACTGTCCTCTCCTGATTCTCTTCCTAGCTATCTGGCTCTCCTCCTATCTCTCATTATCAATCTCTTTTTCTGGCTCCTCCTCTGCCTCCCACTCCCTCTCTGTCCGAGTCCCCCAAGGATCAGTTCTCGGGTTCCCATCTCTTCTCCATCTACACCCACTTCTTTGGAGAACTCATTCACTGCCATGACTTCAACTACCATCCCTATGCTGATGAGTCCCAAATCTACATGCCCAGTTCTGATTTCTCCTTCTCTGCAGTCTTGTATTTCCTACCTGGACATCTCTAACTGGATGTCCCGCCATCATCTCAAACTTAATATGTCCAAAACAAACCTAGTCCTCTTCCCACCCAAACCCTGTCTTCCCCCAGTCTTTCCCAACTGTAGACAGTACCACCATCCTCCCTATTTCACAAGCCCAAAACGTTGGCATTGTACTCGACTCATCTCTCTCATTCAACCCACATATTCAATCTATCACCAAGTCCTGTTGTTTCTTCCTCCACAACATTGTTAGACTCTGTCCTTTTTTCCTCATCCAAGCTGCTGCTAAGCTGATCATTTATTTATTTATGTTATCTGTTAAATCCTTACTATGTGCCTAACACTGTTCTAAACGCTGGGGTAGGTATAAGTTAATTAGGTCAGATACTGCAAGAGGCTCACAGTTCAAGTAGGAGGAACAGATATTTAATCCCCATTTTACAATTGAGGAAACTGAGGCATAGAGAAGTTAAGTGACTTGCTCAAGGTCACACAGCAAGCAATTGGCAGAGCTGGGATTAGAATTTAGGTCTTCTGACTGCCAGGTCCACGCTCTTTCCACTATGCCCACTGCTTCTCCAGATACTAATCTTATCCTGCCTTAATTAATAATAATGTTGGTATTTGTTAAGCGCTTACTACGTGCAGAACACTGTTCTAAGCGCTGGGGTAGATACAGGGGAATGAGGCTCACAGTCTTCATCCCCATTTTACAGATGAGGGAACTGAGGCCCAGAGAAGTGAAGTGACTTGCTCACAGTCACACAGCTGACAAGGGGCAGAGTCGGGATTCGAACCCATGACCTCTGACTCCCAAGCCCGGGCTCTTTCCACTGAGCCACGCTGCTTCTCTAATTACTGCTTCTCTTAAGTACTGTATCAGCCTCCTTGCTGACCTCCCTGCCTCCTGTCTCTCCCCTCTCCAGTCCATACTTCACTCTGCTGCCTGGATCATTTTTCTAAATGAGCACACTTCGTTCCTCTAATGCCAACCTACTTGCTCTTGATCTCGTCTTTCTCACCACTGACACCTTGCCCACATCCTCCCTTGAGCCTAGAACTCCTTCCCCCTTTATATCTGAGAGTCCACCACTCTCCCCACCTTGTTTTCCCACTCAAGAACCTCCAGTGGTTGCCCATCCACGGCTCTGCACCAAACAGAAGCTCTTTATCATTGGATTTAAGCACTTAATCACCTTGGCCCTTCCCATCTTGCCTCACTCACAGCATGACTTAGTGGCAAGAGCATGGGCTTGGGAGTCAGTGGAAGTGAATTCTAATAATAATAATAATGATGGCATTTGTTAAGCGCTTACTATGTGCAAAGCACTATTCTAAGCGCTGTGGGGGTAAAAGGTGATTAGGTTGTCCCACAAGGGGCTCACAGTATATTTACAGATGAGGTAACAGAGGCACAGAGAAGTTAAGTGACTTGCCCAAAGTCACATAGCTGACAAGCAGCAGAGCTGGGATTAGGACCCATGACCTCTGACTCCCAGAGCTGGGATTAGAAGCAGCGCGGCTCAATGGAAAGAGCACGGGCTTGGGAGTCAGAGGTCATGGGTCCTAATCCCAGCTCCACCACTCATCTGCTGTGTGGACTTGGGCAAGCCACTTAACTTCTCTGTGCCTCAGTTTCCTCATCTGTAAAATGGGGATTAAGACTGTGAGCACCACGTGGGACAACCTGATAACCTGATAACCTTGTCTTTACCCGGGCACTTAGAACAGTGCTTAACACACAGTGCTTAAGCACAGAGTAAGTGCTTAACAAATACCATCATTATTATTATTATTCTCTAATGCCAACCTACTCACTGTACCTTCATCTTGTCTATCTCACCTCTGACCCTTCACCTATATCCTCCCTCTGGCCTGTAACTCCCTCCCTCTTCATGTCTGATAGACCACCACTCTCCCCACCTTCAAGGTCATCCAAAAGTCCCATCTCCTCCAAGAGGCTTTCTCTGACTAAGCCCTCGATTTCCCCTAACTACTCTCTCGGGGAGATGAACAGATGGTGTTGTGGCCTAGCCCAACTCTGGTTTGAGACCAGATGGTTGTGCCATCCTCCTCCATGGCTTCTCTGCCTCCAGTCGATCCCCTCTCCTGCTCAAACTTAATTCTGCTGCCTGGATGATTTTTCTAATACATCACTCTACAAAGGCCTTCCCCACTCCTCCCAAATTTCCAGTGATTATCCGTCTATCTCCACATTCATTCATTCAATCGTATTTATTGAGCACTTACTATGCGCAGGGTACTGTACTAAGTGCTTGGGAGAGTACAATACAACAATAAACAATCACATTCCCTGGCCACAATGAGCTTACAGTCTAGAGTGGGGGACCAATACAAATAAATAAAATTACTGATATGTACATAAGTGCTGTGAGGCTGAGGGGGGGAAGAGCAAAGGGAGCAAGTCAGGGTGGCATAGAAGGGAGTGGGAGATGAGGAAAAATGGGGCTTAGTCTGGGAAGGCCTCTTGGAGGAGGTGTGCCTTCAATAAGGCTTAGGAGGAGAGTAATTGTTATCGAGTAGAGACTCTTGACCATCAACTTGAGGGTTCCCCATTATAACTGTGGTATTTATTAAGCACTTACTATGTGCCAGGCAATGTTCAAGTGCGGTGTTATTATAATTATCAAATACCCTCGAGTCATTTCCTATTCATAGCGGCTCTATGGATATATTTTCTCCAGAATAGCCTGTCTCCTGCCGTAATCTGTAACCTTTCTAACAGTTCTTCTATCATTGTTATTATGGTCTCTATCCATCTAGCTGCTGGTCTGCCTCTTCCATGTTTTCCTGGACTTCTCCTGGCATTAGTGTCTTCTCCAGAGAATTAGTCCTCCTGATGATGTGTCCAAAATATGCTAATCTAAGTCTAGTCATTTGGCCTTCCAAAGACCACTTTGGTTTCATTTGCTCCAGAATCCATTTGTTTGTTTTTCAGGCAGTCCATGGTATTCACAAAAGCCTTCTCCAACACCACATTTCAAAAGAATCGATGCTCTTTCAATCCCGTTTTTTCACCGTCCAGCTTTCGGATCCATACACTGTCACTGGAAACACCATAGAGTTGACTATTTGTATTTTTGTGGCAATTGTTACATCAGCACATTTCATGACTTTTTGGGGGCTCTTCAGAGCAAGTCTTCCTAACACTAATCTTTGGCGTATTGCTTGAGTACTAGTTCCTTCATTATTTATTATCGATCTCAGGAGAGAAAAATTGTCAACTCTTTCTATCTTCTCTCCATCCACTACAAATGTGTTAAAACTTTCAGTTGTCCTGACCTTTATTTTCATTCATTCATTCATTCATTCATTCATTCATTCAATCGTATTTAATAATAATAACAATGTTGGTATTTTTAAAGCGCTTACTATGTGCAGAGCATTGTTCTAAGCGCTGGGGTAGATACAGGGTAATTAGGTTGTCCCACGTGAGGCTCACAGTCTTCATCCCCATTTTACAGATGAGGGAACTGAGGCACAAAGAAGTGAAGTGATTTGCCACAGTCACACAGCTGACAACTGGCGGAGCTGGGATTCAAACCCATGACCTCTCACTCTCAAGCCCGTGCTCTTTCCACTGAGCCATGCTGCTGAGCGCTTACTGTGTGCAGAGCACTGTACTAGGTGCTTGGAAAGTACAATTCGGCAACAAACAGAGACAATCCCTACCCAACAATGGGTGACATTCAAATGTAGGCCCATCTTTTTGCTCTGTTCCTTAACTTTTAATAATAAGCCCTTCAAATCTTTTTCACTTTCTGCTAGTAGGGTAGTATCATCAGCATAATGAAGTACTGGGGTAGATACAAGCAAATCAGGTTGGGCACAGTCCCCGTCCCACATGGGGCTCACAATCTTTATCCCCCTTTTACTGAAAAGCGAAGTGACTAGCCCAAAGTCACAAGCAGACAAGTATTCATTCATTCATTCAATAGTATTTATTGAGAGCTTACTATGTGCAGAGCACTGTACTAAGCGCTTGGAATGAACAAGTCGGCAACAGATAGTAGTAGTACAACAAGTAGTAGTGCTGGGATTCATTCATTCATTCAGTTGTATTTATTGAGAGCTTACTGTGTGCAAAGCACTGTACTAAGCGCTTGGGAGAGTACCTAAGAACCCAGGTCTTTCTGACCCACAGGGTTGTGCTCTATCCACTAGGCCATGCTGCATTAGCAATCTCCCTCCTGTATATCCACTCTCTTCTCCCTCTGGAACACAGCTCCCACTCTTTGTTCCTCTTGAGATAACCTACTCACTGCTTCATTCCCTCCTTAGAGTGACCCCTTTTTCACACACTCTATCCAGCCTGGAACCCCCCCCCACACTTCACAGCCAACAGATTCTAGACCGAGCCCCATGTAGGACAGGGATTGTGTCCGACCTGATAATCTTGCATCTACCCCAGCGCTTAGTACAGTGCTTGGCATATAGTAAGCACTTAACAAATACCACAATTATTATTACCGTTATGATCCGACGGGCCACTGCTCTTCCCAACCTCCCACCTTCTGCCATCACACCTCCTCCAGGAGGCCTTCCCTTATTGATTTTGAGTCTCCCCACTTTATATCACCAACTGCCACTTCTACACTTCCTGTCATCTAAGCACTTAAGTATTCAACCCCTTCCTACCCCTCCCAAGACTAGGTGTGTATCTTTATACTTTCTTACTTCCTCCTAGCTGTAATTTGCTCTAGACTCTGATTCCCTGCCTACCTTGAGATCAGAGATCATGTCTAGTAATGATAATAATAATTGTAGTATTTGTTAAGTACTTACTATGTGCCAGGTGCTGTACTAAGCACTGGGGTGGATACAGCGTGGCTCACTGGAAAGAGCCTGGGCTTGGAAGTCAGAGGTTGTGGGTTCTAATCCCGGCTCCACCACATTCATTCAATAGTATTTATTGAACACTTACTATGTGAAGAGCACTGTACTAGGTGCTTGGAATGTACAATTCGGCAACAGAGACAATACCTGCCCAATGATGGGCTCACAGTCTAAACATGTCAGCTGTGTGACTTTGGGCAAGTCACTTCACTTCTCTGTGCCTCAATTCCCTCATCTGTAAAATGGGGATGAAGACTGTGAGCCCCACGTAGGACAACCTGATTACCTTGTATCTACCCCAGCACTTAGAACAGTGCTAGGCACGTAGTAAGTGCTTAACAAATGCCACCATAATTATTATTATTAATATACAAGCAGATCGGGTTGGACACAGTCCTTGTCCCAGGTGGGCCTCACCATCTACTCACTCTACTGTCCTCTCTCAAATCTGCAGTGGAGAGCTCTGTTCACAGTAGGGGCTGGATAAATTCAATTAATTCACACAGGAAGCATTTAATAATGTTGGTATTTGTTAAGCGCTTACTATGTGCAGAGCACTGTTCTAAGCGCTGGGGTAGACACAGGGGAATCAGGTTGTCCCACGTGGGGCTCACAGTCTTAATTCCCATTTTACAGATGAGGGAACTGAGGCACAGAGAAGTTAAGTGACTTGCCCACAGTCACACAGCTGACAAGTGGCAGAGCTGGGATTCGAACTCATGACCCCTGACTCCAAAGCCCGTGCTCTTTCCACTGAACCACGCTGCTTCTCTAGTATTAATAAACACCACTGATTGATCTTGGTGATTGATCACTGATTGATCACTGATTGATCACTGTTTGATTGACTTCAGCATCGTAGAGAATTATCTGAAGTCATTCAGCTCTTTGATTACTGCCCCTGACCAGGAATCCCAGCCTGCTCCTAAGAGGAATTTCCTGCCCAGGCAGCCAGGCAACCCCTCCTCTCCCCGTGAAGTAACTGGTTTATTCTCTGCTTGACCCTCGTGGGCAGTTATTTGGATTCAGGTGGGGACAGCCCTGGACTATCTCCCCCCGCCTCACCTACCCCAGCCGCTCAGCTCGTCCTAAGGAATGTTCAATGCCTGACCCTTCTCTACTGGTCTCGCCCCTGTTCCTGCCCCTGCCCTGGCTACCCCCTTCCCCACCCCGGTCCTGTCCTAGTCCGGATCCTGCACCCTGCTCCCCTTGATGGGCTTTGGTAGGTTCTCATTCATTCAGTAGTACTCACTGTGTGCAGAGCACTGTACTAAGAGCTTGGGAGAATACACTACAGCAACAGGGACATTCCCTTCATAAGCCACAATGAGCTTACATTCTAGAGTGAGGGAAGGTTCTCCATCGGGGGTCCCCAGCTCCAGAACCCCAGTTCTTACCCAGGCCAGCTCTGAGCTGGAGACTGAAGGTTGGGGCGAAGGGAGAAGCAGCGTGGCTCAGGGGAAAGAGCATGGGCTTTGGAGTCAGGGCTCATGAGTTCGAATCCCAGCTCTGCCACTTGTCGGCTGTGTGACTGTGGGCAAGTCACTTAACCTCTCTGTGCCTCAGTTCCCTCATCTGTAAAATGGGGATTAAGACTGTGAGCCCCACGTGGGACAACCTGATTCCCCTATGTCTACCCCAGCGCTTAGAACAGTGCTCGGCACATAGTAAGCGCTTAACGAATACCAACATTATTATTATTATTACCTGTTGCTGGAAGTGTAGAGGGCAGGGAGAGTGAGCCTCCGGGGAGAGGTGGGGCAAGTCTCCGGGGAAGGGGAGCGGTCGCTGGAGGATGGGTGGGACGAGGAAATGAGATGAGGAGGGGAGAGACCCTGGAGACAGGAGACGGGAGCTCCTAGGGGGCGGAGTCTCCAGGGGTGGGGAGAGCCCGGAGGAAGGGTCTCTGGAGGGGCGAGGGGGAGGGGTCTCCGGGGACAGCCTCTGCAGGCGACGACTTTAAGAGTCGGCTTTGCAGCGCCGAGCTGTAGAAGAGTCAGAGCCGGAGTCGGAGTCGCAGCAGGTGCACGGGGCGGCGGCATGACCGGTCATCACGCCTGGGGCTACGGCCAGCAGGACGGTAGGCAGGACGCCCCCAGTCAGCGCCACTTCGGTACCCTGCCTCCTGCCGCCCTCGGGGACCCTCGGCGGAGAGGGAAGCGGGGAGGGTCCCAGCCGACCGAGGGAATTGGGGAAATGGGAAAAGTGTCCGGGGTCGGCGAGCACAGAGGTGCGGGGGAGGGGAGCTGGGGTGGCGTGCGAGAGCCGGACTCAGCGAGAGACAGAGACACCTCAGGCAGAGACACCTCAGAGATAGAGACAACCCCCTTCCCCCACCACACACACACACACACAGAGATCTGCTCATTCTCCTCTGTGGGGCTCCGGCAGGTATGGGATTGTTTTACCCCTTTTCCAGCGGGGGCGGGGGCGGGGGGATACTGAGGCAGAGAGGGGCTCTGGAGGAAGAGAGCTAAGGAAATGTGCAGGCTGCAAAGGCGCAGGTGGTGGAGGAGGAGGAAGTCTGCAGGTGAGTGGTCTGCAGCGGAGAGGTGGAGGGGGAAAGACAGCGTCAGTGGGAGACGAAAGCCCACCGTCCTGGCTTTCACACTTCGCTCCGCTGATGTTCCAGACGCCCCTCCCTTCGGCCCAAGGAGAGGGAGGCATGTCTTAGCCTCGCTTCCTCTTTACCTTCTTTACAATACTTGGCCCGTCTGGGAAAGAGGTCGGAGGGGACGGTAGGTGAGGTGGGGAGGGGGGGGAGAGAAAGAGAGGGACCAAGGGACCAACTCCGAGATGTTCTACCCTGTCAACAGAGATGACTGAACCGAGCCTTACACAATGCGTGAACACTTACATCATTTAGATTTTGCCCTGAGCTCCATCCTCCCCCTCCCCAGCTACGGGCAGCGCGGCGGGGGGTTCATGGCCCAGGACTCTTTCTGGAACTCACTAACGAGGAGGCTCTCCTCCCATTCTTCTGGGTCGATTGCAGGGGACCTTAGTGACCGACAGCTCGCCGTGATCAAATCTATTCACCTGCGGTGTGGGCAGCCCCTCTGGGGAGAATGGCTGCTTACCGACAGAGGATTTACTGCAGACATGAAGGGTTTTAAAAATAAACAAAGTCAGGAGCTGTGAGAATCTGAGTCATATGCATCTGATTGGAACCGCGGCACTGTTCTACCCGAGAAGACTTGCGTTCACACACCAGCAGAGTGAAGTCTACAAAAAAAACTCTTGATAAAATTAGTCACCTAGGGACCTCCCGACCCTGTCCCACTGCCCCTGCCCAGTCCTTCTGTCCCCGTCCCGTTCCCCGCCCCACCCCCGCTCCCCTCAATCCCCAGGACCCAGGGAGACTGGCTCCTCTCCAGTGTGTGTGTGCGCTCGCAAGCATGCGTGCACTGATTGCCCTGCCATATCTCCTTTGGGCTGTGCATTCAAGAAAACTGCTCAGGAGAAAAAAGCACTCGTTGGAAGCCCCAGGATGGATGGGGGCTCTCATCCATCTGATTATCCTGTAATTACCCCAGCACTGAGGACAGTATTTGGCCTGGAGATAGTGCTGAAGCAGTTGTGTACCTGGGGGGGACCCAGGGGGCACTTCTCACCTTTTCCTTCTGCCCTGACTAAAAGATGGATGGGGATTCCAACTGGTGCCCAAGAGCCCAAGAAAACAACCTCCTCTGATTTGGGGCCCTGGGGAATGAGTGAGCCTCCTAAACTCATCCCACTCTGCCGCCAGGGAGGGAAAGAGAGGCCAATAAGCAGCACTGCCATGGCTGTATCCCTGAGAGATACAGGATACGGGATACAGAGAGAAGGAATGGCAGGGATGCTTGGTAGCTCCCCCATCCCCCCATCTCTCTCTCTCTCTCTCTCTCTCTCTCTCACACACACACACACACACTCACACAGAGGCACCGAGGACACCCATGTACATTAGGGAGAGACTTGGACCCAACCTCCTTCTTTCCAGGACCCAACTGATAGTAGGAGCAGTAGCAATAACCGTATTTACTGAGCACCCAGTGGTGCAAGGTATTGTATTAAGTACTTGGGAAGGTCAGTGGGAGCAAGCCTACCAGTGTACAGTAATGGTGCTCTCTTTCCTTCTCCACAGGCCCTTCAGAGTGGTACAAGTCCTACCCCATTGCCAAGGGAAATCGCCAATCCCCCATTAACATCGTGTCCAGCCAAGCGGTGTACAACTCAAGCCTCAAGCCCCTCCTCATCTCCTACGAGTCCTGCACGTCCCTGAGCATCGTCAACAATGGCCACTCCGTCATGGTGGAGTTCGATGATGGGGACGGCAGGACAGGTGAGCACTCCAGACTGGGTCGGGGTTGAGGAACTGGGTTCCAGTCCTGGCTCGGATCCTGGCTTACAGGCTGATCTGGGGAACCCCTTACCTCTTGGACCTTCTGCGTCCTGCCTTGAAGATGAGAATTTAAGGGGGATGGAGCTCTGGCCTCAGCAGGAAGCCTGTACCTACTGGCTTTAGCTCCTGTGGCTCAACTTCCTCCTCTCCCCAAAACCACTTTTCCTGGCTGCCAGGGCCCTTCGGGGAAGAGATGGTGATAACTGAGGGAGGAGAGGGCAGAGAGACAGAACTGAGAAATGCCCCCTCCAGAGGCTGACATTGTCAGCAGGCCCTAAGATGTCCTTGGTCAGATCACTTGCCTCTGCTAATATCTGGGCACTCAGAACCCAGGCCACACACACGGGTGGATGAGTCATTTTGGCAACTGCTAGATTCCTGATGGTGGCCATGCTTTCTCCTGCCCCAACTGCACAATTGCAGCCTGGTCAGCTTCTCCACCATCTGTACACCCAGACACCCACCTATTCCCCATTACCCCCACCTTCCAGACTTGGAACTAGGCTGGCCAACTGTTCACTTTTAGACCAGACAATCTGTTTCTGACCTGGTCGGTCCCGTCTCGTTTGGCGCTTCGCTCCCAGATGGCATAGAGGTGTGATGGATGGGGGTTATCCAGTGATAGGAAGATCGGGGGAATGCCGAGTCAACAGTGTCAGGCCACTCCTGATGTCCTGTGGCCATGGAGGGTGAGCTCTCCTGAGGGTGGTACTGGGGGTGGCAGGAGGAGCCCAAAGGAGAGCTGGGAAGATTTAGATCAGCTGAGCAGGAAGAAGAGGGCACAGTCCCCGGTTTGGGCCCCAAGGAGACCCAGAAAACCCTGTTCTGGGTCCTTGTGAGAGGTATTTGGAAGGTTTTTCAGGAGAGGAGAACTTTACCCTGTGAGTCAGGGCTAGAGTTAGCGATAAACCCACAAAGAAAATGATGGCCCCATTGATGGCCCCATTTCATTTGCTTCCAGTTTCCACCAGCCACAGATCAGCCCTTGCGCCCTTGGTACCGTCTTTGACTCTGACCCTGACACTGACACTGACTTTCTTGGGTGCCAGGCGGTGTGACTTTCCCTCCTAGCTGCCCAGCAGTGTGCTTTGCAGGGGTGGAGAAGTAACCCAATCATGTTGTCAGAGCTCCGGCTCAGAGAGTCTTGAATTTCTCATTCAGCCGTGGGCCTGAAAACTGCAAAAAGGAGAGCGAGCAGCCCACCCCTGAAGCCCTGCTTGCTGGGCTGGGCTGTGAAAACAGAATACGGTCACCCTTACACTTGCTGTCTGGTTCAGGCAGGCTGTTTCAAACTCCGCACACACGTCACCTGATTGCAGCGAGAAGTAGCGCTGGGCCTTCAGTGATGGCTGGATCTTCTAGGGTCCAAGACCGATCTGCACTCTTGCTTATTAGAGCCAGTACTTGAGGGTCCCGTGGACTTCTGAGAGGAAGAGAAATGCAGTCTTTCTTAAACCTCTTTTGAAGCCCCAAGACACTATCTCCTTGTATAAAAGGGTATTATTTAGCATTTTTTATGTACAAACACCTTGCTCAAAGCTGGGGTGGATAGAAAATTATCAGATTGGACCCAGTTTTTAATGGGATCAACCTTCAGCTTCTCTTCTCAGGAAAAGGGTTGAGGTGAAGAGATGGAGGAAAGGAGAGATGGGATGGATGAGAGATGGAGGGGAGGAGTGATGAGGGGCAACATGCAGTGAGCACGTGAGGCTGACTGGATCTGGTAGGAAGCGTTTGCTGACCATGTCCATAACCTAAGTGACCTTCAAGCAGATAGAAGCTGCATAGCCTAGTGGATAGAGCATGGGCCTGGTTATTAGAAGGTCATGGGTTCTAATCCCTGCTCTGCCACTTGTCTGCTGTGTGACCTTGGGCAAGTTACTTCACTTCTCTGGACCTCAGTTACCTCATCTAGAAAGTGAGGATTGAGACTGTGAGCCCTACGTGGGACAGGGACTGTGCCCAACCCGATTTGCTTGTATTCACCTCAGTACTTAGTACAGTACCTGGCACAGAGTAAGTGCTTAACAAATACCATCCCTATAAAATATTATTTCTGGACAGTTGTATGGTTGGCAGAGAGAGGGGCCAAGGGCCACCCTTTTATCCCCTCAGCTGAAATAAAACTCCTTTTCCCACAGAGCGTCAAAATGGCAAAGCAGAACAGGCCTCTCTGCTTCGATTTGGAGAGCACCTGAGGACTCTGTGCTGGGCCGTTAACTGGCTGGAGTCAGAAGCTTGGGGAATGGGAAGCTCTTTTGTCTGGAAAACCATTCAGTCCATATCTCCCCACTCCTCCAGTACCTCCAGTGGCTGCCCATCCACCTCCACATCCCAAAGAAACTCCTGACCATCGGCTTTAAAGCACTCAATCAACTAGCTCCCTCCTACCTTACCTCCCTGATCTCCTACTACAACCCACTCTGCACACTCAGCTCCTCCAACATACAAAACCTGGTCCAAATCCAGGAGCTGGCCTTCACCCTCCCATTGGATGAACTCCTTCACTGCGAGTCAGTCACCTTCAGGAGGCTCCCCAACCCTTGCTTTGCTAGAAGCAGGCAGCCCCCGTGCTTCCCGGTGCCACCCTGGCAAGGCCATGACTCCAGTGGGCAGTCGGCCAAGAGCCCATTTGTTCTCAGCCAATATAGGCAGGGCAGCTGCCTGAGACCCAGCCATTGCCATCACCACTGCCTGGCCAGTGGGGTTGGCAGCTGGGCCAAGGTGATGACCGTGTCCTTGGCAGCCCTCAGGGGAAGCATGGTGCGATCACCTGCCCAATGTGGTATGTCCAGTCACCTTGGGCTCACGGGCTATTCCAGTCCTGCCTGCCCCAGACTGACAGGTGGGGGATTAGCCAGAAGAAAGCCGACATCTTGAAGGTTTCAACTTCTGGTCCACCCCCATCTGACCCCAAGGGGTGGGCCTGTCTCTTCGCCACTGCCTGCCTTCTCCAGAAGCTTGGCGGGAAAGCCAATTGCTTAGGTCCCCACAGTCCCAAATCCAGGTGGGTGAGCCTCCCCATTGCTCCCCCACAGTTGGCCCCAACAGCTGCTGCAGTGGTACAGTGGCGACAGGCCTCATCTTATCCCCGGCGGGCAGGTGGAATAGCAGGGTCTTAGACTCCACTGAGGCTGGTTCCTCAGGAGATGGAAATTGGGGCCACCTTGGCTGGAAAATCAATCCATCAATCAATCAGTTGAATTTGAGTGCTTACTGTGGGCAGAGCACTGTACTAAGCGTTTGGAAGAGTACAATACAGTAGAGTTGGTAGACATGATCCATACTGTAAAGGAGGAGCAAATTCAAAGTCGGACGTATTAAGGACTAGAAACTCTACTGGAGATCCAGTTGAGAATTCTGTATAGGCCCCAGTGGCCAAGGGTAAATCAGATTCCCAAACTAGACAAGATCAAAGTTGGGAGTTAATTAGTAACATAGATTGGAAAGACTGCAAACAGGGAATGATAAAGTCAAGGTTTGCCATGTGATATTTACAACCATTGAGGATTAAGACTGTTAGGGCCAATCTGAGGATTTGATTGGCAAAAGTCAAACACTTGGAGGAGCAGCAAAGCCTAGTGGATAGAGCCCAGGCCTGGGAGTCTGAAGGACCTGGGTTCTAGTCCCAGCTCTGCCACGTGTCTGCTGTGTGACCCTGGGCAAGTCACTTTGCTTCTCTGGAACTCAGTTACCTCATCTGTAAAATGGGGATTTCGACTGTGATCCCCATGTGGAACATGGACTGTGTCCAACCTGATTACCTTGTATCTACCCTAGCACTTGGAACAGTGCTTGGAACATAGTAAGCGCTTTACAAGTACCATAATTATTATTATGATTATGATTATGATTATGACTGGAGGAGCAGGATTTCAGGCTTCTCATGGCTTAGTCCAGCAGTCCCAAGACCCACAACCTTGGCTACAACAGTGACCTTCTCAGTAGTTTAAAGGTCTGGTATAAGGGGAAGGTGGCAGACTCATGCTGTTGCAGCTCTTTGACTCCTACCTGGGCTAAAGAGGAGGAGCTGATTCTCCCCAGCAGCTAGCATAATGCTCTGCACACAGCAGGTGCCCAATAAAGTGCTCTGCACACAGCTGGTGCCCAGTACAGTGCTTTGCACCCAGTAGCAGCCCAGGACAGTACTCTGTACACAGTAGAGACCCAATACAGTGCTCTGCACACAGTAGATGCCCAATACAGGGCTCTCCACAGGTGGGCACCCAGCTCAGTTCTCTGAATCAATCAATCAATCAGTCAATCAGTGGTATTTATTGAGCACTTACTGTGTGCCAAACTCAGTACTAAGTGCTTATGAGAGTACAATACAACAGATCTGGTAGACCCATTCCCTGCCCACAACAAGCTTACAGACTAGAGTGGGAGTCAGACATTAAAATAAATTACAAAACACAGTAACTGCTGGCAATGGAGATACCAATCCCTGCTCCTCCCCCACCTCAGAGAGTTTGAGTGCAAATACAATGACCAGCACAGAGTTTTGGAAGGAAGTTGTAATTCTAGAATCTAAGCCTGGACGACTGTGCCTCACCTGGGCCATTTACCCTTCAATGGGCCATTGGACTGTCCCCATGTGCCATTGGCTTTTTCCTTGTTTTTCAGTGTTGGTTGGGTTTGAGTGTTACCCAAGGAGCAAAATTTGGTTCTGGAGCAGCTTGGAGGATTTTTTTCACCTATCCCTATCCCTAGCCCACCTATCCACTGTCTCTCACTCTCACCTATCTTGTCTTCGATCTCTTGCTCACACTCTTCCTCCTGCCTGGAACACCCTTCCCCTTCTCCTCCGGCACTTCTGAGATCACCTCTCCTCCGGGAGGCCTTCCCCAGCTGATCAATCTCCCATTCCCCCACCTCGTGTCACCCAACAGCCACTTTGACCCTTCAGCACCATCTAAGCACTTCCTTTACCTCAGCCTCCATTTCACTTATGTCCATATCTTTATACTCTTTATTACTCCCCCTAGCTGAAATAATTTTTAGTGTCTGTCTTCCCTGTTAGATTGTAAGGTCCTTGAGGGCAAGGGCCACACCTTCTATCTCTCTTGTAATCTCCCAAGCTCCGAGATCAGTGCTCAGGCAATGCTATTGATGACAATTATGGTGATGATGATGATGACTTTAGCAGTGACTCTCCGGGACGCTGCCCCCATCCCCTGCTCCTGGGCTGGGCAATCCATCCAGGTGTTAGAAGGGCCAGGGTGCTGGGAAGTCTCAGAGCCTCTGAGTGGCCCAGGGGAAACCCACTGACACCCACCTCTGAATTGTCCTCTGAGACCCAGGGCAGTCAGCTTCCCCTGGGCCTCGGTCAGACACACTCCACCAATGGCCGCAGAGCCTCCTGGGCAGGAGACCCCAGGACACCGGGGCGTCACACCCTTGGTGGGCTGAAAGGGTCAATTCCCTCTCCAACTGCCCACTTAAGCACAGAGAGGCACTTGCCCAAAATACACAGCAGCAACAGTCATCGAGCGGTTCCTGGAGGACGAGCACTGCACCTGATGCTTGGCAGCATACGCTAGACGTAAAAGGCACAGCCCTGCCTTAGGGGAGCTTACAGTCTAACGGATAATTATTATCCAGTGTCGTTGAGTCGTTTCCAATTCATATTGACTCTATAGATGTATTTTCTCCAGAACGATCTGTCATCTACCGTAACCTTTCTATCGGTTCTTCTGTTATCGTTGTTCTGGTCTCTATCCATCTATCTGCTGGTCTGCCTCTTCCATGTTTTCCCTGGACTGTTCCTAGCATTAGTGTCTTCTCCAGAGAATTAGTCTTCCTGAGGGGATAATAGTCCATTGCATTTGTATGGTACTTTTTGCTTTTTGACCCAAAGCACTTTCACATAAGTCAACTCATTTTATCCTCGCGACTTTCCTGTGAGTCAGGGAGAGCAGGGATCTCACCCCCATTTTGCAGATGAGGAAAGCGAGACCTGCCTGAGGTCACACAGTCAACTGCGCAGGTGCCTCTGGACCAAGCCAGAAATAGGTGGCCATCCCCTTCCAAGGGGAACCAACACCACCCTGCTAGGCCTGGGCATGGACGTGGATCTGCCGACCACCTCCCCCAACTTTCCCGCTGCCCACCCTCAGGGGCCGCCTCTCCACGAATCATGAGAAGAATCAGGTTTCTCCTGGGGTTTGGCCACCTTTTTTTGGCTCTCTGGATCTGGATGTGAAACTGGAGCCAAAATTCACCTTTCCTTTTGTGTGTCTCTTGACAGTGGTAAATGGGGGACCCCTGGATGGGCCCTATAGACTGAAGCAGTTTCATTTCCACTGGGGAGAGAAGCCCGGTCAGGGCTCGGAGCACACGGTGGATGGTCATTCTTTCCCTAGTGAGGTAAGACCTTCCTAACCTGAGCCTGACCTGAGCTTGAAGTGGGAGGGGGCCATTGGGAGGCCTGGTCCCAGGGGCTAGGCAGCTCTCAAGCCCCACAGCTCCGTTCGGGGGCAGGAGAGGGCTGGGGGAGAGCTGGCCCCAAGGAGGCACGGGGATCGGGAGAGATGCAACAGCCGCTTCTCCCCTGCCAGCTCAGCAGGGGAGTTAGGAAGGGGTCAGCAGGACCTGATCACTCTGCAGGCCCTCCTGCCTCTCCTCTTAAGTGGCCCTGGGCTGGCTCTCTCCAGCCTCCTCCGCCACTTCCCTCTGCACCACTCAGCCCCACAGCTGCCTCCCGCCAGCACTGGCGGCGGGGTGGCTGAGCCTTTGGGCCTCGGCTCAGACAAGTGGGTTTGCTCCTCTTGGCTTTGCCCCTGGCTTGGCTCTGCCCCAGGCTCTGCCCTGGCTCCCTGCATTCCATGCCAGGGCCCCGGTTTCACTGCTGTCACATTACCTATTTGGGCCCTGTCACCCTGCTCATTTAACACTCTGGCCCTGAGCGGTCAGCAGGGCCAGCAGTGACTTGGGCCAAATCTGGGCTGGTGTTTCTGCCACCTCAGGATCCGGTAGGTAGTGGCAGGAACAAGACCCAACAGAGGGTGGCTCATTATGTGTCCTCTTGGTCTCAGGGGCAGCATGGTTGGCGGTGCTGAGGCCAGACCACTCCAGGTGCCATCTTAGCATGGCAGGGAGGGAAGTGAGTCACTGGTCAAGTGTAGAAGGGCAGAGATCAGGACACCGAGGCCCTCCCCGCTGTCAAGGCCTCCCCAGCTGCTAACTTGGTCTTGTGCGACTCTTTCCCCATCTTAGTCACGTGGTTGCCAGCTCCTTGCTGAGGTCCTGGAGCAAACTCATGGAGAGCATAGGAACTGCATGGGGGTTCTGCTCCCCCACCCCTTAGGACAGCCAGCTCTGGGCATCGAGAGCTACCAGGCTAAGGAAAGGTTCTCGGCCCAATTGAGCTTCAGGGCCCTCTTGGGAGTGGGGAAGGGGCTGATGGGGGGCAATGGTCTCCCAGTGGGCAATGCGGGAGTGTGTGTGTGTGCATGGGAGGTGGGTGAAACTGACCAAGTGAGCAATTAAGAGACCATCGCTGAACTGTACTCCCCCAGCCCAGTGACTGATCTGTTAGCTTATTGAGGTGTGTCCTCTCCTCATTCATTCACTCATTCATTCAATCGTATTTATTGAGAACTTACTGTGTGCAGAGCACTGTAAGCGTTTGGGAGAGTACAAAATTACAATAAACAGACACATTTCCACCCCCACAACGAGCTTACAGTCTAGAGGGGGAAACAGACATTAATATAAATAAATAAATGACAGATATGTACATAAGTGCTGTAGGGCTGGGAGAGGGGATGAATAAAGGGAGTAAATCAAGGTGATGCAGAAGGGAGTGGGAGAAGAGGAAATGAGAACTTTCCTCCTCCACCCAAATCTTGATCGCCTGCAGGAAACACCAGGGAGCAGGGAGATGGGCACAGGTGAGCAGTGGAAGGAAAGATGAGGAGGAAGAAAAACAGGAGTAGGAGCAAGAGCACTGGATGATGAGCCCCTGGATCATGGGGAATTGACCAAATTTGGGGTTTCATTTGTCATTCTCATCTGCAGCTCCACTTAGTCCACTGGAACGCGAAAAAATATCACACCTTTGGAGAAGCAGCAGCAGCCCCAGATGGCTTGGCAGTCATCGGTATTTTCCTGGAGGTGAGCTGGCAGGAAAAGGAAGGGCCACACAGCCCTCTTACTGGCATTGGAATTCATGAGAGGTGCCATCCAGCTGCCCTACACCACTCCATGCCCACCTCTGGAGGCCTCATTTAAAGAGACCTGCCTCCTCCTCCTCCCGCTTCTTCCTCCTCCTCCTCCCACCTCCTCCTGCTGCCTCCTCATTCTTCCCCCGGACTCCCTCTTCCTCCTCTTCCTTCTCCCCCTCCTCTCACTGCCTCCCAAGCACTGGGCAGAGGGAGGCCCTTTGGGAAACTGCTGAAGTCTGACTCCCCCAACCCAAAAGACACCCAAGACCCAGGTTTCAGGGAGCTGCAAGATTCCCAGGCTGTGAATCCCCAAAAGATAACAGACCTTCTCAATGAACCTAGCTCTCAACTCTCCCGTCTCTGACTCCCAGTTCACATCCTTCCTCTGACTCAGAACTTCCTACTCATGCAAACCCACTAGACCCCAGCTCTCCTCCATCTTCAAGGCCCTCCTGAAATCAAATTTCCCCCAGGAGGCCTTCCCAGACAAATTCCCCACACCCTAGTTGGTGCTCACCCAAAGCCAACCACCCTCAGCACTTATGTGTTGATCCACCTACTTGACTTATCCAACTAGTTAGTCAGTCATCCATTACCTCTTTCCACATATTCTTGCTATTAGCAGATCTATCTTGGTTCCTCATCCCCACTTCCCTCCCATTATTTCTAAATAATTTATGACTGCTTGTTTCCACTACTAGATTGTAATCTTGAGAACAGGGGTTGTGTCTTTTACTTCAATTGTACTCTCTCAAAGGCTAAGTACAGTGTTCTGTGCACAGTAGGCCCTGAATTGACCCCAACCCCTGCCCCTCCTGGCTCCGGACCCCCGGCCTTTGTCCCCAGTCCCTGGGCTGGGCAGCCAATCCAGATGTTAGCAGGGTCTGGGCCAGTCTGGGCTAGGGTGCCGGGTGGGTTCAGGGCCTCCGAGTGGCCATGGGGAAACCCGTTGATGCCCACCTCTGCATTGGATGGTCAGCTTCTCCCAGCTCCTAGTCAGTTTGAGCAGCCCATTCCTCTGCCCACTGCAGCAGGCTTCTAGGAGGCCAGGTGGGATACAGTGGCCTCAGAGCCCTTGACGGCTAAAGCTTGTTTTTGACTTTTGCACTTGGTATCCCGGTCTTGACCTTTTAAGTGACCAGTTCTATGAGATGGAGCATATTCCAAATTGAATTAAGTGTTCGTGCCCCCAAATTCTTCTTCATCATCAAATTTGATCTGAGCCACCATGGGCCACCTCTGCATCGTCACTTTTACTATCATCATCATCACCATCATCAACAACAATCCATCAATCAATCGTATTGATTGAGCGCTTACTGTGTGCAGAGCACTGTACTAAACGAACAACACTAATTTTTTTTGAATGCCTCCTGCTGTACAGAACACTCACACACATACACACACATCCTTGGGAGAACATCATTCAGTGGCATTTTTTGAGCACTTACTGTGTGCAGAGCACTGGACTAAGCACTTGGGAGAGGACAGTACATCAGAGTTGGTAGACACGTTCCCTGCCTACAAGCTTAATTTCACCATCAGTGTCATCTTTGAGTACAAAGGTCAGCTTTTCATACTGGGTGCAGAGTACTGTACTCAGAAAGTAGAAGACACATTACCTACCCTCAAGGAACTTACAGTCTATTGGTCTGGCCCAGCATGGTGACTCTCCCCAAAAGAGCCAGGCAAAATCACCAACTTTCCATTCTGAGCACAGTACCATGTCCCTGCGGGCAAGGCCAGTGCCAATGGGCTGGGAGATAGCGTTGGGAGAGGAGGCCCAGCTAGCTTCTCGCCAGGTCTGGAGGAAGCATCTGAGCCCCACGCATCCAGGCAGGGGGTGGGACTGTTACTTTCTCACGCCTCTCATTATCGCTTTTCAATTCTAGACTGGAGGTGAGCGGGCCAGTATGAACAGGTTGACTGATGTGTTGTACATGGTCAAGTTCAAAGTGAGTGCTTTATTGACTTCGGTTTGTACTTCCTGACTCTTTCGACTTTCACTTCCCCCAGCACAGCAACCACCAGAGACAGTGTGTTGTTCTCATGACGTTTTTAGGAATAACCATCGCTGATCAGATGGGAAAGGAAGGTCTAGCTTATTGAGAATAATAATGACGCTATTATTATTATTATAATGACGCTATTATTATTAAGCACTGCCCCATTCTCCATCCCGGCCCTGAAGGATTCAAATGCCTGGAAGGCCTGGCCATGACTGTGGCTATGCCCGAAACTTTTGGTGACAGTTGGACTGATCAGTGATGATCCTACTGCTCCTGGCGTTCTCGTCTCTCCAATTTTTGTTTGTATCTTTCCTTATGTCACTGTTGCCAACCCCCTCTCCCCCTTATTCTTAGAGTGGGAGCTCCTTTGGAGAGTCAAGGACCATGTCTATAGCTCATCCTTGGTCCAGTGCTTTGAACACAAGAGTTGCTTAAAATATATACTATTACTCCTTCTATTCACTTGGGCACCAACTGCTGGAGTAGGTAGGAGAAAATCAGATTGGACTCTGACCCTGTCCCACATGAGGCTCACGATCTAAGAGGGAATAAGAGCAGGAAGAGCAGGGATCCTACCCCCATTTTATAGAGGAAGAAACTGAGGCCCACCCCAATCCTTCAGTCAATCACTGGGATTGATTGAATGCTTACTGTGTGCACAGCACTGTACTAAACTCTTCGGAGTGGACAATTCCATAGAGTCGTGAGATACATCCCTGCCAGAGAAGTTCAAGTTACTTGCCCTGGACTATACAGCAGGTCGGTGGCAGAGCGGGGCCTAGAAGCTGGGTCTCCTGACTTCTAGTCCCATGCTCTTTCCCCCAGGTCACACAGCCTCTAGGGCCAGAGTGCCAGAAGCTGGAGGGAGGGCTTGAGGCATGAAGGGTCATTAGCCTCTCTGCAAACAGGGGATCCCTAGTACTGTTCCCCTTTGGCTCCCTGCTTTCCCTGCCAATTCCTGAGGGGCTCCAGTGAGAGTGGAAATGGCATTTGGCCTCTTGAAAGCCCAGCAGTTTGCCTCTTTGCCCGACCTCTCTCAACACTGGTAGCGGAGAAACTGAAACCCCAGCAGCCCCAGCCAGTGGGAAAAAGGGCTCATCTCCACTGAAAGCGTGAGTGGCATTTTTCTTCATGCTGGGGTGGGCTGGGGGTGTTGGGGAACAGCTGGGAACAGAAGCTCCGGATTTCAAGACAACGGTCCTACACTGGACTCTGACACCTCTAAGCCTCATGGGTACTTGGGGGCCCTCACTTCTTCCCAGAGTGCAGTCAGGGTCTGACCTATCTCTGTTGGGTTTTGCCTCCCTGAAGCCGGCTAGGTGGATGTCTGAGTGGCTCTGTCTCCCCTTCTTCCTCCCTAGGGGTCCAAAGCTCAGTTTTCCGACTTCAGTCCCCAGTGCCTCCTGCCTTTGGGCCTTCATTACTGGACCTACCCCGGCTCTCTGACCACCCCGCCCCTCAACGAGAGTGTCACTTGGATTGTGTTGAAGGAGCCGATCAAGGTCTCAGAGAAACAGGTAAGAAGGCACTTTGGGCCCAACCATTGTCAAGGGGAGAGGCGCAGACAGGAGTCAGCCACAAGGAGGGGAAGGCACAAATGGTGCCATTCTGTGGGGACCAGCCCCAAGGCACTGCCAGCGCTACTTGGCAGGGGAGCTTCCAAGCCAATCTGGTGGGTGTCACTGTGCCCATGGAAACTGGGCTGAAGAGGAACCTCGAAATCAGGATTTGAATTCTCCAGGGTCTCAGTGAGTTGGCTCAGATACTAGATACCACAGGGGAGACATTCCTTATGGAAAAATGCACGACTGGAGGCCCAGGGAGGAGCTACCTGGCCCACATCTACAAGAGGGAAAAAAGTTAACACTGGCAGAAAAATGATCCAGGGATCATAGTGGGCCCCAAAGTTGCCAGAAGGCTGACAAAGGCAGCAGGAGAGTGCAAGCCAATAGGAACAAACCACACACACACACATAGAGTCCTGTGCTCGAGTCTGTGTCCACTCTGGGTGTCCCCACTGAAGAAAGAGAGAGAGATATAGAGACAGAGAGGCAGAGACAGAAAGGGCCAGCTTGAACCACCAAGATGACTGGAAATGGGAGTCATTCAGCCTGGAAAAGAAAGTGAAGGAAGGTCAATGAAGGAAGCAGCACAGACTAATAATATTGCGGTTTGCTCAGTGTTTGTTAAGTGTTTGTTAAGCGCTTACTATGTGCCAAGCACTGTTCTCAGCGCTGGGGTGGATACAAGGTAATCAGATTGTCCCACGTGGGGCTCACAGTCTTAATCCCCATTTTACAGATGAGGTAACTGAGGCACAGAGAAGTTAAGCAATTTACCCAAAGTCACACATCTTATAAGTGGAGGGGCCGGAATTAGAACCCACAGCCTCTGACTCCCAAGCCGGTGCTCTTGCCACTAAGCCACAAAGTGGGTTAGACACAGTTCCTGACCCAGTAGTGGACTAGCAGAAAGAGCCCAGGCTTGGGAGTCAGAGGACCTGTGTTCTAATCTCACATCGGCCACTTGCCTTTCTGTGTGACCTTGGGCAAGTCACTTCCCTTCTCTGGGCCTCAGTTCCTTCCTCTGCAAAATGGAGAGTCAATACCTGTCCTTCCTCCTACTTAGAGTGTGAGCCTCATGTGGAACCTGATTATCTTGTATCTACCCCAGTGTTTGGTACAGTGCTTGGCAAGTGCTTAACAAATACCACAATTATTATTATTAGTGACTGTCTTAAAATACTTGAAAGATTAGTCTCCCGAAGGCCTGAACCTCTCTGTCTCAGCTGAGGATTGACCAAGGGGAAACAAACTTGGTCAATCCTCAGCTGAGACAGAGAGGTTCAGGCCCTCGAGACACTAATCTTTCAAGTATTTTAAGGAGGAATTGATGTAAAGAAAAATATCTTGCTAAATTAGGGAGGAAGAGGATGTTGCAAGCCATCAATCCCTGTGGGGAGGGGGGAGTCCGCAAACACGGGCAAGGCTCTGCCTGCTGGTCTGTCTGTCTGTCTGTCTGCTTGTCTGGAATGGCTTCAGTGGGACCTGGCCCCAAAGAAGGGGATGAACAGCCTCTTCCAGCCTGGGATTCCTGACTTTGCTGTCATATCTTCCGAGTTCAGGAAAATATTTGCTCTTCAACTGGAGCAAATTAGCACTGGAATGGCTCCTCCTCTCTCCCTGGGGTCTCTGGATGGAGTCGGAGGTACTGTTGGCTGAAAGAGGGAGCAGCAGGAGTGTGAGCTGGTTTCTCCCCCCACCCAACCACCCCCATCCCATCCTCCTTACCGGAGCCACCCCCCACACCCTCCACACCCCTCCATGTCCCATCCAGAGCCGACTGCCCTGTAGAGGACTGAAATCTAGTAGGGATCAAGTCCCTCTCTTGCTTTTGCCCAACCACACAGCCATGGTATTACCAGTCCAGGTGGTGCAGCAACACCAAATCCCAAGAAAGCATCCACTTGGGATAATGCCAACCAGAACGGGTGATTGGCACTTACGGTTTTGCCAGTACCCCACTCCAGACATTTCTGGACCATTCCAGAATGCCCCACCTTCCTTTCACCCGAGCCCACTACTGGGGTGCTACAGCACTACTCTGGGCACCTACTGGGCGCAGAGCCCTCGACTAGTTACTTGGGACCTTGCAACTGAAATGAAAGACAGCCCCAGCACTCAAAGAATGGGGGAGGTGAAGGGACACAGGTTGAGAACATATTCTAGGTTTTTAAAAAAAAGAGTGGAGAGAAAAATGATAAAAACCAATGTTTTTCCTCCCCTTTTCCTCGCTCCCTCCTTCCCTCCCTCCCTTTCTTTGTCCCTTAATTTTTCCTGCCCAAGAAGCCATGATGCAGGAATAGCAATAATGGTGTTTTCTGAGCTCCCACTGGATGCAAAATGCCTACCTCTTTCGGGAGATGAGAGGGCCCTTGCCCAGAGGACTTCCCTGTAGGCCAAAATAGCCACTCTCTCCAAAGTAGCTTGGCCCAGGAGGCAGATTCTCCATGGCTGAGGCTCTCCTTTGAGTAATACGGATGGGTGACATTTTGGCTACATTCCCTGGATGACTGCCTCAATTCCCCGCTCGTCCTGGATTATGGAAACCAAACCAATAGATAGTAGCAATGGTAATGGTATGTATTCAGCGCCTGAGTGCAGTGCACTCACTGTATTAGACGCTTGGGAGAGTTTAACATACAGAAGGGACACGGTCCCTATCCACAAGGAGTTCCCACTCTAACAAAGGAGACAAGACGAGACACACAAGTATTTACCAATGGAGCAGTCAGGGTTGTCCGTGGTAAATGCCCACAAAATCCTGGGTTGCGGCCCTCATGGCCCGCATGGACCTCCCCAGTCCTCCCTCCCTCTCTCTGTCCCTCCCCCTGCCCAGAGCCCACGTCTCGTTTCAGTTGGAGAAATTCCGGACCCTCCTCTTCACCGCCGAGGAAGATGAGAGGATCCACATGGTGAACAACTTTCGTCCCCCGCAGCCCCTGAAGGGACGAGTCGTCCAAGCATCTTTCCGCACCTGAAGGAGCCGGACAACTGCCACTGGCAACACCCAGAATCCTAAGTGCTTCCAATCAGCAAAGACCAAACCCAGGGGCAGCCCACTGAAGCCCCAGGAACTGCTTTGGGGCTCGGTGCTCACTTCCAGCACTTCCCACCCAGGTTTCTTAGTCTTTCCAAAAAGTCCACCCCCACCCCCACCCCCATCACCCTCCAATTCCTCCTGACGCCTTTGTCATTCCCGTCTCTGGCAACAGGGAAAATGAGCCTCTTGGAGGACAGCCTGAGGGTGGGTGGGTGCCAGGCATGCAGGCACGTGACTCTGCTCATTTCAGCACCACCCGCCCCCAGCAGGAGACCACAGCTGCCCCCCGACACATTCTTGTTATTCAAATTGAATAGAGATTTTTTTATCAGAGTCACATTGGAGGGGTGAGTGTCAGAACAGAACCGCTCGGTTGTAGCCCCGACCATGGGTCCTGGGGTCTCCAGTCGGGGGAGGGTGTGGAGGGGTGGGGCGTTTGAGCGGTGGCATGGACCTATCTTCCCCAGGGCTTTCTTGGCACTTGGCCAGCTGGCCGGCAGCCCCTAGAAATGTTTCGTGCCCCCAGAGCTTACTTCACCCTCTAGCCATTCAAACCCTGGAAACCCTTCACCGAAGGGGAGGTTCCCATATCCCCCAGGCTGTGAGTGCGCCACAGGGTCGAAATTGATGCTGCCCCCCTGCCCTGCTGCCCTGCTTGCCAATCAGTTGGCTGCTGAAAAGACTGAAAAGCAATAGAACCTAAGAAAGGAGAGACTGTCTGTAAATGGACTCTCTTGAGCATCTTAGAACGATGGCTTCCTCTCACCCTTAAATCTCAAAGATTTTTAACCATTTCACTGACAACCATTAAACCTAGAGCAGACGCGTCTATTGCGTTTGTGGTCCCTGCCTCGTGTTACCTGTGGCCGGAGAGGACTAGAAGGGCAGGAAAGGCGGGGAAGTCCACTGCCAATCAACCATCACCACCACTGCTGACTAAATAGAATCAGGAGAAGGCAAAGACTGCTGACCCCGGAGACTACCCTGGGGTCAGTGATGAAAGAGAAAGCAGCCAGCTCAATTCCCTGGCTAGTTTATACTATGGAGGGAGAGAGGGAGGAATGGAGGGAGAGGCAGTGGGACAGGAACAGCATGGCCTAGTGGACTGAGCAGGGACCAGAGCAGGAGACCTGAGTTCTAATCCCATTTCTACCACTTGCCAGCTATATGACAGACTAGTCTCTTAACTTCTCTGAGTCTCAGTTCCTTTGTCTGTAAAATGGGGGATAATTACCTGTTTTCCCTCCCCCATAGACTGGAGCCCCAGGGAAGACAGAGACTGGAACTGATCTGATTTCACTGTATCTGCCCCAAGGCTTAATCTAGTGGTTGGCACACAGTCTGCTGAAGCAGCGTGGCCTAGTGGCTAGAGCACGGGCCTGGGAATCAGAAGGACCTGGGTTCTAATCCCAGCTCTACCACTTGTCTGCTGTGTGATCTTGGGCAAGTCACTTAAATTCTCTGTGCTTCAGTTCCCTCATCTGTAAAATGGGGATTAATAATAATAATGGCAATGGTATTTGTTAAATGTTTACTATGTGCCAAACACTGTTCTAAGTGCTGGGGTAGATACAAGGTAATCAGGCTGTCCCACTTGGGGCTCACAGTCTTAATCCCCATTTTACAGATGAGGGAACTGAGGCACAGAACAGTTAAGTGGCTTACCCAAGATCACACAGCAGACAAGCGGCAGAGCCGGTATTAGAACCCATATCCTCTGAACCCCAAGCCCGTGCTCTTTCCACTAAACCATGCTGCTTCTCCAGATTAAGACTGTGAACCCTATGTGGGCCAGGGACTGTGTCCAACCTGATTATCCTGTATCTACCCCAGGGCTTAGAACAGTGCCTGGTACACAGTAAGCACTTAACAAATACCATTATTATTAGTTGTAGTAGTAAACACTTAACGGTTGCCCCAATTAATTAGAGGGAAGGAGTGAGGAGCAAAGGGAGTAAGGGAAGGAAGGAGACTTCTCTCTTTCCGGTTCCTCTCCCTAAGGCCTATTGTGCATCAGGTCTCCCTTCATCTCAGGGGCTACACTTCCAGAGTCCCCAGTTGGGGGCAGCTAACTGTGGCCCCTGGGATTGAGAGTGAAGGTCCCATTAACATCCACCAGGGCCCAACAGGGCCTCAGTTTTGGAGGTGTCATTGGGAGATCAATCAATAATATGTACTGAATGCCAACTGTGTACTGAGCACTGTACTAGGCGCTTGGGAGAGGACAGACCCCACCTCTCAGTAAGGATCTGTTCCCACTCCCCGCGATCTTGTCTCACTGTTCGCAGGCAGGCCCTGGTGGGGTTGTAAAGGGTTACCAGGCTCTCTGCCCAAAGAGATATCAGATAACACTTGCCCATGGATTGTCTGGAATCTGAGCCTTTTTAGGGTTCTGGGGGGGAGCTGGAGGTGGAGTCTGTCCAAGCTCAAAAGGAACCATCTCTCTGACAGTGGTTAGGGCCTTCATGGTGCCATATTGGCTCAGAGGTATGGAACGAGCACCTCCGGCCACGTCGCTCATGCTACCCCTCCCCGGAGAGGTGGAGCATAGAAAACACGTCAACAGAAGCTCACTCCAGTTCTAACGCTTTCATTCCCCCTCCCTCCCAGGAGGTCCCAATGCTGAATGCGTGATGTCTGCAGATTTGGTCTTCAATTGCTCTGCCCACTTGCTTATTCCCTCCCCTGGCCGACACAGTCGTCACCCTCCCTCCCCTCCCCCAGATAGTCCCACCAGTGTGAGTTCTCTGTGGCCTGTCACCGATCACTGGCCCAGCAATCTGTTCCTGAAGCCAGTCAGTTATCACCACTATCAGAATCCGCCCCTCATGGGACACATCGGGACCTGTCATCCTGGGTTCGCTGTCACCCAGCGACAGTGATGGGCTGAGGTGAAGCTCTGAGGTCGGACCCCCTGTGGACTCCAGAGCACGGGGGGTCAGAGCCCGGGTTCCCCCACTGCAGGGCTGAGTGCTGGGGAGTGGGAGGGGAAGGAGGTACCGAGGCGGGTCGGGCCAAGCCCTGCCTACTGCTCGACTCCAGAACTCAAAGGGTTGGGGAGGAGGGGGAAAAGGGGGGCTGTAACCAGGGGTCTGATCACCGAGGAGCAGAGCCAGGGGATGTCAGCCCTGCAGCAGCAGCAGCAGCCCGAGCTCTCCAGGTGGTGAGCGCGTCCTTCTCTCGCCCTACCCTCGTTCCAGAACCTGGAGGAGCTGCAGTGTTCCCACTCCCCCTGACCACTGCAGAAGCCACCTGCCCAGATCTTGGGGGAGCTGGAGCCCCCAGGAACTCCCCCACACTGAGCACTTCTGGCTGGGATCCTGAGTTCTGTCGGGCAGTGCGGCCAGCACAGTTTAGGTGCTTGGTCATCGTTGAGCAGGGAGTCACCCAGGCGTAACATCCGCCCACCTGATATTCTGACACACTGTTGGTCTTGTTTTCTGGAAGTGCTTAACAAATCCCCAGGCCCGAGGGCCCCATTTGGATGGCCTCCTCAAACTCCCCTCCATAGATACACAAGTTCACACCCTCCACTCCGTCCTCTCCACTGAACTCAACTCCCCTAGATTGTAAACTCCTTTTGGGCAGGGAACTTGTCTACCAACCCTGCTATACTGTGTTCTACTAAGTGCTCGGTACACTGCTGTGCAAGTGGTAAGTGTTCAAAAAATGCCACTGATTGATTGATAAGTGCTGTGCAGCTAAGAGTGAGGCAAATATCAAGTGCTAAAAGGAAACAGATCCAAATGTATAGGTGATGGACAAGGGAGAGGGAGCAGGGGAAATGAGGCCTGCAACCTCAGTGTCATCTTTGACTCGGCTCTCTCGTTCACCCCACACATCTAATCTGTCACCAAAACCTGCCGGTCTCACGTTTATAATATTGCCAAGATCCTCCCTTTCCTCTCCACCCAAGCGGCTATCTTACTGTTACAGGCTCTCATAATATCCCGGCTGGATTATTGTGTCAGCCTTCTCTCTGATCTCCCTTCCTCCTCTTTCTCCCCGCTCCAGTCTATTCTTCACTCCGCTGCCCGGCTCATCTTCCTGCAGAAACACTCTGGGCATATCACTCCCTTTCTTAAAAACCTCCAGTGGCTGCCTATCGACCTCCGCACAAAGCAAAAACTTCTCACTCTAGGCTTCAAGGCTCTCCATCACCTTGCCCCCTCCTACCTCTCCTCCCTTCTCTCTTTCTACTGTCCACCCCGGATGCTCTGCTCCTCTGCCGCCCACCTCCTCACCATCCCCCGTTCTCACCTATCCCGCCGTCAACCCCTGGGCCACGTCCTCCCGCAGTCCTGGAATGCCCTCCCTCCTCACCTCTGCCAAACTAATTCTCTTCCCCTCTTCAAAACCCTACTTAAAGCTCACCTCCTCCAAGAAGTCTTCCCAGACTGAGCTCCCCTTTTCCCTCTGCTCCCTCTGCTCCCCATCTATCCCCCCTTCACCTCTCCTCTGCTAAGCCCTCTCTTCCCCCCTTTCCCTCTGCTCCTCCCCCCTCCCTTCCCCTCCCCTCAGCACTGTACTCATCCGCTCAACTGTATATATTTTCATTACCCTATTTATTTCGCTAATGAGATGTACATCACCTTGATTCTATTTATTTGCTGTTGTTTTAATGAGATGTTCATCCCCTTGATTCTATTTATTGCTATTGTTTTTGTCTGTCCGTCTCCCCTGATTAGACTGTAAGCCCATCAAAGGGCAGGGACTGTCTCTATCTGTGACCGATTTGTACATTCCAAGCGATTAGTACAGTGCTCTGCACATAGTAAATGCTCAATAAATTCTATTGAATGAATGAATGAATGAATGAATGAATGAATGAAATGAGGGCTAAGTCAGGCAAGACCTCCTTGAGGAGATATGCTTCTAATAAGGCAGTGAAAGTGGGGAGAGTGGTGGTCTGTTGTATATGGAGAGGAAGGGAGTTCCAGACCAGAGTGACGATGTGAGCAAGGGGTCGGCGTTGAGTCTCTAGACTGGAAGCTCTCTGTGGGCAGGGAACATTCCTACCAACTCTATTATACTGTATTCTCCCAAGCACATAGTGCCGTGCTCTGCACATGGTAAACGCTCAGTAAGTACAACTGATTGGTTAATTGATAGATGAGATTAAAGTACAGTGAGTAAATTGGAGATGGGAGGAGAACCAGGAGAGAGAGGACAGTGTCAGTGAAACCAAGGTTGGATAATGTTTCGAGGAGAAGAGGGAGGTCCACAGTGTTGAAGATCACTGAGGGGTCGAGGAGGATTAGGATGGAGTAGAGGTGTTGCAAGTTGGCAAGAGGTAGGTCATTGGTGACTTTAGAGAGGGAGGTTTCTGTGGAGTGAAGGGGGCAGAAACCAGATTGGAGGGGGTCAAGGAGAGAATTGGAGGAGAGGAAGTGGAGCCAGTGGATGTAGAAAACTCACTCAAGGAGTTGGGTGAGGAATGGTAAAAAGGAGATGGGGTAATAAGTGACAGGAGCTGTGGGGTCAAGGGAGGGGTTTTCCACTGAGCAGCATGGCTTAGTGGAAAGAGCATGGGCTTGCAAGAGAGAGGTCATGGGTTCTAATTCCGCCTCCTCCACTTATCAGCTGTGTGACTTTGGGCAAGTCACTTAACTTCTCTGTGCCTCAGTTCCCTCATCTGTAAAATAGGGGTTAAAACTGTGAGCCCCACTTGGGACAACCTGATTACCTCGTATCTCCCCTAGTGCTTAGAACAGTGCTTGGCACATAGTAAACGCTTAACAAATATCATCCTTACATCATTATTATTATTATGAGCATGTGTTTGAAAGCAATGGAGAAGAAGCCGTTGGAAAGTGAAGGTTGAAGATGGCGTTCAAGGAGGGAAGAATGGAAGGGGCAAGTGTTAGGGTCAGGGTCAGATAAGGTGCAAAGCGTTGGGGTCAGAGGCCCAGGGGGAGGGGGTCGATTTTGAGAGACGGCAAGAGAGCTCCTCTTGAGGTACTGCTGGGGAAAATGGGAGAGCCGAAGATGGGGCAGGAGTAGGGAGGGACTGGAGAAGAGCAGGAGAGATTTTAGGGAGATCACACCCAATGGGTTCACCAACCCGTTGCTCACATCCTCCCCTGGGCCTGGAACTCCTTCCCCCTTCATATATGGCAGTCCACCACTCTCTCCACCTTCAAAACCCTCATAAAATCACATCTCCTCAAAGCGGGCTTTCCTGATTAGGCCCTCATTTCCTCAACCCACCCTCCCCCCTGCATCGACTATGCAGTCAGTGAGCCCCTTAAGCACTCTATATTCACCACCGTCCCACAGCACTTAGGCAAATATCCATATACTCTACCATTTCCCTTATCTGTAATTTATTTTAATACCTGTTTCTCCCTGTAGATTGAAGCTCCTTGTGAGCAGGGAACCTGCCTACCAACTCTAGTACAGTGTACTTTCACAAGAGCTTGGCATAGTGGCTAGAGCACGGGCCTGGAAAGCAGAAGATCACAGGTTCTAATCCTGGCTCTGGCACTTGTCTGCTGTGTGACTTTGGGCAAGTCACATCTCTTCTCTGGTCCTCAGTTACCTCATCTGGAAAATGGGGATTAAGACTGTGAGCCCCACGTGGGACAACCTAATAACTTTGTATCTATCCCAGCACTTAGAACAGTGCTTGGCACATAGTAAGAGCCTAACAAATACCAACATTATTATTATTATTGTTATTGTTCTCTGGGCCTCAGTTACCTCATCTGGAAAATGGGGATTGAGACTCTGAGCCCCACTTGGGACAGGGACTGTATCCAACACGATTTGCTCGTATCCACCCCAGCGCTTAGTACAGTGCCTGGCTCATAGTAAGTGCTTAACAAATACCATAATTATTATTATTATTAGTCCAGTGCTCTGTGCGCAGTAAGCGATCAATAGCCACCACTGATTGATGGGGGGCAAAGGCCCATTCCTGAGAAAGACCTTTGTGGCACAGAGAATGTTTCTGCTCTAAGGGTCTTGGATCTATACCAGCAATTAGTATAGTACCTGCTCGTAGTAAGCGCTTAACAAGTACCACTGTCATTATGGTGATCGATAGGGCAAGGCTGGATAGGGCAAGCAGGGAGATGAAGGTGTCAAACAGGTGAGCACCACTAGGCCCTTTCAGGGGAGAGTCTCTTGCTTTCCAGGAAACATTTTAACCCCGACGATCAATCAGTCAGTGATATATATTGAGCATGTACTGTGTGCAGAGAGCTGTATTAGCATTTAGGAGATACATTTCTACTACTCTTCCCTGTAATATCCTTGTTCTTCCTCCAATTCCCCCTGTGAGTGAATAATTTTTGTCTGCCTCCCCGCTTAGACTCTAAGCTTCTTGTGGACAGCTTCTTGTTACTCTCTCCTAAGTGCTTAGTACTGTACTTCACACTCAGTGGAGGCTCAATTAAAACCACCAATTGATTGATTGATTGATTATGTCATCAACCAGTTACTCATCTATGAATCAATGATTCATCAATCATATTTATGGAGTGCTTACTGTGTGCAGAGCACTGTACTAAGCACTTAGCACTGTACGACCAATTACTTCATAGACTGTAGATGCTCTAGACTCTAAGCTCCTTGTGGGCATGGAACATGTCTACCAACTCTGTTGTTCCAGACTCTCCTAATTGCTTAGTATGGTGTTCCACACAAAGGAAGCATTCAATAAATACCATTGATTGATTGATTGATTAATTGATGAAATAAATGGAACAGTCACATTCTCCTATTCAGTCCTTCCAGTTGGGCCCACAATGGGTCAGGGAATGTTAAGGGGCAGGAGAAAGTAGGGGAGTCAGAGGTGAGAGCCCATGCAGGTAGCCTTTACCAGGTCCCAAATACAAAATCAGGCCCTGCTCTGAACAGAGCAGAGTAGTATTTTTATATTTATCTACGTAGTCAATTATATGTACAGCCATTTTGTCCTGCCTTGCTCCGTTTCCTGCTTCAGGCTTGTTCTTCTTCTGGCTTTTGTTCTCTGTAAATATTTTTTTTCTGACTCCCTGCCTTAAATTGAAAGATCCTTGAGGGAAAGGAACGTGTATCTTGTTCCTGATGCCTTTTCCCAAGTGCTAGTTCCATTCATTCATTCAATCAATCGTATTTATTGAGCACTTACTGTGTGCAGAGCACTGTACTAAGTACTTGGAAAGTACAGTTCGGCAACAAATACAGACAATACCTACCCAACAGGCTCACAGTATAGAAGGGGGGAGATGTGTGGAGAGCACTGTACTAAGCATTTGGAAGAGTATAACAATAAACAGACACATTCCCTGCCCACAATGAGCTTACAGTCTAGAGGGAGAGACAGACATTAATACAGATAAACAAATGACAGATATGTACCTAAGTGCCATGTGACTGGGAGGGGGGATGAATAAAGGGAGCAAGTCAGGGTGACGCAGAAGGGAGTGGGAGAAGAGGAAAGGAGGGCTTAGTCAGGGAAGGCCTCTTGGAGGAGGTGTGACTTCAATAAGGCTTTGGAGCGGGAAAGAGTAATTGTCTGTTAAATATGAGGAGGGAGGGTGCTCCAATAGGTTTAGGAGTTTAGGGTGGGGAAATGGGATGGGAAAAGAAAGAAATTTTTTGCAGGATTTAATTGTAGAACTGGAAGGAAACTCTCTAGGCCTGGGAGAGATCACGCAGATAAATATTTCATTCTTAATTTCTAGCCTTCCTTCCTTGACAGGTAGAGGGAGCCCGGGCCTCATACAAACCCTGCTCCTCAGAGCGGGGCACGTAGGACGAGGCTTAAGTACAATGTGTGAATTTTGCTCCCCAAACTTTGACCCACCCACATGCCTCAGGGAGTCAATCTCTCCCTGTGGGAGCAGTGGACATTCATACACACGCGCACACACACACACACACACACACACACACACACACAAAACCAAACAAACAGAAAAAAGAGGTTAGATTTAGGACTTTTAGAGTTTAGAGTTTAGGGCGGGAAATGGGATGGGAAATGAAGGAAATTGATTACAGGTTTGGACTGTGAAACTGCTGAGTGACCTTGGAGAAGTCACTTTGCTTTTCAGTGCCTTGGTTGCCTCATCACTTGTAAAATGGGGAATTAACCTGCTGTGTGGGATGGGAACTAGATCTGACCTGATTATCTTCTATCCACTCCAGTGCTTCATCCAGTGCTTGGCACGTAGTAAGCACTTTAGAAATAGCATTATTATTATTATTATGTTATCATATTAGCTAACAGGTGAGGAAGATGGGGAGTCTCCTGCCAGTAGTGATGAATGGGTGCATTGCCATTCATGCTCTCTCACGCCTGCCAGTCATGTTTTTTCTCTATCTGTTGCTGAATTGTACATTCCAAGCGCTTAGTACAGTGCTCTGCACGTAGTAAGGACTCAATAAATACTATTGAATGAATGAATGTTACTGTTGGGGCATAGAAGGTATGAACAAGTAGGCGGGGGGTACTTTACATGGTGATGGGCATGTGCCTTCTTCACCCACAACTGTCAGTCAATCTCATTTACTGAGCACTTACTGTGTGCAGGGCACTCTACTAAGCACTTGGGAGAGTAATGTTGGTATTTGTTAAGCGCTTACTATGTGCCGAGCACTGTTCTAAGCGCTGGGGTAGACATAGGGGAATCAGGTTGTCCCACGTGGGGCTCACAGTCTTAATCCCCATTTTACAGATGAGGGAACTGAGGCACAGAGAAGTTAAGTGACTTGCCCACAGTCACACAGCCGACAAGTGGCAGAGCTGGGATTCGAACTCATGAGCCCTGACTCCAAAGCCCATGGTCTTTCCACTGAGCCACGCTGAGAGTACACTATAGTGAGATAATAATAATGATGGCACTTGTTAAGCGCTTTCTATGTGCCAAGCACTGTTCTGAGCCCTGGGATAGATACAAGTTAATAAGGTTGGATGCAGTTCCTGACCCACCTGGGGCTCACAGCCTTAATCCCCATTTTACAAATGAGGGAACTGAGGCCCAGAGAAGTGAAATGACTTGCCCAAGGTCAGACAACAGACACGTGGCAGATCTGGGATTAGAACCCATGTCCTTCTGACTCCCAGGCCCATGCTGCATCCACCAAGCCACGATGCTTATAACAGAAACATTCCCTGCCCACAACGAGCATACAGTCTAGAGTGGGGGGAGGGGGAGACAGAGACATTAATATAAATAAATTACAGATATGTAGATAAGTGCTATGGGGTGGCTCTTAGCAGAACCAGGATTTGACACTCCGTCTCCTGATAATGCACTTCTTTACTTCCTAAAGGATTTAGTAGGGAACATGATCGCTAAGGAAATCAAAGGTATCTTGAGGTTGCCCAGAGAGTAATATATCTCATCATCTCGAACCAATGATACAGAAGGAAAGTTTACTTATTAACAAAGCCACAATTTATGTCCCATTCTCTCTGGAGCTCTGCAAACCTTGCCAAGCATATTCTGCTGACATTTCCTTCTTCAGCTTTCCAGCCTGTGTCTTGTGCCTTCCATTTGCTCCTTGGGGCTGGCCAGTTGCTGGAGTAAATTCACCTGGGTTTTCTGGCATGGATCAGCTTTTATGGCAGCTGTGTTGCCTTGGGCCCAGTTCATTTACCTCCTGGGGCAGTGGGGAAATGTCCTTATTGATTAGCCTTTCCTCCTGCCCCTCCTGCTCCCCAACTGCCCTCTCCCCTAACCAGCAGCATGGCTTAGTGGATAGAGCCTGGGCCTGGGAGTCAGAAGGACCTGGGTTCTAATGCGGACTCTGCCACTTGTTTGCTGTGTGATCTTGGGCAAATCATTTAACTTCTCTGGGCCTTAGTAACCTCATCTGTAAAAATGGGGATTAAGGCTGTGAGCCCTGTGGGGGACAGGGACTGTGTCCAACCCAATTACCTTTTATCTAGTTCAGTGATTAGTACAGTGCCTGGCACAGTAAGTGCTTAAGAAATTCCACAGTTATTATTAATTATTAACCCCCGTCTTCACCCATCATATTCATGACACTCCAGCCTCGGGGTGTTACCTGGCTGGGGTGGGGAAGGGTTCTGCAGCCTATTTAGCGAAGCAGTGTGGCTCAATGGAAAGAGCCCAGGCTTGGGAGTCAGAGGTCATGGGTTCTAATCCCGGCTCTGCCACTTGTCAGCTGTGTGACTTTGGGCAAGTCACTTAACTTCTCCGTGCCTCAGTTACCTCATCTGTAAAATGGGGATTAAGACTGTGAGCCCCATGTGGGACAACGTGATTACCTTGTATCCCCCCCACCCACAGTGCTTAGAACAGTGCTTGGCACATAGTAAGTGCTTCACAAATATGATCATCATTATTATTATTACTCTGGGACATTTTCCTGCTGCTCTTTATACCTTCAACCGGAGGAAAGCCGAGGAAGGGAGTGAGAGAGAGAGGCCTCAGTTCCCTCATTTGTAAAATGGGGATTAAGTCTGTGAACCCCCAGTGGGTTACTGTAAGGCTGTGAGCCATATCAGTTGGGCTACTTGCTAGCAGTCCTAGAAAGACATGTTGTGGGAGGTAATAATAATAATAATGTTGGTATTTGTTAAGTGCTTACTATGTGCAGAGCACCATTCTAAGTGCTGGGGTAGATACAGGGTAATCAGGTTGCCCCATGTGAGGCTCACAGTTAATCCCCATTTTCCAGATGAGATAAGTGAGGCACAGAGAAGTTAAGTGATTGCCCATAGTCACACAGCTGACAAGTGGCAGAGCCGGGATTCGAACCCATGACCTCTCACTCCCAAACCCGGCCTCTTTCCACTGAGCCACACTGCTTCACACTGTGAGCCCCAGGTGGTATAGGGACTGTGTCCAAACCGATTTGCTTGCATCCACCCAGTGCTTAGAATAGTGCCTGGCACAAAGTAAGCACATACCAAATACCACAATCATTATTATTATTATTACCGGAAAGGGCATGGACCTGGAAGTCAGAGGACCTGGGCCCACCCTGTGGGGAGATCCACCCCTCATCAATCCCCCCCAGAGTGTCCCCATATCCATGTGTCCCTCAGGGTATCCATGTGTCCATCCACCTGCCTGCCCACATCGGGGGATGCGTGTATCTGTCCGCCCTCTTCGGAGTGTCCATCTGCCCCCCCCAGAATGTCCCCATGTCCGCCTGTCCCTCAAGGTGACCATGTGTCCACCCACCCCTCGAGGTGTCCCTCTGCCTGCTTATCCTGTCCCTGTGCCCGCTAATCCCTCAGGGTGTCGATGTGTCAGGATGTCCATGAAGCAGCAAAGCATAGTGTCTAGAGCACGGGCCCGGGAGTCAGAAGGTCGTGGGTTCTAATCCTGGCTCTGCCACTTGTCTGCTGTGTGGCCTTGGGCAAGTCACTTCCCTTCTCTTTGCCTCAGTTATCATTAGAATGGGGATTAAGACTGTGAGTCCCATGCAGGACAGGAACTGTGTCAAACCCAATTTCCTTGCATCCACTACAGTGTTTAGTACAGTGCCTGGCACATAGTAACTGCTTAACAAATGCCAGAATTATTACTTTTTAAAATTATTATTATTATTATTGTTAATCCTGTCTCCTCCATTACTTGCTGCATGACCTTGGGTAAATCACTTAACTTCTGTGGGGCTCAGTTTTCCCATTGGTAAAATAACACCCATTCTCCTTCCTATTTAGACTGTGAGCCCCATGTGGGACAGGGACTGTGTCTGACCTGATTATCTTGTACCTACCCCTGTGATTATTTCAGCTCTTGACCCTTAACAAATATCACGAATATATGGGAAGCAGCATGGCCTAATGAAAAGAGCATAGGCTTGGGAGTTAGAGGCCCTGGGTTCTAATCCTAACTCTGCCACTTATCTGTTGTGACTTTGGGCAAGTCACTTAATTTCTCTGTGCCTCAGTTCCCTCATCTGCAAAAGGGAGGTTCAATACCTGCTTTTTTGGTTGTTGTTTTTTAATGGTATTTGTTAAGTGCTTACTATGTGTCAAGCACTGTTCTAAGTGCTGGGGTGGATACGAGTTAATCAGAATTTGAAAATCAAACCTGTTCTCCACCTACTTAGACTGTGAGCCCTATGTGGGAACTGATTACCTTATATCTGCCCCAGCCCTTAATACAGTGCTTGGTATATAGTAAGTGCTTAACAAATACCACAGTTATTATTGTCATAATTATTACAGAGCCCTGTTCAAATCAGCCCTAGCCAATTGGTCTGGAGTATTCATTCATTCATTCATTCATTCATTCAGTAGTATTTATTGAGTGCTTACTTTGTGCAAAGCACTGTACTAAGCGCTTGGAATGTACAATTCGGCAACAGATAGAGACAATCCCTGCCCACTGACGGGTTTACAGTCTAACTGGGGGAGACAGACGGACAAAAAACAAGGCAATTTAATCACGATAAATAAAATCAAGATGATAGGCCAGTAGCCAAATGGAGCCCCTCAAACACCTGGCTAGGTTCTGACACTGCTGGGCACCCCAAGAATAGGAGTAGATGTGGGTGTGTACGTGTGTATGATGGTTAGAGAGTGGTGGTATTTGTTAAGCGCTTATTATATGCTAGGCACTGTACTAAGTGCTGAGGTGGATTCAAGCAAATCGGGTTGGACACAGTCACTGTCCCACATGGAGATCACAGTCTTAATCCCCAATTTACAAATGAGGTAACTGAGGCACAGGTAAGTTAAGTGACTTGCCCAAGGCCGCACAGCAGAAAAGTGGCAGAGTCGGGATTGGAACCCATGACCTTCTGACTCCCAGGCCCTCGCTCTATCTATTATGCCATGCGACTTCCACTACCGTTAAGGCACGGTAGCGCATGTACAGTGCAGTTCTTGGCCACAGGACTGTGGGCCCAGTGACTCACAAGGGCACCGCGTAAGCTCCTTGTAGGCAGGGATTGAGACTACCAACTATATTGTATTTTCCTAGTGCTTCGTACAGTGCCCTGCACACCGAAAGGACTCAATCAATTCCACTGATCGATTCCTGAGCAAATACAGTCAACCAATTTGATTGATTTAAAATGTTTATTTTTGGTTTCTAATTCTGAAGATTGGCCGCTGAGTTCTTGGAAGTAAACCATCACTATAATAATAATTATGATGGTACTTGTTAAGCACTTACTATGTGCCAAGCACTGTTCTAAACGCTTGGATAGAGACAAGGTAATCAGGTTGTCCCACGTGGGGCTCACAGTCTTAATCCCCATTTTCCAGATGAGGTAACTGAGGCACAGAGAATAATAATAATAATGGTATTTAAGCGCTTTCTATGTGCCAAGCACTGTTCTAAGCACTGGGGAAGATACAAGGTAATCAGGTTGTCCCGCATGGGGCTCACAGTCTTCATCCCCATTTTCCAGATGAGGGAACTGAGGCACAGAGAAGTTAAGTGACTGGCCCAAAGTCACACAGCTGACAAGTGGAGGAGGCGGACTTAGAACCCATGAACTCCGACTCCCAAGCCTGTACACTTTCCACTAAGCCACGCTGCTTCTCCAATTACGGTATTTAGTAAACACTCTGTGCCAGGTACTGTATGAAGTGCTGGAGTGGATACAAACAAATCGGGTTGGACATGGTCCCTGTCCCACGAGGGGCTCACAGTCTCACGGGCGGGTTGTTCTCCCTCTCTGTGGATTCCTCCCATCTTGCCCCAATCACTAGCAATTCCTTACCCTTGGGGCAATTGGAGAAACTCTAATAATAATGGTGGTCTTTATTCAGCATTTACTATGTGGCAAAGACTCATGCAAGTGCTTATCCTATCCCGCACTAATTACTGTATCGGCCTTCTTGCTGACCTCCCTGCCTTCTGTCTCTCCCCACTCCAGTTCATACTTCGCTCTGTCACCTGGATCATTTTTCTACAACATTCGGTCCATGTTTCCCCACTGTTCAAGAACCTCCAGTGGTCGCCCAGCCTGCACACTTCCCTCCTCTAATGCTAAACTACTCTCTGTACCTCGACTGTGTCTATTTCGCTGCCGACCTCTCACCCATGTCCTGCCTCTGGCCTGGAATGTCCTCCTTTTTCTTATCTGACAGACCATTACTCTCCCCATCTTCAAATCCTTACTGAAAGCACAGCTCCTCTAAGAGGGCTTCTCCGACTAAGCCTTCATTTCCTCTTTTAATAATGTTGGCATTTGTTAAGCGCTTAATATGTGCAGAGCACTGTTCTAAGCACTTGGGGTAGATACAGGGTAATCAGGTTGTCCCACACGAGGTTCACAGTTAATCCCCATTTTACAGATGAGGTAACTGAGGCACAGAGAAGTTAAGTGATTTGCCCACAGTCACACTCCCACTCCCTTCTGTGTCAACCTGATCTGCTCCCTTTATTCACCCTCTCCCTCAGTCCCATGGCACTTCTGTTCATGTCTGTAATTTATCTATATTAATGTCCCTATCCCCCTCTAGACTGTGAGCTCATCGTGGACGGCAAGTATGTCTACCAACTCTGTTGTACTGTACTCTCCCAAGTAAGACCAACTACTTATTTTGTTTTGCTGTGTCTCCCCCTTTTAGACTGTGAGCCCATTGTTGGGCAGGGATTGTCTCGATCTGTTACCGAATTGTACACTCCAAGTGCTTAATACAGTGCTCTGCACACAATAAGCGCTCGATAAATATGATTGAATGAATGAAAGTGCTTAGTACAGTGATCTGCACAGAGTAAATGCTCTAAATAGGATCGACTGGCAAACATTGTATTAAGGGCTGAGGTATGGTCTATGAGAGATAATCAAATCAGGGACCAACCTGATTGAGTGCCCTTTTAACTCTTATGGTGCTTGTTAAGCTCTGTGTCGAGCACTGTCCTAAGGACTGGAGCAGGTACAAGTTAACCCAATACCTGTCCCACCTTGGACTGTCTTAATATTCATTCATTCATTCAATAGTATTTATTGAGCGCTTACTATGTGCAGAGCACTGTACTTAGCGCTTGGAATGTACAATAATGATGGGATTTGTTAAGCGCTGACTAAATGCCAGGCTAAGCGCTAGGGTGGATACAAGCAAATTGGGTTGGACACAGTCCCTGGCCCACGTGGGGCTCACAGTCTCAAGCCTCAACTCCACTGCATTCTTCCAAGCGGTAAATTCGGTGCCCTGCTCACGGGAGGTGCCCCCTGACTGAATGATGGGGCTCACAGCCCAAAAGGACTGGAGAGCAGGTATCTTATTCCCCTTTCACAGAAGAGGAGAGTGACGCCCAGAGGGGTTCCGTGACTTAGAGAATAATGTTGGTATTTGTTAAGCGCTTCCTATGTTCAGAGCACTGTTCTAAGCGCTGGGGTAGATACAGGGTTATCAGATTGCCCCACGTGAGGCTCACAGTCTTCATCCCCATTTTACAGATGAGGGAACTGAGGCCCAGAGAAGTGAAGTGACTTGCCCACAGCCACGCAGCTGACAAGTGGCAGAGAAGCAGCGTGGCTCAGTGGAAAGAGCCCGGGCTGGGGAGTCAGAGGTCATGGGTTCAAATCCCGCCTCAGCCACTTGGCAGCTGGGTCATCCCGTGCTCCATCTGCCTCTGTGATTGGGTGGCTTTTCTGCCCGTCACCTACAGAGGGGCCGATGGCGGCAGGAGGCGGGGCCGCCGGGGCTGGAAACCGAGAGGGAGGAGAGAAGAGGGAGCCGAGCGGGGGTGGCTAGTTCAGGTACGAGGTGGCTTGGAAAGGAGGTGGGGGTGGGGGGAGGGGGCTCTCTCCGCTCCCCGTGCCCAGCTGGGACCTATCGCCTGTCGCCGGATCGGGACAGTCGCGTGGTGGCGCGACCAGCCGCCCAGGTAAAGAGTCGGTAGCTACTCCCCACCCGGCTTGTCGAGGGAGAGTTCGGTGGGCTCAGTGGAACGAGCCCGGGCTCGGGAGGCAGAGGTCATGGGTTCTAATCCCGCCTGCTGCTGGGTGACTTTGGGTGAGTCACTTCACTTTTCTGCGCCGCAATCACCTCATCTGGAAAGTGGGGGTTGTTACTAATAATAATGTTGGTGTTTTGTTAAGCGCTTACTATGTGCCAAGCACTGTTCTAAGCGCTGGGTGGATCCCACGTAGGGTTCACAGTCTTCATCCCCATTGAGCAGATGAGGTAACTGACGCACAGAGAAGTTAAGTTACTTGCCCAAAGCCACACAGCTGATAAATGATAAACTGATAAGTGGCGGAGTTGGCATTAATAATAATAATAATAATGGTGGTATCTGTTAAGCGCTTACTGGGTGCAAAGCACTGTTCTAAGCGCTGGGGGGATTCAGGGTAATCAGATTGGCCCACGTGGAGCTCACAGTTTTAATCCCCATTTTACAGATGAGGCATAGAGAAGTCAAGTGACCTGCCCAAACTCACACAGCTGGCAAGCGGCAGAGCCGGGATTAGAACCCACGACCTCTGACCCCCAAGCCCGGGCTCTTTCCACTGAGCCACGCTGATTCTCGGTTAAGGTCGTGAGCCCCACGTGGGACAGCCTCATTACCTTGTTTCTTCCCCAGCGCTTAGAACAGTGCTAGGCCCATTGTAAGCGCTTATCGCATGCCATCATTATTATATAGCGGGTTGGGGGTTGGGGGGAACTGCAGCAGGCTCCAGGGTTGGGAGGGCTGCGGGTCGGGTCGTAGTGGGCTGGAGGTGTTGGGGGCTGGGCTCCTCCCCCGCCCTCCCCCCCCCCAGACTGTAAGCTTATCGTGTGCAGGGAATTTATGTAGTATTCTTCCGAGTGCGTAGTACAGTGCTCTACACTCAATAAATATGATTGGGGTTGGGGAGGTATAGTGGTAATTGTGGTATTTAAACACTTACTACGTGATAATAATGATGGTATCTATTAAGCGCTTACTATGTGCCGAGCACTTTTCAAAGCGCTGGGGTAGATACGACGTAATCAGGTTGTCCCACGTGGGGCTGACAGTCTTCACCCCCATTTTACAGATGAGGGAACTGAGCCCCAGAGAAGTGAAGTGACTGGCCCAAAGTCACACAGGTGACACGTGGCAGAGTCGGGATTCGAACCCACGACCTGTATTAAGCGCTGGATTGGTCGTAAGCAACTCGGGTTGGACGTAGTCCCTGTCCCACGTGGGGCTCACAGTTTTAATCCTCAATTTACGGATGAGGGAACTGAGGCCCAGAGGAGTGAAGCGGCTTGCCCAACGCCACACAGCAGACAATGGCAGAGCTGGGATTAGAACATATGCCCTTGTGACTCCCAGGCCCGGCCTCTATTGTAGTGAGCATGGGCGGGGGAGTCAGAAGGTCATGAGTTCTAATCCCAGTTCTGCCACTTGTCTGCTGTGTGACCTTGGGCAAGTCACTTCACTTCTCTGTGCCTCAGTTCCCTCATCTGTAAAATGGGAATTAAGACTGTGAGCCCCAAGCCAGACAACCTGATTACCTCGTATCTACTCCAGGGTTTAGAGCAGTGCTTGGCACCTAAGTGCTTAACAAATACCATTATTTGTTAATAATGGTAATGGAGAGAGGCAGCATGGGTCAGTGGAAAGAGCCCGGGCTTGGGGGTCAGAGGTCATGTGTTCGAATTCTGGCTCTCATTCATTCATTCAATAGTATTTATTGAGCGCCTACTATGTGCAGAGCACTGTACTAAGCGCTTGGGATGAACAAGTCGGCAACAGATAGAGACAGTCCCTGCCGTTTGACGGGCTTACAGTCTAATCGGGGGAGACGGACAGACGAGAACAATGGCACTAAACAGCGTCAAGGGGAAGAACATCTCATAAAAACCGATGGCAACTAAATAGAATCAAGGCGATGTACAATTCATTAACAAAATAAATAGGGTAACGAAAATATATACAGTTGAGCGGACGGGTACGGTGCTGTGGGGATGGGAAGGGAGAGGTGGAGGAGCAGAGGGAAAAGGGGAAAATGAGGCTTTAGCTGCGGAGAGGTAAAGGGGGGATGGCAGAGGGAGTAGAGGGGGAAGAGGAGCTCAGTCTGGGAAGGCCTCTTGGAGGAGGTGATTTTTAAGTAAGGTTTTGAAGAGGGAAAGAGAATCAGTTTGGCGGAGGTGAGGAGGGAGGGCGTTCCAGGACCGCGGGAGGACGTGACCCAGGGGTCGACGGCGGGATAGGCGAGACCGAGGGACGGCGAGGAGGTGGGCGGCAGAGGAGCGGAGCGTGCGGGGTGGGCGGTAGAAAGAGAGAAGGGAGGAAAGGTAGGAAGGGGCAAGGTGATGGAGAGCCTCGAAGCCTAGAGTGAGGAGTTTTTGTTTGGAGCGGAGGTCGATAGGCAACCACTGGAGTTGTTTAAGAAGGGGAGTGACATGCCCAGATCGTTTCTGCAGGAAGATGAGCCGGGCAGCGGAGTGAAGAATAGACCGGAGCGGGGCGAGAGAGGAGGAAGGGAGGTCAGAGAGAAGGCTGACACAGTAGTCTAGCCGGGATATAACGAGAGCCCGTAATAGTAAGGTAGCCGTTTGGGTGGAGAGGAAAGGGCGGATCTTGGCGATATTGTAGAGGTGAAACCGGCAGGTCTTGGTAACGGATAGGATGTGTGGGGTGAACGAGAGGGACGAGTCAAGGATGACACCGAGATTGCGGGCCTGCGGGACGGGAAGGATGGTCGTGCCATCCACGGTGATGGAGAAGTCTGGGAGCGGACCGGGCTTGGGAGGGAAGATGAGGAGCTCAGTCTTGCTCATGTTGAGTTTTAGGTGGCGGGCGACATCCAGGTGGAGACGTCCCGGAGGCAGGAGGAGATGCGAGCCTGAAGGGAGGGGGAGAGGACGGGGCGGAGATGTAGATCTGCGTGTCATCTGCGTAGAGATGGTAGTCAAAGCCGTGAGAGCGGATGAGTTCACCGAGGAGTGAGTGTAATGGAGAACAGAAGAGGGCCAAGAACTGACCCTTGAGGAACTCCAACAGTTAAAGGATGGGAGGGGGAGGAGGCTCCAGCGTAGGAGACCGAGAATGATCGGCCAGAGAGGTAAGAGGAGAACCAGGAGAGGACAGAGTCCGTGAAGCCAAGGTGAGATAAGGTATGGAGGAGGAGGGGATGGTCGACAGTGTCAAAGGCAGCAGAGAGGTCAAGGAGGATCAGAATGGAGTAGGAGCCATTGGATTTGGCAAGAAGGAGGTCATGGGTGACCTTAGAGAGAGCAGTCTCGGTAGAGTGGAGGGGACGGAAGCCAGATTGGAGGGGGTCTAGGAGAGAATGGGAGTTAAGGAATTCTAGGCATCGATTGTAGACGACTCGTTCTAAGATTTTGGAAAGGAAGGGTAGTAGGGAGATAGGACGATAACTGGAGGGGAAGTGGGGTCAAGAGCGGGTTTTTTTAGGATGGGGGAGACGTGGGCGTGTTGAAGGCAGAGGGGAAGGAGCCCTTGGAGATTGAGTGGTTAAAAATAGAAGTTAAGGAAGGGAGGAGGGCAGGGGCGATGGTTTTAAGAAGGTGAGAGGGATTGGGGTCCGAGGCGCAGGTGGAGGGGGTGGCACTTGCGAGGAGGGAGGAGATCTCCTCTGAGGATACTGCAGGGAAGGATGGGAAGGTAGGGGAGGGGGTTGTTGGGGGGGAGGGGAGAGGCGGAGGGGTGACTTTGGGGAGCTCAGACCTGATCGTGTTGATTTTCGTGAGGAAATAGGTGGCCAGATCATTAGGGGTGAGAGATGGGGGAGGGGGAGGAACAGGGGGCCTAAGGAGAGAGTTAAAGGTCCGGAACAATCGGCGGGGGTGACGGGCATGGGTGTCGATGAGGGAGGAGAAGAAGCTTTGCCTGGCGGAGGAGAGGGCAGAGTTAAGGCAGGAAAGGATAAATTTGAAGTGTGTGAGGTCGGCTCGGTGCTTGGACTTTCGCCAGCAGCGCTCAGCAGCTCGAGCATAGGAGCGTAGGAGGCGGACGGAGGAGGTGATCCAGGGCTGTGGGTTAGTGGCGCGAGAGCGGCGGAGGGAAAGGGGGGCGAGAGAGTCGAGATGAGTAGAGAGGGTGGAGTTGAGAGCGGAGACCTGATCGTCGAGAGTGGGAAGAGAGGACAGGGCGGCAAGGTGAGGCGAGATGCTATTGGAAAGACGGATGGGATCGAGAGAGCGGAGGTCTCTGTGGGGCAGTAGCGAAGATTTGCAGGGGGAGGGAGTGTGAGAGACAAGTGGCTCTGCCACTTGTCAGCTGTGGGACTGTGGGCAAGTCACTTCACTTCTCTGTGCCTCAGTTACCTCATCTGTAAAATGGGGATGAAGACTGTGAGCCTCACGTGGGACAACCTGATTACCCTGTATATACCCCAGTACTTAGAACAGTGTTCTGCACATAGTAAGCGGTTAACAAATACCATTATTATGATGATGACCTGCCTATAAGTAGTGATTTTGGGGGGCATTGTGTCCGCTAATCATTGGCAGTGCCTTAGCGGGAGGGACAAGCAGAGCGTTTCTCAGCTAGAGCAAGCACTTCCTGCCCTTTAAACTTTGCTGTGGAGCCACAGGCACCTGAGCAGGTTTATCTCATGCAATCAGTAGTGTAGCCCAAGGATCCCTGGAATGGGTTCTGACCACCGAACCTCTCCGCTGCTCCTGGAATCAAATGGCAACCCGATCCGAGGGGTCCCGAAGGATGTAGCCAGGGCCAGTGGTGTGACTTGGAGTTTGGGGGTTAGGGTGCAGCAAGGAGTTAAACGGTCATGGGATCTGTTCTCCAAACCTGAGCTTCAGGAGTTTGCCTGTTAAGTGCTGACAATGTGCCTAGTGTTATGCTAAGCATTGGGGTAGGTACAAGACAATCGGATCAGTATCAGTCCCTGCCTGCCTCTCTCGGGGCTCCCAGTGTAAGTAGGAATGAGAAACAGGTATTTGAATCCCCATTGTATAGAGGAAACGAAGGCCCAGAAAAATGAAGTGACTTGTCTAAGGTCGCACACAGCAGGCAAGGAGTGGCATGTAGGATTAGAGGCCAGGTCCCCTGATTCCCGGGCTCTTTCCACTGGGCTAAAATGTTTCTCTTCTTGGAAAGGAATGGAGAACTGCACTTATTGCCTGGATAATCTTATCTCCTGAAGACCGTAGGTTGAGACTGGGTGGGCCAAGAGACAAAGCAGCATTACCGGCTCTGCTTCTGACTGACTGGTGCTGATACCCATGAGTGGTAACTTTCGATAGTACTTAAGTGCTTACGATGTGTCAAACACTGTTTTAAGTGCTGGGGTAGGTACAAGTCAATTAGGTTGGGCACAGTCCTTGTCCCACATGAGACAGTCTTCAGTGGGAGGGAAAACAGGTATTGAATCCTGACCTTTTTTTAAAAAAAAAACCCAAACAGTTGAGAAAACTAATGCACAGAGAAGTGACATGCCCAACATCACACAGCTAGGAATTGGCAGAGCTGGGCTTAAAACTCAGGTCCTCTGAGTCCCAGTCTCATGCGCTTTCCACTAGGCCACGCTGCTTTGTTTTGCCTACCTCAGAAAATGTATTTGAAGAACAAGACCTTGCTTTAGAGTGGCTGGAGCTTGATGTGGAAATTTCTTCTCCCTCCCATTTTAAGCTTGGGGCTACCCTATGTATTTGCCACATGTTTTGCATCCCAGAAATTTAATGCCCCCGATGACAATTTTAACATGGCATGTCTAACTTTCAGGTTGAGAAATCTGGTTTCCTGAAGGAACCGGGCCAGCCAGTTTTGGTTTTCATGATGTTAAGGACTGTGTCCTCCTGGATCTTGAACTGTGCGAGAAATGGCATCATCACCACTTTGCGAGGGAGAGGGTGCGGGTATTCGCACTACATCCAAAACAGGAATAAGATGAAATGGACGAGTCTCTCACAGGGGCCACTGGCCTCGCGGGCCGGCAACGGTGGCCCCGGCGCGGGCTTGACACTGGTGAGGACCCGACGGCACACCTCCACGGAGGAAGAGTTTCACTTCCAGCTGTCCCCAGCCCAAGTGGACGACGTCCTGCGGGCTGGTGAATTGTCCCATAAGGTCCTCGAGTGTGACGGGAGAAATCCCAGCCATGCCGTGCTGAGGTTCGAAAGCAACCAGTTGGCCGCCAACACGCCAAACGAGGATCGCAGGAGTGCGGCCACCTGCCTGCAGACAAGGGGGATGATGTTCGGCATCTTTGATGGGCACGCAGGCCCCGCCTGTGCCCAGGTGGTGAGCGAGCGGCTCTTTTACTATGTTGCGGTCTCACTGATGCCCCACCGGACCCTGGAAGAGATGGAGCACGCCCTGGAGTGCATGAAGCCGGTACTGCCCATCCTGCAGTGGCACAAGCATGCGGGTGACTCCGTTTCCCAGATGGTGGCCTCCCTGCACTCTGACCACCTCCGCGTGTACTGGCAAGAACTGCTGGAGCTGCAGGCGGAGACGGGGCTCAGCATCGAGGAAGCCCTGAGGCACTCTTTCCAGCGACTTGACTACGACATCTCGCTGGAGGTCCAGGCCCCTGTGGAGGATGAGCTGACGCGGAACCTGGCCCTGCAGGTGGCTTTCTCCGGGACCACCGCATGCGTGGCCCATGTGGACGGCCTCCATCTTCACGTGGCCAATGCCGGGGACTGCCGAGCGGTCCTGGGGGTTCGGGAGGAAAGCGGGGCCTGGTCGTGCCTCCCCCTGACCCGGGACCACAACGCCTCGAACCGGGCCGAGCTGTCGCGGCTGAAGAAGGAGCACCCGGCATCTGAGGAACGGACCGTGGTCGTGGATGGCCGGCTACTGGGAGTCCTTATGCCCTCCCGGGCTTTCGGCGACGTCCGCTTCAAGTGGAGCAGGGAGCTGCAGCGGAGCATCCTGGATAGGGGCTTCGACGTCAAGGCGCTCAACATCTACCAGTACAACCCCCCGAACCTCCTCACCCCACCGTACCTGACAGCTGAGCCGGAGGTCACTTACCACCGCTTGCGGCGCCAGGATAAGTTTCTCGTCCTGGCCTCTGATGGTCTCTGGGACCTGCTGGCCAACGAAGAGGTGGTGAAGCTCGTGGCCGGGCACCTGGGAGAGGCTGGTTCCCACGAGGTGGAGCCGCCCATCGGCCGGACACCGGACCTACTGCGCCGGAGGAAGGCTGGGCTGCTGCCTCCCCGTGACCGGAACGCCGCCACCCACCTGATCCGCCACGCCCTTGGCAGCAATGGGAGCGGGGAGCTCGACCGGGAGAGGCTGGTGGCCATGCTGACTCTGCCCGAAGACCTGGCCCGCATGTATCGAGATGATGTCACCGTGACCGTGGTCTATTTCAACTCTGAAACCGTTGACCTCTACAACCGAGAGAACCAGTAGCTCCATTTGGGACCAAGGGCACTCTCTTGTGCCCTGGTCATCGAGCTGCGAATGAGAACCGAACTTTCTCTGTTTGTAGAGGGTGGGCCTTACCACATAGGATCGGTAGATAGAGAGACCTTTGGGAAGCTTCGCCACCCACTGGGGTTCTGGCCCACCTTGTCCCCTCCTCCCTCCCACCCCCGGGGAGGGATTGGAACCAGAGAAAAGTCCCCGATGAAGCCGGTGGACTAGGCTGAGCCACCGTGGAAATGACTCCTTCGGGGTTCCGGGCCTCGGTGGGGGAGCTCGGAGCTAAGGAGCAGATCCTGACTTGTGACTAGGAGAGACCCCTTGGGTTGCATTTTCAGCTTTTGCTGAAAACCTCTGGCCACCTTCAAGCTTGCTGGTAGGTCTGGGCATTCTTCTCCTTTCCCGGGGGAAGGTTGAGCTTCCCTTTCAGCCAAGAGTTGGAATCTAGAAGCCTCGAAATGGCCTCCCACCACTTCTGGCCATGGGCAGAGCGGGCCTACTGGTTTAGGGGGACCCTAGGTTCCAGCTTGGGTGTGATGTGCAATCACGTTGAACACTCAAAGGAAGGCCCCTAAAAAAGTGCTAGAATTCCAGAGGAAAGTGGAGCGTGGACTGCTGGAGGTGGTTCGTGGCCACTTAAATTGCCCCACTGGCAACTCACTGAACATTGAGTTACAAGCCGCTGTTTTCCACTGAAGTAGGTTCTGTTGAGCTTAGCTGGGACTTTTCTTCTATGGCCAACAAACTCTGGTGAGATTCTATGTGCCTTGGGACTGGTGGACATGGATGTTGCAAGTTCTCTGACTTACACTTGAAGCGGGGCGGCTCTGCCTCCAATCTCAAAAAAACTTTTTCTTAGGTGGGGGTGTAGTGTGAAGTTTAACAGTGTGTGTGCGTGCACACTTTTCCCTGCCTCCCGTGGTCGAGGGGGCACCTCCAGGCTTCGGGCTTGTGTACCACCATCCCCGGACACAAGAAAAGGAAGCCCCAGCCACTTCTTCCTACCCTACTGTCAAGATTGACCTTGTTGGGTTTGGCTTTTGTGCCTTCTCTCCATCATCCCACTGCCATTGCTGCTGGGAAGTGGGAATGGGGAAGCCACTGCTTACTGAAGGGGAGGGCCACTTGTCATGGGGAGAGTCGGTTAGGACACTAGCCCGGGGCTGAGGTGCTGTCGGTTTGGGCTGCCCCCTCACTCGGCCGGACACTGTGAACGCCTTTTCTTCTGCCAGCCCCTCTTCCGGTTTGCCCTTTGTGCTGGCCCTGAGCCATGTCTGCTCATCATTCCAGTAACCCATCCAGGGGTGCTAGCTCCATTTTGCCAGGCAGATAAATCCTGGCCTCAGTGTCCAGGGGAAGCCGCGGGCTGGCCGTTGCTTGGAGGCACTCTTTGACCCTGGCCTCACTGGCCCTTAAAGAGATTCTCTTCCAAGCGCTGCCTCTGTCCCTTTACCTTTCTGAAGGGAAAAGCCAAACAGCCTACTGCCGGGCTTTCGAGTTGGTGGCCCTGCTAGCGCCGACAGGGCTGCTTAGGTTAGGGCCTGAGGAGGAGAGGCGCCCTAGACTCCCGAATTTCGGTAGAGATGAGTGCCCGCCTCTTTGGACAGATTGAGCTTGGAGTTTTGCTGCTTCAGCGCCTACCTGAGTGGTAAATGCCCAACTGGTGATTCATAGTGGACTGCAGCGCTGTAGGTAATCTGGACTGATGGATGCATTTGAGCGGCCAAGTCATGGAGAAAACTAGTATCACAATGGAAATTTCTTGAAAACAGTATCAGTTATTTTCTCCCCGAGAGGTAAAAATCTCCTCGCTCAAATTGCCTCGCTCAAGGCGTGGCTTAGGAGCTTTTATGCGAATGTTCCATCTTCCATGTAGCACCGGCAGGGCGGCGGGTGAGACCGGGCAAGTCCTCGGTCCTGAGGTGCCAGACGATCCGGCTCCTGGAACCGTGGTCGCAACGGACAGTTCAGTCCGGGTTTATATGAACGTGGCAGATGAAGTTGCTCAGTCTCCATCACTTTCCAGGAAGCGTTTACTGCCACATCTCCTTGAAGAGATGGCGATGTTTTTCTCCTGTGTACTCTTCCTGGCTGCAGACTATCTCAGTTAAGGCTGTAGGGTGGGATTTGGGAAACTTTGAGGCGAAAGTCATAGCATTTAAGAGTACCTTCAAAGTCTGCTGATGGTAAAATTAGATTGGGAGATCGCTATTCCATTTTGTGGTGTCATAAAGTGTGTGCCGCAGCAAGTTTGGTCCCACTCACTGATAACTTGTTTCACGGCTCCCAGAACAGTGCCTTTACTTCCTGGAGCAATTATCGGCATGTCTCTGGACTTGGCCTAGAGATCTGAGACGCCTTGTCAGGGTGGGAGGCTTTTTAAAGGGACTTTGCTTAGCCTGACACTTCAGGCAGAACTTACTTGCTGACCTGACCAATGGGAATCATTCTTTTGCCGCATTCTCTCTCTCTATGTTTTGTGTATGTGTGTGTTCTCTCAAGTGCTTAGTACAGTGAGTACAGTACAACAGAGTTGGTAGATATATTCCCAACCAAAGAAGTTGGAGTTAACAGTTTAGAAGGGGAGACAGACATTAAGGTGAATACCAAATGTCCAAAGGGCATAGACGATGCAGAAGGTAGAGGGGGGTTAGGGCAGGGGAGAGAAGAGATCTAAATCCGGGAAGACCACTGGACTCTGGACTTTGCTAGAATGAGTGTTGTTTCTTCCTTGTCCCTGACTTTCTAACTGCAGTAGCTTGGCAAATGGTGGCTTGTAAATAGAGGCCAAGAAAATTTCGCCAACTTTTCTTCAATTTTGTGTTGCTGCTGGTTTGGGGTCGTGCCTGGATTGGGCCCACTGAGGTAGGGTGATTCTTGGAGCCAGAGTCCACCTTTGCCAGGAGGCCCGACAAGACCTTGTGAATAAGGCAGCCTGTGTCCGTGGCAACCTGTGAACTCTCCTACCGGGTTGAATTCCAACTATCTCCTCCGTGCAGAGGTTGGGAAACACTGAATGGGAAAGAAGCGGCTTGCCAAAGACCGGAGCCCCGTGGAACTTGTGCCAGTTGTGGGGGTGTTCGGAGGCACTGACTCGCCTGTGCCCCGTTCCCATTGGGAGCCACGCCATCCTCTCAGCAGGCCTGCTCTTTTCCTTTTCTTCAACTCCCTTCTGCAGCTCCCTTGACTTACTCCCCTTCATTCACCCACCCCCGCCCCCTCCCAGCCCCACAGCACTTAAGTACGTATCTGTAATTTATTTATATTAGTGTCTGTCTCCCCCTGTAGAGTGTAAGCTCATTGTGGGCAGGGAATGTCTATTATGGTGTTGAACTCTCCCCAGTGCTTAGGTCAGTGCTCTGCACAGAGTAAGCACTCAATAAATATAATCGACTGACTGAATTTGGTGGCCCGGCCCTGCTCCCTGCTCTGAACATGGTGCTTTGGTAGTGATCCAGGACATCTCCTCACTGTTCACCTTAATGTCTCTGGGGAATGACTGCCTGTGGTGCTTTAACTAGCTGGTCCTGCTGTTTGGGTGGGGGGCAGGGGATGGTCAGGCAAGTGGCTACCATGTAAAGAACTGTACTCTCCCTTCTAAGGGAAAAGCATAAAATGGTACTTGTCTGCTGTGTGACCTTGGGTGAGCCACTTAACTTCTCTGTGCCTCAGTTACCTCATCTGGAAAATGGGGGGTTAAGACTGAACCCCACTTGGGGCAACCTTACAATGTATCTACCCCAGTGCTTAGAACAGTGCTTGGCACATAGTAAGTGCTTAACAAATACCATAGTTATTAATTATTATAATTAATTATGGGATGAAAGTACATTGGGCCAAGTCCTGGGACAGGTAAAGGAGAATCAGGTCAAACCCAGAGGCCCCGTTCATCCTAGTCTGTGAGCCTCAACTGGGATGGAGGGAGAGGAGAGCAGGAATCAAGCCCCATTTTACAGATGAGAAAACAGGCCCAGAGAGGTGAAGTCACTTGCCCAAGGTCACCCGGCAGTCCGATGGCAGAGCTGGGCCTACTAGCACCTGAGCCTCCCGGTTCCACTAGATGACTTCTGCCTCTCCTCTCCCCTCTAGGGATGTATCATCCCTTCCTAGCTGGACTCTGTTCATTTGCTTTTCTGACTTTGCCTTTTGTGCTTGTTTCTTTCTTGTCTTCTGACTCGATTACTTTTGTGAGAATTCCCTTTTTGTCCAATGTCCTCTCAGTCTGGGCGGGAGGGGCGTCTTTCCTCAGCCACACTCTCACATGTGATCAGTCAACCCTGCCCCTGCTGCCGTGGGGGGGGGGGGTGCGCTTGAGCCCTAGCCTCCCCCACCCACTTTGGCCTGCTTTACCAGGCTGGGGGCACTTTCCCTCCCCTTCTCCTTCCTGCCCAAATTCCCAGCCAGTTGTGGTTGGGGCACCCCCACTCGGGCAACTCTGCTCCAGCCCATCCTCCCACTGCTGGCTGTGCTTGGCTGTTTGCAGCCGGGCCCCCCACCCTCCTGGCTGCAGCTCTTCCCTCCCCCACCAGGGCCAAGCTCCACCTCTAAGAAGCTGTGGGCATTCAGCCACTTCCATTTGTTACAACAGAACAGCTGGTGGGGCCGCAGCAAGAGAGTGTTCTCAAAGGCTGCCTGGCAGCAGTTACTAGGGCCTCTTCCTCCCCAAACCAGACCAAGAATAATCACTGTTGTGGATCCGTTAAGCTCTTGCCACATGCTGTACTCCGCTCTGAGTGAGATAGAAGACAATCAGGTTGGGACCCAGTCCTTGTCCTGCTTTGGGCTCACAGTCTAAATGATAATGATGATGATATTTGTTAAACACTTATTATTTGCTAAGCACTGGGCTAGATAGAAGCTTATCAGCTTGGACACAGTCCCTGTCCCATGTGGGGCTCACGGTCTTAATCCCCATTTTACAGAGAAGCAGCATGGCATAATGGATAGAGCACGGGCCTGGGAGTCAGAAGGTCATGTGTTCTAATCCCGGCTCACCACTTGTCACTTGGGAAAGTCACTTCACTTCTCTGGGCCTCAGTTACCTCATCTGTAAAATGGGGATTGAGACTGTGAGCCCCATGTAGGGCAGGGACTTTGTCCAACCCGATCTGCTTATATCCACCCCAGTGCTTAGTACAGTGCCTGGCACATAGTTAAGCGCTTAACAAATACCATAGTCGTCATTACAGATGAGGTAACTGAGGCATAGTGAAGTGACATGCCCAAGGTCACAAAGACAAGTGGCAGAACTGGGATTAGAACCCAGGTCCTCTGACTCACAGGCCCGCGGTCTATCTACTAGGCCACGCTGCTTCTAAAGGGGAGGGAGAACAGTTCTACAATCCCCATTTTACAGATGAAGAAATTGAGGCCGGCCTAGAGAAGTGAAGTGACTTACCCGAGATCACACAGGCAAGTAGCAGAGCTGGGATTTGAACCTAGGTCCCCTGCCACCCAGACCCAGGCTCTTTCCACTGGACAGCATTGCTTTCTAGAAAGAAAGGGACAGAGCAAAGCGAAGATTCTAGAACCTAAAGGGTCTTGAAATTGGCTTGCAGGTACTGGTCTTCAGCCCTAGGTACACATTAACTTCTGGGCAAATAACTCCTTTCCCCAATTTCAAAGCAATTCAGTAAGCTAAAGTGTGGTGAGAGGCTGGAAAGAGAAAGGGCAGGGAGGAAGTGGGGCAACAGGTGATTCCACTGAACCACACAGAATCACCTCAGCCCTGATCTGAGGAAGTGGCGGAGCATTGAGCTGAACTGATATCTCGCCCAGGGCCCAGGTTTCTGGAAGCTCAAAGTGGGGTGTGGAGGGGGCCTCTGAGAGCAGCACTGGAAAGGGAGAACAAGAAGGACCAAGATGGGATGTGCAGGGGAGGGGATCAAAAAGGGGTTGAGGGTTTCAGGGGCTCAGAGCTACAAGCACTCAGCCAGCGGCTGCTCCTGCCGTGGTTCATTCAGTAGTATTTACTGAGCGCTTACTATGTGCAGAGCACTGTACCAAGCGCTTGGAATGGACAATTCGGCAACAGATAGAGACAATCCCTGCCCAATGACGGGCTCACAGTCTACTGACACTGTTGGGCTCATGCAGAACAGGAGGGGGTCTGTCCCCTTTTCCCCTCTTCACTCCTCTGCCTGGCTCATTTTTCTACATCTTTCTGGGCATGTCTCCCCTGCTTTTCAAAAACCTCTAATGATTGCCTAACCACCTCTCCATCAAGAAGAAGCTCCCAAACATTCACCTTAAACCACTCCATTCATTCATTCATTCAATAGTATTTATTGAGCGCTTTCTATGTGCAGAGCACTGTACTAAGTGCTCGGAATGGACAATTCGGCAACAGATAGAGACGATCCCTGCCCAGTCACAGGCTTACAGTCTAATCGGGGGAGACAGATGGACAAAAACAAGACAACATAATCACGATAAATAGAATCGGGGGATGTATACCTCATTAACAAAATAAATAGGGTAGTAAAAATATATACAAATGAGCACAGTGCTGAGGGGAGGGAGAGGGAGGAGCAGAGGGAAAGGGGGAAGCTCAGTCTGGGAAGGCCTCTTGGAGGAGGTGAGCTCTCAGTAGGGCCTTGAAGAGGGGAAGAGAGTTAGTTTGGTGGAGGTGAGGAGGGAGGGCATTCCAAGGCAGTGGGAGGATGTGGGCCAGAGGTGGACGGCAGGATAGGCGTGAATGGGGGACGGTGAGGAGGTGAACGGCAGAGGAGCGGAGCGTGCAGGGTGGGCAGTAGAAAGAGAGAAGGGAGGTGAGGTAGGAGGGGGCAAGGTGATGGAGAGCCTTGAAGCCCAGAATGAAGTTTTTGTTTCGTGCGGAGGTTGATGGGCAACCACTGGAGGTTTTTAAGGAGGGGAGTGACATGCCCAGAGCGTTTCTGCAGGAAGATGATCTGGGCAGCGGAATGAAGAATAGACTGGAGTGGGGAGAGACAGGAGGAAGGGAGATCAGAGAGAAGGCTGACAATAATCCAGCCAGGATATTATGAGAGCTTGTAGCAATACCATAGTCGTTTGGATGGAGAGGAAAGGGTGGGTCTTGGTGATATTGTAAAGGTGAGACCGGCAGGCATTGGTGACAGATTGGATGTGTGGGGTGAATGAGAGAGCTACCATCAGCTCCATCAGCTTGTTTGTTCATTCATTCATTCATTTGATTGAGAAGCATCATGGCCTAGTGGAACGAGCACAGGCTTGGTAGTCAGGTCATGGGTTCGAATCCTGGCTCTGCCACTTGTCAGCTGTGTGACTGTGGGCAAGTCACTTCACTTCTCTGGCCCTCAGTTCCCTCATCTGTAAAATGGGGATTGAGACTGTTGAGCCGCCGTGGAACAGGGACTTTGTCCAACCCAATTTGCTTGTATCCACCTCAGCAGTTAGTGCAGAGCTTGGCATATAGTAAGCACTTAACAGATGCCATTATTATTGTATTGAGTGCTTACTGTGTGCTTGGGAGAGTCCAGTACAACAATAAACAGACACAATCCCTGCCCACAACAAGTTTATGGTCTAGAGGGGGTCAGACATTAATAGATTACAGATACATACGTGGTCCTACACCCCAGCTCCCATGCTCCTATCTACTTGCCCTCTTCACTTTTAGGAGGAGAAAGAATTAGGGCATTAGTCTGTGGCTTTAGGCAGGGTTGAGAGGAGTTGGGGCAGAAACAAATAGTGGGAAGAGGAAGAAAGCAGCTGGCTGAGGGTGCTGCAGAACATCTTCCTCTTCTATTGTGCTAGGCTGTGTAGGGAACTGTGTGTGTGACACCCCCCATCTTTGGGCTATGCTCTGATCCAACTCTCTCTGTGCTCCCCACTGTGTGTGTGCCTTGTTATTCTTGCTCATGAGCTGATTGCTTTTGTGCAGCCAGCTGAGCCAAGTGAGCAGCTAAGCTCAGAGATGTTGAAGTGAGAGAGGCATCTTGAAGAGCAAAAGCCAGCCAGGGACATGGGTGAAGGGAGGGGGAAGCAGCATGGCCTAGTGAATAGAGCTCAGGCTTGGGAGTCAGAAGGACCTGGGTTCTAATCCCAGCTCTGCCACATGTCTGTGCAATCTTGGACAAGTCACTTAATTTCTCTGGGCCTCAGTTCCCTCATCTGTAAAATGGAGATTAAGACTGAGAGCCCCATGTGGGGCAGGAACTGAGTCCAACTTGATGATCTTGTATCTACCCCAGCGCTTAGATCAGTGCTTGACACATAGTATGGCTTAGTGGATAGAGCATGGGCCTGGGAGTCAGAAGTTCATGAGTTCTAATCCCAGCTCCGCCATATGTCTGCTTTGTGACTGAGGGCAAGTCACTTAACGTCTCTGGGCCTCGGTTACCTCATCTGAAAAATGGGGATTAACAGTGTGAGCTCAATGTTCATTCAATTGTATTTATTGAGTGCTTACTGTGTGCAGAGCACTGTACTAAGCACTTGGAAAGTACAATTCAGCAATAGAGACAATCCCTGCCCTCAAGGAGCTTACAGTCTAGAAGGTGGGGGACACGGACATCAAAACAAGTAAACAGGCATCAATAGCATCAATATAATATTCACTTCCACCCCTGGCTTTGTACACTGAGTCAGTTCTTCTTTCCTGCCAGGACCCCCTCTAGCCTGACCTGGAAAGCACTTGGAATGGGGATCTTAGCATGCACGGCACGGCCTGGCATGGCATGACCTGGCTGAGGCCAACTCGGGGGATGAGGGGAAAAGAAAAAGAGAGGGCAAGAGGGAACTGGGGACAGATGCGTGGCAGAGGGGAGGGATTAAGACTGCGAGGGGAAGAGTGGCAGATGCCGGAAAGAGGGGGGCAGATGCTAGAGACACGGGGCCTGCCTGGAGGCTCAGAATGCCAGGGGGTCGGGATGCTGGGGGCCCGTGAGGGGAGTTCCTTACAGCGCCTCCTCGTTGTGCAGCACCGTGCGAAGCCTATCCGCCAGGGCGGCTGCAGTCATGCAGGATCAGGACTGTGTCCAACCTGATTAACTTGTATCTTCTCTGGTGTTTAGAACAGTGCTTGGCACATAGTAAGCACTTAACAGACCATAATTATTATTAGTAGTAGTAAGCGCTTTAGAAATACCATCAGTATTATTCCCACGTTTAGACTGTGAGCCCGTCTTTGGGCAGGAATTGTCTCTCTTGCCGAATTGTACATTCCAGGCGCTTAGTACAGTGCCCTGCACATAGTAAGCACTCAATCAATGCTATTGAATGAATGAATTAGAGAAGCAGCATGGTTTAGTGGAAAGAGCTTGGGCTTGGGAGTCAGAGGGTGTGGGTTCTAATTCTAGCTCTGCCACTTGTCAGCTGTGTGACTTTGGGCAAGTTACTTAACTTCTCTGTGCCTCAGTTACCTCATCTGCAAAATGGGGTTTAAAAGTTTGAGCTCCATGTGGGACAGGGACTGTATCCAACCTAACTTCATTCATTCAATCGTATTTATTGAACCCTTACTGTGTGCAGAGCACTGGACTAAGTGCTTGGAATGTACAATTTGGCAGCAGATAGTCCCTGCCCAACAACGGGCTCACAGTCTAAAAGGGGGAGACCGACAGCAAAACAAGTAGTCAGGCATCAATACCATCAAGGTAGATTAATAGAATCATAGATATATCTACCCCTGAGCTTGGAACAGTCCTTGGCAATACCATAATTGTTAAGCGCTTAGTACAGTGCTCTGCACACAGTAAACGCTCAATAAATTCGATTGAATGAATGAATAGTAAGCGCTATCACTGATGGTAAATCAGTAATTTAGCAGAGTTTACTAATAGGTGCTATGATTGGTAAACAAATACCATCATTATTATTTGACAAGCAGCGTGGCTCAGTGGAAAGAGCAAGGGTTTAGGAGTCAGAGATCATGGGTTCTAATCCTGGCTCCGCCACCTGTCAGCTCTGTGTCTTTGGGAAAGTGACCTCACTTCTCGGTGCCTCAGTTACCTCATCTGTAAAATGGGGATGAAGACTGTGAGCCTCACGTGGGACAGCCCGATTACCCTGTATCTACCCCAGTGCTTAGAACAGTGCTTGGCACATAATAATAATAATAATAATAATAATGATGTTGGTATTTGTCAAGTGCTTACTATGTGCAGAGCACTGTTCTAAGCGCCGGGGTAGATACAGGGTAATCAGGTTGTCCCACGTGAGGGTCACAGTCCTAATCCCCATTTTACAGATGAGGTAACTGAGGCACAGAGAACTTAAGTGACTTGCCCACAGTCACACCGCTGACAAGTGGCAGAGCCGGGATTCGAACCCATGATCTCTGACTCCCAAGCCCATGCTCTTTCCAATGAGCCACACTGCTTCTCTATAGTAAGTGCTCAACAAATACCAACATCATTTGGGGTTCAGCCAGCGTGGCTCAGTGGAAAGAGCACGGGCTTGGGAGTCCGAGGTCATGGGGTCGAATCCCGACTCTGCCACTTGTCAGCTGTGTGACTGTGGGCAAGTCACTTCACTTCTCTGTGCCTCAGTTACCTCATCTGTAAAATGGGGATGAAGACTCTGAGCCTCACGTGGGACAGCCTGATTACTCTGTATCTACCCCAGCGCTTAGAACAGTGCTCTGCACATAGTAAGCGCTAAACAAATACCAACGTTATTATTATTAGGTTGCAAGCGCCTTACCCATCTCATGCGTGTCGTTCCAAGGCTCGCCACTAGGTGGGGGTGTTTTACCTTGTAACCCAGCAGCCTCTTCATTATTGGACGGCCACCAGCCCTCTCTGCCTTACATTTAAAATCTCTTCACCCCCTGCCCCCAAATTGTTCTCTTCGTTCCTCCCAACCTCCTCACCCCTGGTACCCCTCACTTGCCCTGACTCCAACCTGCACCCATGCCAATTTCCTCTGCCAGGATCCTCTGGCTTCCCCCGTCCCCCCGGCCCCATCACAGTTCTTCTCATTTGATGGTGCAGGTGCCCAGGGTGGCTTGTGTGGCAAGTCGGGTACAGAGTGTAATGCGATGACATCACAGGCCCCATGTTGTGGGAGCCCGTCCATGTCCACTCCAGTCTAGATCGTGTCTTCAGGGTGGGGATTCCTGGGCCCAGGCCCCGGGGAACATAAGCGCCGCTTCCGAGTCATTCGTTCATTCGGTAGTATTTATTGAGCGCTTACTATGTGCAGAGCACTGTACTAAGTGCTTGGAATGTACAGTTCGGCAACAGAGACCATCCCTGCCCAATGACGGGCTCACAGTCTAAACCGGGGAGACAGACAGAGGAAAACAGAACAAAACAAAAACAGGACAACATCTCCAAGATGAATAGAATCAAGGGGATGTACACCTCATTAATAAAATTAATAGGATAATAAATAATATATACAAGTGAGCACAGTGCTGAGGGGAAGGGGGAGGAGCAGAGAGTGGGGGGAGGAGGGGAGGGGGAGCAGAGGGAAAGGGTCATGGAACTGCCTCCTACTCAAACTGGGAGCCCCATATGGGACAGGAGTGGGGTTTTGACCTTGATCTCTCAGCTGCCTTTGACACTGTAGACCATCCCCTTCTCCTCCACACCTTATCTCACCTTAGCTTCACAGACTCCTTCCTCTCCTGATTCTCCTCTTATCTTTCTGGCCGTTCATTCTCCGTCTCCTTCCTGGGCTCCTCCTCCCCGTCCCATCCTCTAACTGTAGGAGTTCGTCAAGGGTCAATTCTCAGTCCTCTTCTGTTCTCCATCTACACTCACTCCCTTGGTGAACTCATTCGCTCTCACGGCTTCAACTATCATCTCTATGCAGATGACACTCAAATCTACATCTCTGCCCCTGTCCTCTCCCCCTCCCTGCAGGCTCGTATCTCCTCCTGCCTCCAGGATGTCTCTACCTGGATGTCTGCCCGCCACCTAAAACCATGTCCAAAACTGAGCTCCTTATCCTCCCTCCCAAATCCTGTCCTCTTCCTGACTTCCCTATCACTGTGAATGGTACGACCATCCTTCCTTTCAAGCCCGCAACCTTGGTGTCATCCTTGACTCAGCTCTCTCATTCACCCCACACATCCAATCCATCACCTAGACCTGCTGGTCTCACCTTTATAATATTGCCAAGATCTGCCCTTTCCTCTCCACCCAAACGGCTATCTTACTGGTACAGGCTCTCATAATATCCCAGCTGGATTATTGTGTCAGCCTTCTCTCTGATCTCCCTTCCTCCTCTCTCTCCCCGTTCCAGTCTATTCTTCACTCCGCTGCCTGGCTCGTCTTCCTGCAGAAACGCTCTGGACATATCACTCCCATTCTTAAAAACCTCCAGTGGTTGCCCATCAACCTCTGCATGAAACAAAAACTTCTCACTCTAGGCTTCAAGGCTCTCCATCACCTTGCCCCCTCCTACCTCACCTCCCTTCTCTCCTTCTACTGCCCACCCCGTAAACTCTGCTCCTCTGCTGCCCACCTCCTCACCGTCCCCCGTTCTCGCCTATCCCGCCTTCGACCCCTGGCCCACGTCCTCCCGCTGTCCTGGAATGCCCTCCCTCCTCACCTCCACCAAACTCTCTTCCCCTCTTCAAGGCCCTACTGAGAGCTCACCTTCTCCAAGTGGCCTTCCCAGACTGAGCTTCCCCTTTTCCCTCTGCTCCCTCTCCGCCCCCCACTTCACCGCCCCTCAGCTAAGCCCCTTCCCCTCCCTTTCCCTCTGCTCCTCCCCCTCTCCCCTCCCCTCCCCTCAGCACTGTGCTCGTCCGCTCATTTGTATATATTTTTATTACCCTATTTATTTTAATGAGATGTACATCCCCTTGAATCTGTTTGTTGCTATTGTTTTTGTCTGTCTGTCTCCCCCAATTAGATTGTAGACCTGCCAGTGGGCAGAGATTGTCTCTATCTGTGGCTGAATTGTACATTCCAAGTGCTTAGTACAGTGCTCTGCACATAAATACTATTGAATGAATGAATGAATTATTTTGTATCTAGCCTAGAACCTAGTACAGGGCTTGGCACAGAGTAAGGACTTAAGTGCCATTATTATTATATAATAATATAGAAGTTATAGAATATAGAATAATATAGAATATATAATATAGAATAGTATATATTATTATAATAATATAATAATAATTAGAGAAGCAGCATGGCTTAGTGGAAAGAGCCCGGGCTTGGGAGTCAGAGGTCATGGGTTCTAATCCCGGCTTCACCACTCCTCTGCTGTGTGACCTTGAGCAAGTCACTTAACTTCTCTGTGCCTCAGTGATCTCATCTGGAAAAATGGGGATTAAAATTGTGAGCCCCACGAGGGACAATCTGATTACCCTGTATCTCCCCCAGCGCTTAGAACAGTGCTCTGCACATAGCGCTTAACATACCATAATTATTAATAATTATGGAACTCTGTCAGAAGTTCTGGCAGAGGGAGACTAGATGCTGCAAATGAGGCTATGGAACAGAAAGATAATAATAATGGTATTTGTCAAGCACTTACTATGTGCAGAGCACTGTTCTAAGTGCTGGGGTAGATACAGGGTAATCAGATTGCCCTATGTAAGGCTCACAGTCTTCATCCCCATTTTACAGATGAGGGAACTGAGGCCCAGTGAAGTGACTTGCCCACAGCCACACAGCTGACAAGTGGCAGAGCTGGAATTTGAACCCATGACCTCTGACTCCCAAGCCCGGGCTCTTTCCACTTGCTCAGTGCCATATCTGCACTGGACAGGAGAACATGCTGGCTGAAAACTGGACTGCCTAGTATAAAAAGGAACTAAATGCCCACTCTTCCCATCTTCCAAGCCCTCTTAAAATTCACCTCCTCCAGGATGTCTTCCTTGATTAATTTCCATGGCCCAAGTTGCATCAACTCCATGGTCACCTCTAGCGCTTATGAGTAGGCTACCCAAATAGCTGCCCTATAGAGACCTGAAAGTGGGAATCTGAAATCTTTCAGATTGTGAGCCCCTTAAGGAACAGGGACTGTATTTACTTCCTACCCATGTATTCCAGTGCTCTGTACACAGAAAGTGCTTAATTCCTCATTTTACTACTACTGAAAGTGAGGACATTGTTGTACATTCCAAGCGCTTAGTACAGTGCTCTGCACATAGTAAGTGCTCAATAAATACTATTGAATGATTATTCCACCTGAAAAGGGGTGCCAGTTGCTGCAGTTAAACAGGCCTCGTGCACTGCAGTCCAGAAAGGATCAGCTCCTTTTGAGCAGAAGCTCCAAGAAGGTGGAAAGACAAGGAGACAGAAGTGGAAAGGGTGCCATGCATTGCCAACAACAAACATGACTGCATAATAATAATTATGGTGCTTGTTAAGCATCTATTATGTGCCAAGCGCTAGAGTAAGTTCAAGTTAATCAGGTTGGGCACAGTCCTCTGTCCCCTATGGGCACACAATCTTCATCCCCATTTTGCTGATGAGGGAACTGAAGCCCAGAGAAGTGAAATGATTTGCCCAAGGTCACCCAACAGACACATGGTGGAGCTAGGATTAGAACCCAGGTCCTTCTGACTCCCAGGCCCGTGCTCTATTCACTAAGCCACGGTGGGGGGGGTGGGACCGTCCCCTTCCATCCGTCCCACGTTGACCCTTTCAGTCACCGGCTCCCATAGGGCGTTTCACAGTCAGTTTTGCCACTTACGTATACATTGATGTTGATCAGTGGTATCTATCGATCTATGTGCACCACTTATTCTTCGATCGCTTCCTGCAATCAACAGTTGTACTGCTGGGTTTTCTCCACCCAGTAAATAACTAGGTTCTGCCTGCCTCCCTAAATAGCTTGAAAATCACTTGTGGGCCGGGACTGTGTGTTTTGGGTGTCCTCTTCCAAGCTTTAGAGCAGTGCTCTGCTCGCAATAGGTGTTCTATCAGTACTATTGATTGATAATGGAAAAATATGCATTGGCTACATCCACCTGCTTTCCCCTTTCACCAGGGACTGCTCTGTGGTGGTGGGGGGGAAACTGCCACACACTCTTCCACCCCTCCCCCTCAACACACACACACACACAATATGACAGTACATCATGCTGAACGTACAGCACAAATGACATCACAGACAACTTTGCGCAGAAGAGCATTTCTCCGTCACGGCCACCATGCCTTGGCTGCCCCTTGATCGAGCCCCCCTAGGTACCTTGGCTCTGAGACCTTGGTTTATACCCCATTAATGGATCGGGTCCATCATCCTGCCGCCATCTTTGGGAAGTTCTGGGCCACCAGCCAACTCTGGACTATGCAGGGAAGTCTTGCTTGCCTTGGCCAGCTAATCAATCAATGATATTTATTGGGTGCCAACCGTATGTGGAGCACTGTACTAAACACTGGGGAGAGTACACTAGAATTTGGAGACACAATCCCTCCTTTCAAGGAGCTTATGGTATAGCAGGGGTGATGTGCTAAAATAACTTCCAGAGAATGGAAAGATGCTATGTACATGACTAGGTATTATATTAATGTCTGTCTCCCCCTTTAGATTGTAAGCTTGTTGTGGGCAGGGAATGTCTGTTTATTGTTGTATTCTCCCCAGTGCTTAGTAGAGTGCTCTGCACACAGTAAATGCTCAATAAATACAATTGCTTAACCGAAGCAAGTTAATTCCCCTTCACCTGTGTGGTGCGTACCACCTCATGTGCCCTTTCACTTCTGACCTTAGCATGGACAGCACTGCATATCCTTTCTAGTTGGTTCCTCTACCACTAACCTCATCAGCCCTCTTGCCCTCCCCTCCACCCCTCTGCCATTTATAAGTTGTTGATCCGGTAGCTGGGGCCCATCTCTTCTAGTTTCAGCCCTTATGGCTGGGCTCCCATTCTGGGTGGACAGACAGTGTGTCTACCTATCTGGGACCACCTTTGCTGCCAGTTAACCCTAAATTTTTCTGGTTTCCTCAACTTTGGACTACCCCCAGCCATCCTGATCGGGGAAGTGGAGCCATGCTTGGGAGTTGGAGGGGGATGGGGACCGAGGTGACAGCATGGTCTAGAGGAAAGAGCATGGGGCTGGGAATCAGAAGGCCAGGGTCCTAGGGGAGACGAGCAATAAAAGTCATTACGGATATGGACATAAGTGCTATGGGGTGACTATCAGGTACTTAAAGGGGATGGGTCCAAGTGCTTAGGGAATGTGATGTTAATAAGACTTTGAAGGTGGAGAGAGTGGTGTCTGTTGGCTATGAAGCGGGAGGGAGTTCCCATCCAGAAGGAGGACGTGGACAAGGGGTCCGAGGCGAGATCAACAAGATCAAGGTACATGAGTAAGTTGGTGTTAGAGGAATAAAGTTTGTGAGCTGGGTTGTAGTGGGAAATCAGGGAGGTGAGTTAGGAGGAGGCAAGGTGATAGAGTGTTTTAAAGCTGATGGTAAGAAGTTTCTGTTTGATACAGATGAACAGACAACTACTGGAGGTTCTTGAGTAGGGAAACGTAGACTGAATAGTTTTTCCGCAAAACGATCTGGTTAGCAGAATGAAGTATGGACTGGAGAGGGGAAAGGCAGGGAGGTCAGTGAGGAGGAGGATGCAGTAATCAAGGCAGGATAGAATAAGTGCTTGGATCATTTGAGAAGCAGTTTGGATGGAGAAGGGGCAGATTTTAGCGGTTGTGAAAGTAAAACTGACAGGATATGGTGACAGATTGAATATGTGGGTTGAATGAGAGATGATTCGAAAGCAATGCCAAGGTTATGGGCTTGTGTGTGTGTGGGGGGGGGGGTGTTGTCTACAGTGATGGGGCGAGTTTGGGTGGGAAGATGAGTATTTTTTATGGTATTTGTTAAGCACTTATTATGAGACAAACTCTGCACAAAGCGCTGGGATAGATAGCTCTCAGGCTGGACACAGTCCCTGTCCTACATAGTGCTCATATCCTTAATCCCCATTTTACAGGTAAGGTAACTGAGGCACAAGAGAGGTGAAGTGACTTGCCCGAGGTCACACAGCAGACAAGTGGCAGAGTCAGACTTAGAACCCAGGTCCTTCTGACTCCATGCTCTAGCCACTAGCCATGCTGCTTCTCTGTTCTGTTTTGGAGATGGTTAGCTTGGGGTATTGGAGGGACATCCAGGCAGAGATATCCTGAAGGCAAGAAGAAATGTGAGGTTGCAGAGGAGAGAGGTCAGGGCTGGAGAGGTAGATTTGGAAATTATCTTCATAGATCAATCAGTCACAGCATGGCCTAGTGGCAAGAGCACGGGCTTGGGAGTCAGAGAACGTGGGTTCTAATCCCGGCTCCGCCACTTGTCTGCTGTGTGACCTTGGGCAAGTCGCTTTACTTCTCTGTGCCTCAGTTCCCTCATCTGTAAAATGGGGATTAATAATAATGTTGGTATTTGTTAAGCGCTTACTATTTGCAGAGCACTGTTCCAAGTGCTGGGGTAGATACAGGGTAATCAGGTTGTCCCATGTGAGGCTCACAGTTAATCCCCATTTTACAGATGAGGTAACTGAGGCACAAAAAAGTTGTGACTTGCCTACAGTCACACAGCTGACAGTGGCAGAGGCGGAATTCGAACTCATGACCTCTAACTCCCAAGCCCGGGCTCTTTCCACTGAGCCACGCTGTTTCTCTAAGACTAAGATTAAGATTAAGACTGTGAGCGCCAAGTGGGACAACCTGATTACCTTGTATCATACCCCAGCGCTTAGAACATTGCTTAGCACATAATAAGCATTTTAAAAAGCACTATTATTATCACTATGTGCAGAGCACGGTACTAAGCATTTGGGAGCATACACTACGACAGAAGTGGTAGACATTCATTCATTCATTCAATTGTATTGATTGAGCACTTACTGTGTGCAGAGCACTGTACTAAACGCTTGGGAGAATATGATACAGCAATAAACAGACACATTCCCTGCCCACATTGAGCTTACAGTGTAGATGGGGGAAGACAGACATTGATAGAAATAAATAAAATTACAGATATGTACGTAAGTGCTGTGGGGCTGGGATGGGGGAAGAGCAAAGGGAGCAAGTTAGGGTGACGCAGAAGGGAGTGGGAGATGAGGAAAGGTGAGGCTTAGGGAAGGCCGCCTCTTGGAGGAGATGTGCCTTCAATAAGGCTTTGAATGGGGGGAGAGTAATTGTCTGTCAGATGTGAGGACGGAGGGCCTTCCAGGCCAGAGGCAGAAGGTGAGCGAGGGGTTGGCGGCAAGACAGGCGAGATCGAGGCACAGTGAGAAAGTTAGCACTAGAGGAGCAAAGTGTGCGGGCTGGGTTGCAGAAGGAGAGAAGCGCGGTGAGGTCGGAGGGAGCAAGGTGGTAGAGTGCTTTTAAAAAGGCAATGGTGAGGAGTTTTTGTTTGATGTGGAGATGAATGGACAACCACTGGAGTTTTTTGAGGAGTGGGGTGACACGTCCTGAACATTTTTGTAGAAAAATGATCCCTGCCCACAAGGGAAGCAGCATGGCCTAGTGGATAGAGCACAGGTCTGGGAGCCAGAAGGACTTGGGTTCTAAGCCTGGCTCCACCACTACTCTCTGTGTGACTTTGGGCAAGTCACTTAACTTCTCTGGGTCTTGGTACCTCATCTGTAAAATGGGGATTAAGACTCTGAACCCCATATAGGACATGGACTGTATCCAACCTAATTAGCTTGTATCTACCCCAGTGCTTAGTAAAGTGCCTGGCATATAGTAAGTGCTTAGCAAATACCATTAAAAGAAAGAGCTTATGGTCTGATGGAAGTTGAAGCAGGAGAGCGCCAAGGGGGGAGGGTGTAGATGGAGAATAAAGAGGGATTCAGAATTTAGCCTCGAGGGACTCCCGTTGTAAGAGGGAGGGAGGGAAGCAGAGGAGGAGACAGATATTAAGTTCTTGGTAGATACCTTGATTATTAGAGAAGCAGCTTGGCTTAGTGGAAAGAGCACGGGCTAGGGAGTCAGAGGACATGGGTTCTAATTCCGGCTCCACCACTTGTCTGCTGCCTCAGTTACCTCATCTCTAAAATGGGAATGAAGACTGTGAGCCCTATGTGGGACAACCTGATTACCTTGTATCTACCACAGCATTTAAAACAGTGCTTGGCACATAGTAAGCACTTAACAAATACCATAATTATTAATTATTATTATTATCTAGGCAAAGCAAGCACACTCTAGCTATGATTCCTAATTTCTGCCATTAGGTAGAAGCAGAGCCCCCAGTTCCCCAAATTGACCGACTATGGGGGCCCCCAGCTTCCTCACTTCCTAATAATTCCATTCATGCTCCAGCCTCAACGGTTGTTCCCCCCTCATTTCCCAACCCGGCATCTTGGAGACGCTCCGAGCTTTCTGTCTCCATGTCTGCTTCAAAGTCAAAGACGTTTGTTTGGACCTTGTTCTCCCTTACCCTGTGGAGAGGGATGACTCCCTCACCACCTTTATCCACCCTTCCTTACCCTCTCCAGCCAAAGGCTCAGGCCACTTGGGGCAGTCCAGTGGGAGGGCTTCCACCTGGGAACGGGCTGCAAGCCTCAGGGGTCAAAATGGGGTAAGATCCGGCACCTTTAAAACAGAGACGGGAGTGCAAAAAGAAGGGGGGACTCGGTCTGTGTAGCCTAACTTTTCACAAATAAGCTCATGGAACCGGAAGTCAGGAGACCAGGTTCTTGTCCCAGCTCTGCCTCTGGCCTGCTGTGTGATCTGGGCAAGTCACCTAACCTTTGTGAGCCTCGGTTCCCTCAGTATTCCCTGCTCTTTCCCTCCCTCTCAGATTGTGAGCCTGGGCCCAATCTGATCATCTTTTATCTGTCCCAGGAACTATCAGATAGTAATAGTATTTATTAAGCACTTACTGTGGGCGGGGCATGGCACTGATGCTGGGAACGAACGCCCAGGTGGGAAATAGACATGGGGGAGGGCTCAAGATAATAATAATAATGATGGTATTTGTTCATTCATTCAATCATATTTATTGAGCACTTACTGTGTGCGGAGCACTGAACTAAGCGCTTGGAAAGTACAATTCAGCAACAGAGACAATCCCTACCCAACAACAGGCTCACAGTCTAGAAGGGGGCGACAGACAACAAAATAAAACAAGTAAACAAGTAGTAGTACCATCAAAATAAATAGAACCATAGATAAATGCACATCATTAATAAAATAAATAGAGCAATAAATATGTACAAATATATACAAGTGCTGTGGGGAGAGGAAGGGGGTAGAGCAAAGGGAGAAAGTAGAGGCAATGGGGAGGGGAGGAGGAGCAGAGGGAAAGGGAGGGCTCAGTCTAGGAAGGCCTCCTGGAGGAGGTGAGCTCTTAGTAAGGCTTTGAAGAGGGGAAGAGAGTTTGGCGGATGTGAGGAGGGAGGGCATTCCAGGTCAGAGGTAGGATGTGGACCAAGGGCCGATGGCAGGACAGGTGGGAACAAAAGTGTAAAAGGATGTTGGGAGTACAAAAGTACTGAGATTGATAGTAGGGAGGATACAACCAGGGGAGAAAAAATTTATCATGGAAAGCTTCCTGGAGGAGATGGGGTAAGGACTTGGAAGATGCGAAGAGCTATGGTCTGGCAGATTTGCAGTAGGTGAGAGTTCCAGGTAGGGGAAAGGGCTTGAGTCAGAAATCAAAGGCGAAAGAGAGAAGGAAAAAAAGCACAGTACAAAGGTGGGCTTGGGAGAACTGGAGAAAGCGTCAAGTGGGGTGGAGTAGAAGAGAGAGGCTATGAAAGTGGGAATGAGTTGATGAGTTGCCCTGAAGCTAATGGGCCAGGAGTTTCTCTTTGCTGCAGAGACAAATGGGTGGTAACCACTACAGATTTTGAGGAGAGGAAAGGAAAGACATGGGCACAATGTTTTAGCAAAATGATCCAAGCAGCAGAGGGAGGTACAGAGAGGAGAAGACTGAGTCAAGGTGATCGGTGAAGAGGCCGATACAGTGACCAACCTGGGATATGATGAGCGGCTGGACTGGGGTGATGGTCATTTGGATGGATGGGAAAAGGGGTAGAGCTGGGAAATCTTGTGGAAGAAAAAAATGACAGGATTTAGCAACAGACTATGAGAGCTGAAAGCGAAAGCAAGGAGTCAAAGATAATGGCAAGGTTGCAGGTTTCAGAGACAAGGAGGATGGTGGTGGTATCAACTGTGATGGGGAAGTTAGGTGGAAGAGAGACCTTGGGAGGTGAGATGAGGGGTTAAGTTTCGGACATACTGAGCTTAAGTTTCCTTCCAGCTATTCCAAGCAGATAAAGGCAGTGCATGACCCCCTTCAATTTCAGATTGCAGGACTATGCCATTAAAATACTGACTATGGGAAACATCTCTACTGTTGCTGACATAAAAGCCAAGACTATAAAATAGTAATGTAATGAGGAAAATAGTTACGTGAAAGTTGTAAGCGCTTACTATGTGCCAAGCACTGTTCTAAGAGCTGGGGTAGATAGAAGGTAATCAGGTTGTCCCACGTGGGGCTCACAGTTATAATCCCCATTTTATAGATGAGGTAACTGAGGCACAGAGAAGTGAAGGGACTTGTCCAAAGTCACACAGCTCATAAGTGGCGGAGCTGGGATTAGAACCCACGACTTCTGACTCCCAAGCCTGGGCTCTTTCCACTAAGCCACGCTGCTTCTCTGCATAACAAGGGGGAGAGGGGACTGGTGACGGATGTATAAAGTTCGATCAATCAATTGAACAATCAGTGATGAAGGAAAGCTGAAACAAAATGTTAAGACAACCTAAAAACAAAAATGAAGGCGTATAGGGCACTGCAGCTAGAGGAGCAGAACTTCAGGCTCCTCACAGTTCAGAGCGTACAGTGACAAGCATGGCCACAGCGAGCAATCCAACGGCAGCCACCTTTCCGAGGTTTTGTGGGGCATGACCCCATGTTGTGGCTGCTTTTCTCTTTCTAGCCAGAGGGGTGGGAACCAGGGTGGAACAGAGGCTCCTCAGCGATGTGGTGGAGAGCCAGGGCGGAATCCTGGCCAGGCAATGTGGCGGTCCAGTAGAGAGGATCACCGAGGGCCCTGGATGTTGTGGTGGAGAGGGCAGCCAGGGATGCATTAAGCAGCGAGTTAAGGCCCCCTGGCCAGCAGTATCCAGAACACGCTGGGAGCCATGACAAGAGAGCAGAGAGAGAGAGGTCATTACCATCATTATGATGATGCTGATGATGAAGATGCTTATGTCAAGGTGGACTAGCTGAATGAATGATGGCATGTTCAATTGACAAGGTACAGTGCTGGCAGAATGACTGGGCGTAAGCATTTGGGGGCTCCCAGCGGAGAATGAATGCTGGGGAGGGTAATCTGACTGGAGAGGCCTGGCTGATGCTCTTAACCTGCGATGGCTTCACTCGCTGCCATCAGCAAAGCTTCCACTCCAACTTGGCTGCCCGCCACAGCGTGAATCAGTCCACTGCTGCCGTGGAGTTGCTCAGGAAAGTAAAAAAGAGTCTGATTTGTGGCAAAAGAGCTGGGGACCTGGGGGCCCCTGGAAGGCACTGGCTGGGCCCTGGCCTCCCCATTCCACCGCAGAGCCAGTGCCAGCCACCCATCACAGCCTCCCTCAGGCCTGGAACTCCCTCCCCACTCGTCTCTGATAGATCCCTGCTCTCCACACCTTCACAGCCCTCCTAAAATCACACTGCCTCCAAGGGGCCTTCCCTGACCAGGCCCTTATTTCTCCCATTCACCCTCTATAGTGCCTATGTACTTGAGTCTGTATCCCTTAAGCACTTGATATTCACCCTAGCCCCAGAGCACTTAAATATGCTGCCTTATACTCTGCCATTCCCCCACTGGTAATTGATTTTAATATCTCTCTCCCCCATAGACTGTAAGCTCCTCGTGGGCAAGGAACACATCTCTCAATCAGTGGTACTGATGGAGCATTTACTGTGTGCAGAGCATTGGAGCGAGCATTTGGAAAAAGTACAACAGTTGGTGGACACAATTCCTGTCCACAAGGAACTTTCAGTCTCCAGTCTTCCAACTCTCCTGTACTGTTCTCTCGTAAGGGTCTAGTATGGTGCTAGAGCCTCTCTTTCCTCTTCTCTCACTCCCTTCTGCGTCGTCCTGACTTGCTCCCCTTGTTCATCCCCCCTCCCAGCCCCACGGCACTTATATATGTATCCGTCATTTATATTAATGTCTCTCTCCCCCACTTCTAGACTTTAAGCTCGTTGTGGCAGGGAATGTGCCTGTTTATTGTTGTATTGTACTCTCACAATTGCTTAGTACAGTGACCTGCACACATTAAGTGCTCATTAAATATGATTGAATGAATGAATACTAAAGTCCCACTTGGTTTGCCGAGAATCCTGGGTTTCCCAGGGAACTGCAGGCTTTTTCCCGGCTAACCCAGAGGCAACCTCCTTGTGTCACTTAGGCTCCTGAGCTGAGCAGATTGTCTGGACCCGTTGTGTCTCTTGGTGGCCGGACCCAGGGCTCCCACTGGGCCTACAGCACCACATCCCCCCACCCCACCCCCAGGGATTGGCTTGGGAAAGGGGGGGCCAGATGACCTTTTGCGGGAAGCTGAGGGCCCTGAAAACATGGAACCTCAGCAGACGCCTACTGATGCTTGGAGTCTCATTCTAGCTCTCGCTCCAGTTCCCCTCGTGCCAGAGGGCATACCTCCCTCTACCTCTGTTTCTCATGTTTCATTTTCCGTTTCCCTGCAGGCTCCACTGCCCATGTGGTCAAGAGAATTAGACTGTACCATGCCCAAGATAGACAGGTGCTGCTGCAAGAAGCTGACTAACCTTTTCCCCAACCGATATCCTAGTTATATTGTTGCCAACTCTCCTAGAAACCTTGCCCTGTACTGACAGCTGGGGTGAGCCCAGATTCTCAAGGCAAGTGGAGAAGAGGAGCCTGGTGCTGATGGATGTGTTGTGCTGCTGTGGGGAAACACTTACTGTTTTAGGGGGCAATTTGAAAGTCTCTGAGGGGGGTGGTCAAGTCACTGTGATAAAAGTAAAGGGCACGGTCCCTGCCCTCAAGAAGTTTGCGGTCTAGTGGAGACAGCAGGTAGACACCGATAGTATCTCTACAGTGGGAGCAAGAGGGAAAACAGATACTAGTTAGACTGCATGCCCCATTTGGGATAGGGACTATGTCCAACCTGATTATCTTGAATCTATCCCAGTGCTTAAAACAGTCCTTGGCACAGAGTAAATAATAATAATAATTATGGTATTTGTTAAGAGCTTACTATGTGGCAAGCACTGTACTGCTTAACAAAGCACCACTGTTATTATCATCATCATCATTACAACTGCTAACAGGAAGAGGATGGAAAGTGAATCACCGAATAGGTGAATACATAAAAGGAGTGTTTAAAGCACTCTCTCAAATTCTCTTGTGGCAGACTGCTTGCATGTGAATGTGAAATCTGTGGGGTTATTAAGCTTCGCCTATCCCCCCCCCCCCCGCCCAGAACCAGCTCTGTGCTCAGATATCCCCAGGAGAGATGGGGCACGCTTCTAAAAGCCCTTTCAAATCCCTTCACGGATTTCCCTCCTGGCTCTCCATTAAGGGCTGTTGGCCAGGCTTTGGTGCCCCCAGGGAGAACGGCTGGAACCTAGGAAACCAATCTCCAGAGGCTCACAAGCTCTTTCAGGATATCAGCACCCAGTGACTGTGCCTCCCTTCTTGAAACTGAGCTCAGTCTGATGTGGACTTGTTCTCCTCTCAGACTTGTAGGCCCAGCACCCCACCACCGTGGGCTCCAGCGCTATTCTCCCTGGCTTCCAGTGCTGTAGATCCATCCTTCTCCGCTTTCCTGTCCCCTGACATCCCCTTGACAAATGAAGTGAGACCAATGACATATTACTGCTTGAACCCTTAAGTTCTCCTGCCCAGAAGGTAAAGCCATTAGTCCTGTTGGGTAGAGATTTTCTCCCTGGATCGAGTCGTTGTCCAGGAAGCATTATGGTGAGGCAAATCCTAAATCATTCATTCATTCAATCGTATTTATTGAGCACGTACTGTGTGCAGAGCACTGTACTAAGTACTTGGGAGAGTACGATATAACAATAAACACACATTCCCTGCGTGAAGGAGCCATGATGTAATTTGTTCTCTCTGGGCAGTTGGATTTTGATGCATGTTAATGCGTGAAGGCTTTCTCTGTGTTCTGCTAGAGGAACCATAGCACCAGTGCGGGCTATGTGCCCATTTGGATGGATGGTAGTTGAGAGCCATATAATGTTGTTGGTATTTCTTAAGCGCTTACTATGTGCAGAGCACTGTTCTAAGCGCTGGGGTAAACACAAGGCAATCAGGTTGTCCCACGTGGGGCTCACAGTCTTAATCCCCATTTTACAGATGAGGTAACTGAGGCACAGAGAAGTTAAGTGACTTGCCCACAGTCACACAGCTGACAAGTGGCAGAGCCAGGATTTGAACCCATGACCCCTGACTCCAAAGCCTGTGCTCTTTCCACTGAGCCATGCTGATATAAAGCATGCATCATCCACATTCACAGTTGCTCCATAATTCAGCCTCCACCCCTTCAGCTGTATGAGCTCCAGGAAGCTTTTAAATAGCAATGACCTTGACATGAGCGAGGGAAGAAGGAATTCCCCCACAGGGATGTGCAGACCAGGGGCTTTGTCCTGGGGGAGTGATGGGACAGGTGGAGCTGGCCTCTCTTGCTGATGCCAATCTGCACCCCTGTTAGTTGTCATGGGGGCCATGTGGCTGGCTACTGATCAGAAAGGGTCCACGGGTGTCTTAGGTGACCCCAGCTGGTCTGAGAACAGACAATCACTCCTCCCCCGCTCCATTTTATTCCCCAGAGGCAGGAAGGGGCATAGATTATTCCCCCCATTTTACAGATGGAGAAACTGAGAGAGACCTAGAAAGGGTATGGGACTCGCCTAAAATCAGCCAGCAAATGTGTAGCAGAGCTAGAACTAAAAGTATATTAACCAATCTGTATGCTTTATTGGCCCCAGTCCTCGACCCAGGACTATCCATTAAATCATGCTAAACCTGACCAAGGACGATGATTGGCCTGCCCTATTGAAGGTGGAAATTACCAGGTTTATGAGTGCCTAAATCCTTAGGTGGCCCGACAGGATTGAAGTGGTACTTGGAGGATGTCTGACCCAGAGTAGAGTAGAGAGGAACTGGGCAAAGCCTCCTAAAGGAAATGGGATTTGAAGAGGATTTTGAAGATGGTGTGAGTGGTCTGCTGGATAGGAAGGGGGAGGGTGCTCCAGACAGCGGCAAGAGTGTAAGCAAGGGGCCGGCGGTGGAAGGAGAGATGAGAATGAGGCATAGTGAGATTGGCTCGAGAGGAATGAAGAGCGCGAGCTGGAGTGAAGTGGGAGAAGAGAGTGGATACATGAGAGAGTAGGAGCTGCTGGAGTGGCTTAAAGCCGACGGTGAGAAGTCTGTGCTTGATGAGGAGAGGGGCACGCTACCACTGGAGGTTTATGAGGACTGGGGGAAACAATAATAATCACTGTGGTTCAGGGCTTACTATATTAGGGAAGCAGCGTGGCTCAGTGGAAAGAGCACGGGCTTGGGAGTCAGAGGTCATGGGTTCGAATTCTGGCTCTACCACTTGTCAGCTGTGTGACTGTGGGCAAATCACTTAACCTCTCTGTGCCTCAGTTCTCTCATCTGTAAAATGGGGATTAAGACTGTGAGCCTCACATGGGACAACCTGATTCCCCTGTGTCTACCCCAGCGCTTAGAACAGTGCTCGGCACATAGTAAGCGCTTAACAAATACCAACATTATCATTATTATTATATGCCAAGCACTGTTCTAAGTACTGAGGTAGATAGGTAATCAGTTTGGACGTAGTCCCTGTCACACATGGGACTCACAGTCTTAAGCAGGAGGGAGGACAGGTATCAAATCCCCATTTTACAGATGAGTAAATTTAGGCCCCAGAGAAGGGAAGTGACTTGCCCAAATTCACCCAGCAGGCATGTGGCAGAGCCGGGATGAGAACCCAGGTCCCTTCTGATTCCCGGGCCTGGGCACTTTGCAAAAGGCCATGCTTCTTCTTGACGTGTGTAGAACCATGTTTTAGAAAAATGACCCTGGCAGCAGAATGAAGTCTGGCCTGGAGAGGGGCGAGGCTGGAGGTGGGATGGCCCAGTGAGAAGGCTGATGCAGTGGTCTGATCCCCGACTGAAGTTGGGCTTGGACCCTTCCAACAGGTGGCCGGTGCCATGGCACCATATGCTCATTCATTCTCTCATCTGGACCTCCCCGGAAAACTCAGTGCCAACAGCAGCTGAGTGTGGGCAATGCCGGATGGGACCGGGTGATTTGCTTCTGGGGCATCCAGTCGCACCTGGCCTGGGGGCTGGGGGGCGGGGGATGGAACGGTAGGCCCGCAGCGTAGGAGGGACCACCTGCCCGCTACTTGACCCGTTTGGCTGGCCCTTTCCTCCCCCCACCACCCTCCTGGCCTCAGCCGGGATCACGTCAGCCTCCTGGTTGCCAGGCCGCAGCGGCTGCAGCCTGGAAACAGATAAGGTCCCATGGTGGGGAGGGCCGAAGTTTCCCGTCTGGCTTGGTGTTCTGCCTGTAGCCCCCCAGTGTCCTATTGATGCCTCGGCCACGTGGATCAGCCCAGTGATGACTCTGGTCTTATCCCTCTACTAATGCCTCCCCTTATCTCCCTTTGCAAGCTGGGGATCCGGAGTGGAAATTGTATCTTGTCGGAAAGCCCGGGAAGCTACCCCTGGAGTGCCAAGAGCCAGGGGCCCCACCTGTACGAGATGGCTGCTGCTGTTGTCCGCACTCTACTCCCTCCCCAGCTGGGGACTTCAGCCCTCCTGAACTGGATTTCTATGAGCCCAAGTTGTTGGGTGGAAAACGTTTGGCTGTCTTTCCATGAGTAGCCCCGAACAGTTGGAACGGACCTGGAGCCAGTTATCCCAGTATTTATTGAACGATCGAACAGTGATATTTATTGAGAGCTCACTGTGTTCAGAGCATTGTACTACGTGCTTGGGAGAGGACAATACAATAGAGTTGGTAGATGTGTTTCTTGTCCACAAGGAGCTTACTTACACCGAACCCCCACCTCTCCCCAGCACTGTTCTGAGTGCTTGGGAAAGAATCACAGCAGCATGAGACCGAATCCCTGCCCACGAGGAACTTCTACTCCATTGGTGGAGACAGAAACACAGGATCAGCAGAGCACAGAAATATGGATGTTCTGGAGGACCCGGGTGGGTTAATGTGACTTGGGACCACCCAGGGGAAGGATTTCTGGAAGAGGCGCCTTGGAGAATGGTCGCTGTTCTGAATAATCAACAAAAGGGTTTTTTTTATAGTGGTATTTGATAAGCACTTATCATGTGAGAGGCACTGTACTAAACTCTGGATAAATACAAATAATCCAGTTGGACACAGTCCCTGTCCCACCTAGGGCTCACAGTCTTAATTCCCACTTTCCAGATGAGTTAACTGAGGCCCAGAGAAGTTAAGTGACTTGCCCAAGGTCACACAATATATAAGTGGCAGAGCTGGGATTAGAACTCAGGTCTTCTGACTCCTAGGCCCGTGCTCTTTCCACTAGGCCAGGCTGCTTCTCTGGATTTAATTCTGGGTTGATTCGGTAGAGCGCCCTGGTTTTTGCCTCCTCCAAGGAGCCCCCAGTGTGGAACAATCAATCAATCAATCAGTCAATCAATCAATCATATGTATTGAGTGCTTACTGTGTGCAGAGCACTGTACTCGCTTGGGAGAGTGCAGTATAAAAGAGTTGGTAGACGTGTTCCTTGCCCACAATGAGCTTACAGACTGGGGGGGATACAGACATTAATATAAATAAATTACAGATATGTACATAAGTGCTGTGTGGCCGAGGGAGGGGTGAATGAAGGGTGCAAATTGAAGAGCAAAGGCGATCGGGGAAGACCTCTTGGTGGAGATGTGCTTTTTATAAGGCTTTGAAGGTGAGGAGAGTGATTGTCAGATATGAATAGAAGGACATTCCAGGCCAGGGGCAGGACATGGGCAGCAGTGAGATAGACGAGATGGAGGTACAGTGAAATAGGTTGGCATTAGAGGAATAAAATGCACAGGCTGGGTTGTAGTAGGAAATCAGCAAGGTAAGGTAGGAAGGGGCAAGGTGACTGAGAACAGAAAACATTCAACTCAAAACACCTACCAACCTCCATCTTACCAAATGGCTAATGTTGAAAACGGAAGGAGGGGAAAAGTTGAGATAAGGGAGAGGTTAGGGAGGGCAGATGAGAGCAGGACAGAAGCCCAGGCAGGAAGAGGACTGGGTCTGGGCCTTCCCCGGCCCACACCAGGCCCCAGCCAGGCACCCATGTTTTCCCGGGCTCCCCGCCCAGCCAGACACCCATGGTGTCCCAGGCTTCCTGCACGGCCCACGTAGTCATCTAATTTTTGGCCCCTGGGCCATGGGGCTGCTACAGCTTTGCCCATGCAACCTGGCTTGGGGCTGCTGTTGCATCACCAGAAAGAATGCAGTCTGCTTTCCTGGCTCAGGGACCCTGCCATCTTTCCCTTCTTTGTCAGTGTTTCATCTGACCTGGATAGGAAGGAGAAGGTCTGGGGGCTCTGCCTCTTTGTCGACTGGGAGGAGGCCAGGGGAGAGAGGGACCATGGCCTGGGCCCTGAGTCTCCCCTGCTTTGTCCCCTGTTGACACAGGCAGCTGGGGGATGGGCCAGGCTGCCAAATGTTGATCATTGGAGGGGTAAGGCCGATGGCCCACAGCCTAACTACCACCCCTCCGCAGAGCCTCGATCCTCTCCTGCTCCCCAGTTAGCCTTGGCCCATTCCTGCTGTCCAGAGAGTCTCTGCCCACTCCCGCTCTCCAGAGAGCATATGCCCACTCCTGATCTTCATAGTCTCTGTCTGCTCCTACTCCCACTCCCATCCTCCAGAGAGTCTCTGCTTGCTCCCCCTGCCCTTAGGGAGGGTTTGTCCTGATGGAGCCTTTGCCAGGCCAGAGGTGGCCAGTTCCCTTGGGAATTGGCTTCGGGGAGTTTCCAAAGGTGACGTGGTCTGAGGCCCTACCAGCATGTGAGCTTAGATCTTAGCCCTTTATCTCAGGGCCCAGGGCATAGTTAGTTTGTGGGAGCCTTCTCTTATCCTGGGTGTTTGGCAGCGGGAGCCCTCATTTCGGTTCCTTGGGGCAGGTGGGCTTCCCTTGTAGGGGCCCCTCCCCCTTCCTTCCCATCATCAATTCACACTGTGAGGCTCTGGCTCCCTGAGCAGACTCCTTGGGTGTTGGCAGCCCAAATGGCAGTCGCCTTCCCCGCCTCTGGGGGCCCCTCGCTAGCCATTTCTCCGATTTGAGCACCAGCGGCGGTTTGGAGCAGTCCTTCGAGTGCCCCCACCCCCCCATCCCCGGCCTCAAGTTGATCTGTTCGGAAACCAGGCCTTCTGTTTCCTAAGAGGTCATTCTGGGGACAATCTAGGCTAAACTGCTCCAGCCGTCCTGGAAGCAACAAATGATCTGGAACTAAAGAGGGCGGAACGAGATGGGGAAAGGAGAAGCGCCGCAGGCCACTCGGAAGGACCAAAGTCTCATGGGCTGTTAAACATTCACTCGACTCATTTAGCCCGTCCAACTGGAACCCTCCTGCCCAGGTGGGGGAAGGAAGAATGGGGCAGTTCTGCTTCGGGCCGGGTCTGACGGGCCCCACATCCCAGTGACACCTGGTCCCTGCTCACCTGCCTCCCTCCCCCCTGCTGCCCCCTCACGCAAACAGCCTCCACGGCCGGGCGGGGAGGTGGGTGTCCCATTTCCTCTGAGGTCATGAGAGGAAACTGTTCCAGGCCCTGGGCCCTGACATGCTGGGGGACACCTATCACTAAGAGCAAAGGGCTGGGAGCCAGGAGACCTGGGTTCACCCCTCTGCTGTCGGTGATTCCCAGCCCCGACCTTGCATCTAACCGGGATCCTGCACCTGTCTCCTCCAGTCTCCGGAACAGCTCTGCTGGGATATCTCAAATGCCACCGGACCCAAAGGGCACTTCTCTGCCCACCTAGAGTGACTACTTCTCCTAGCTGTCCCATCTCTTTCGAGAGCCACACCCCCCCACCAGCTGCCCCCCAACTTCAAGTCATCGTTGACTCCTCACTCTCTTTCGGCCCTCACCCCGGATATACTGGTAAATCTATCCGTCCAGTTCTTCCCACACAAGTAGTTCCTGGATTTTATTCTTTTCTCTCCAGCCAAACAGCTACCACCCCGGCCCCAGCTCTTGTCATGGAAGGTTACGTTCCTGCATCAGCTTCCTCACTGATCTTCCTGCTTCTGGACTCTCCCTTGTCCAGGCAACATTTTCACCCTTAACCAGAGTGCTACCCTTCCCACCCCCCAACACACCCACACCCAACCCACTGGGCAGTGGTGATGGCAGCCCAGGGTGGCAGAGGAAACAGGAGATGGGCTGGTGAGTATGGGGTTGCAACCTGCTACTGGAAGAAGAAGATGATGATGGTATTTGTTAAGCACTTACTTTGTGCCAGGCACTGTACTAAGCACTGGGGTGGATACACACAAATTGAGTCGGACATAGTCCCTGTCCCATGTGGGGCTCAGAGTCTCAATCCCCATTTGACAGATGAGGAAACTGAGGTACAGAGAAGTGAAGTGACTTGCCCAAGCCCACACAGCAGACAAGTGGTGGAGCTGGCATTAGAACCCATGACCTTATGACTCCCAAGCCCATGCTCTATCTAGTACACCCCCAGATTGCCCCCCACAGGCCCCTGGGCAGAGGGCAAGGAGTGGCTGATTGGCCGGCCACCAAAGACAACGTCTGTTCCGGTTCTTTTTCTTTGCCCGGAACTGACTGATAGGGGTCTGGCTTGTTTGGGCTGCCTTCCACTCCTGTGCCTCCAAACCATACTCCACGCTTCTGCCTGGATTGTGTTCCTGAAACCGCTCTGCACCCCCCTCCCCTTTCTCACAACCCTTCAAAGGCCACCCATCTCCCTTCGGGTCAAGCCAAAACTCCCATCCAGCAGCTTCGAGGCTGTCCACCAGCTCGCTCTCTCCTACGTATTGCTATGTATTGGCGCTCTTCATCCGTTACTCCCAACTCGCGCTCTTTGATCCTCCCAAGCCCACATAACAAAACCCTGCTCTGGACTCTTCCACTTCCAACCCCTCGCTCAGGCTGTTTTCGTGGCCTGCACTCTCACACCTCTCCCCGCCCTCCAAATCTGACCACAATTATCGCCCCATCTCCCTCCTTCCATTCCCCTCCAAACTCCTTGGGTGAGTTGTTACTCCAATTGTTTCATTCATTCATTCAATCATATTTATTGAGGGCTTACTGTGTGTAGAGCACTGTACTAAGCTCTCGGGAGAGTACAATACAACAATAACCAGACATTCCCTGCCCACAGTGAGCTTACAGTGTGCAACGGGGGCTGGGGGGGAGACAGACATCAATACAAATAAATAAATTACAGATACATAAGTGCTGTGGGAAAATATGGAACGCTTCACAAATTTGCATGTCATCCCCCTTGCATTCTGGCTTCTGCCCCCTCCGCTCCAGAGAAACTGCTCTTTCTGAGGTCCCTGATGACCTTCTTCTGGGCAAAGCCAATGGCCTCTACCCCATCCTAATCCTCCTAGACCTCTCAGCTGCTTTCAGTACTGTCGACCACCCCCTTCTGGAAATACCATCTAACCTTGGCCTCACTGACACCATCCACTCCTGATTCTCCTCCTATGTCTGGGCTGCTCATTCTCAGGCTTTCTCCAACTCCTCCTCAGTGTCCCACCCTTTAACTGTGAGGGTCCCTCAACGCTCAGTTCTGGGTCCTTTTCTATTCTCCCTCTACACACAGTCCCTTGGAGAACTCATTTGCTCCCACGGCTTCAACTTACCATCCTTAGGCAGATGATTCCCAAATCTACCTCTCCAGCCCTAACCTCTCTCCTCTGCAGTTTCACGCTTCCTCCTACCTTCAGCACATCTCTTCTTGGATGTCCCACCGACACCTCAAACTGAACATGTCCAAAACAGAACTCCTCATCCTACCACCCAAACTCTACCCTGTCCTCCCCCTGACTTTCTTCTCCCCACAGAAAACACCACCATCCTCCTTGTCTCCCAAGCCCACAACCTTGGCGTTATCCTCAACTCATCTCTCTCATTCAGCCCACACATTCAATCTGTCGTCAAATGCTGACGATTCTACCTTCACAGCATCTCTAGAATCTACCCCTTCCTCTCCATCCAAACTGCTACCAGGCTGATCCAAGCACTTATATAATAATTTATAATTATTTGGTATTTGGTATTATATCCAACCTTGACTACTGCATCAGCCTCCTCAGTGACCTCTCTACCTTCTGTCTCTCCCCTCTTTGGCCCATACTTCACTCTTCTCCCCAGATCATTTTCTAAAAAAAGTTCAGCCCACATCACCCCACTCCTCAAAAACCTGCAGTGGTTGCCCATCCATTTCCGCATCAACCAGAAACTCCTTACCCTCAGCCCACGACCTCTGGCCTGGAGCTCCCTTCCCCTTCATATCCTACAGACCATCACTCTCCCCACTTTCAAAGCCCTCATAAAATCCCATCTCCTCCAAGAGGCCTTCCCTGACTAGGCCGTCATTTCCCCTACTCACCCTCCCTCCTATTTGCCCTACCTTCTGCTTTACCTAGGCATTTGGGTTGATAAGCTCCTTGTGGGCAGGGATTGTGTCTACCAAGTCTATTGTGTTGTATTCTGCCCGTACTGAATAGAGTGCTTTGTGCACAGGAAGTGCGTAATAAATACCATTGATTGATTGACTGACTTCTGCTATTTCTCCCTGATCTAGTTGAACTACTTATTCTTCTATCCTCTACTCACAGCATTTGTAAATTGTCTAGGTCTGTTAGATTGAGAGCCTCTTACAGGCAGGGAATGTGTGTCTTGCTCCTGTCGTACTCTCCCAGCTGCTTAGTACAGTGCTTTGCACTCAAGATGTGCTTGGCAAATTCATTCATTCAGTCAGTCATATTTATTGAGTGCTTACTGTGTGCAGTACAATTCAGCAATAAAGAGAGACAATCCCTGCCCACACCAGGCTTAGAGTCTAGAAGGGAGGAGACAGACATCAAAAATACCACTGAAGGCGTCTTCCCAATATGTTCTGCTGGCCAAGAAGAGTGGGGTGGGGGTCGGAGGACTGGCCACTCCTGGCTGCAATACCAACAGCTGGGAGTGTGGGACCCTACGGTAGGCGCAGTGTTGCCAAGGGTGTGGGGAACCCCCTCTGGAGGCCTTTGAGTCCCCAATTCTGCTCACCTTGAACTATAACCCCTCTACCCCATGCCCTCCCGTGGAGTCCCACGGTAGCTCCAGCTGGTGGGTGAGCTGGGGAAGGCGTCTGGCCCTTCCTGAGCCAGTTGAGGGTGAGGGGTGTAGGTGCTGAGGCTGATGTGCCCTTGGCCATGAGCGGTCGCTTGGGTGAAGCCAGAGAGGATGCAGGAATTCAGGTGAAAAACCCCATCTGCCATTTGGTTACTGCGTAGAGGGTTGGGGAGGCCAAAGAGGAGATGGAGGAGCAGATACATGGACTCAACACCCCTTCGGGCCAAGGAAGGAGACACGGGGGGAAAAGAGAAGCCCAGAGGGTTTCTTTTGCCCATAAAATCTTGAGATTCATTTTGGTTTCAGTTGAGGTACGTAATGGGGACCCAACCCCAAACCTGATTTTAACATACCAAACACTTGGCTCTCCCTTGCTACTCAGGTGTGATGCTTAGGGCTGGAGCTCCATTTTGTACATTTTACTGAGACACTCCAGTGGCAGTCCCCCCGCTCCCACCCACCACCCCGGGCCCTCCATCCCAATCAGTGAGATTTATTGAACGCTCATTGTGTGCAGCACACTGTAATGAGTGGTTGGGTGAGACCAGTACAATAGAGTTGGTAAGACACGATCCCTGAAAGCTGTGGCTCTTGGATCCTAAGCTGTTCTGGTCACCAGGAACCAGCGGAGATGAAGAGAGAAGACCAGGCGGCACACGGCCCTCTGGGGCTGCCCCATGATGCCTCCTCTCACGCTCTTCGTTACTGCCTGCTCACTTCGGGGTTTGTTCTTGTGGTAAGAATTGGTCTAGCTTCCTCTGGGTTTAGCCTCCTGTTGGGAGCTCCCGGAGGGCGGGCTTGGGGCCGGGGCTTGTCCCAGCCAGCCCCAGGATACTGGGTGCTGATGCACACGCCAAGAATTTCTCTGCCGCTCGGGCCGCCTAGGTCTCCCGTCGGGACTGCCAAGGCTGGCGGCAGCTGTGGCTAGACAGCGGGTGGCCTGTCCCAGTGGCCTCTGCCCCTGGCCTCCTGCCTGAATCAGAGTTCAGACTGCACACGGCTCGAGTCACCCCAGTCGTGGCAACCACCTGTCTCGATTCCCGAAACGGTCAGATTCCTCTGGCATTGCCGGGCCAGCTGGGAAAGTCATAGGGAGTGGCAGACGGCGGGGGTGGAAGAAGGGAGAGGTAGAGAGAGACAGAAACAGACAGATAGACATCAAGCAGCAGGTGCTGGGTCCAGGAGCGACCCACATTTCCAGGATCCCATCTTTTTCCCACTTCCCTCATCCCCCAGAGTAGAGGTGTGAAATCGCCAGGCCTGGAGCCCAGCAACTTTTGGAATAGCTGAGGGACCCGTGTTCTGGGGACATAGGCTGCCCAGACTGGGTTTCTGGTACTCACCCCCTCAGTTGGTGCTTTCCAAGAGATCTATTTATATCCACTCTTGGGTGGGGGTTCTGACCCCGGGTGGTAATAAGGGAAAACCATGTGACAATTTCGACTGCTTATATCTGTTTCTGCCCTGCCAAACACTAATTACTGAAATGTCTGGCTTCGGGGCCTGAGTAGGGGAGGGATCTGGATTCCTCTCTGTCATTTCTCTCTCTCTCTCTCTCTCTCTCTCTCTCTCTCCCCTCCTTCTCTTCCTCCTCCCCCTCCTCCTCCTCACCTCTCAACAGGGATCTCAGCATTGCCCACTGGAGCTGGAAGGGACTCTGAGAGGCCACCTAATCCCAGAGATCATCTCATCTGCCTCCACCCCACCTCCAGGCAGTACTGTCCTTAAACAATTCCAGAAAGTCATCTATCTGCCATTTGCTTAAAAAACTCTCCACCCTCCTTTGGTAGCAGGTGCCGGGATTTCCTGGCCCGGGTGAAAGTCAAAGATCTCCCCTAGACCCCTCCTGCAACCAAGGGCACTGATTCCTTTTGGCCCCTCCAAGCCCAGGGCCTAACCATGCTCTGCCCAGAGGTCTTTCCGTATGGCAGCTCCTCTCTGTTGACAGGGTTTACTGCCCCAGGCCCCCCTGGGAACCGTGACCCTGTTCTTCCACATACAGTGCTCAATCTGGGAACCTGGATGCTGGCAAGACCGCTGGCCACCTGATTCTGGTCCGGCTCTTGGAGGATTTGTGGTTGCTCATTCCCTGAACCATCTAACAAGCAACTGACCGACTGCAGATGTGCCCGAGACAGTGTAGAGCTGCAGACCGCAAAATTCCCCTTTCAGTTCCCACACCCTCGGCTTGTGACTCCCTGGCTTCTCGCCTGACTAGGCCGAGGCCAGGCCCTGTCTGGAGATGCGACGTTCCCATGGCCACGTTCACTTCCAACTTCTGTTAATGCTCCCGCTTGCGTGGATTACCTCTGCACAGACATGTACTTGGTACAGACAAGCACTTAATACAGCTCTTTGCACACAGTAAGCACTCAATAAATACCATTGATGAGGTACTCGCAGGGGTGTGTGTGTGAGTCGGGAGCACGAGACAGGAGCAGACAGGAGCACCCACTGGGAGTAGTGTTCTGTGCTAAGGCCTTGAAAAGAGCGACATGAGGAAGGGACACATCTTCTGCTTCCAAGGAGAGGCTGCGTCTCTGTGCTGTGACGATGCCTAGGTCTGAGAGTGTCAGCTCCTCGTGGGTGGAGAACACTCAATCAATAGCACACCTACTGTTACCAGGCTGTGGCAGGGGAGGAAGTTCTCACCACCCCTGCTCGCCAACTCATCCCTTCGAGAGAGGGTGAACAGGAGTTGCTTGTTATGGGCAGGGAACGTGTCTGCTAATTCTGTTGTACTGTAATAATAATAATAATGATGGCATTTGTTAAGTGCTTACTATGTGCGAAGCACTGTTCTAAGCGCTGGGGTAGATACAAGGTAATCAGAGTATCCCATGTAGGGCTCACAGGCTTCATCCCCATTTTACAGATGAGGGAAGTGAGGCCCGGAGAAGTTAAGTGACTTGCCCAAAGTCACACAGCTGACAAGTGGCAGAGCCGGGATTAGAACCCATGACCTCTGACTCCCAAGCCTGGGCTCTTTCCACTAAGCCACGCTGCTTCTCCGTACTTTCCCAAGTGCTTAGTATGGTGCTCTGCACATAGTCAGCGCTCAGCGCTCAATAAATATGATTGATTGATTAAGGAAGCCAGGGAAGAGCTGGAGTGGGCAGAGGCCAGAGGGATGGGTTGGGGATGATTTGGGGATGGGAATTACTGTCTGGCTTCACCTGATAATAACAATAATGTTGGTATTTGTTAAGCGCTTACTATGTGCAGAGCACTGTTCTAAGCACTGGGGTAGACACAGGGGAATCGGGTTGTCCCACGTGGGGCTCACAGTCTTCATCCCCATTTTACAGATGAGGCAACTGAGGCACAGAGAAGTTAAATGACTTGCCCACAGTCACACAGCTGACAAGTGGCAGAGCGGGATTTGAACCCATGACCTGTGACTCCAAAGCCTGTGCTCTTTCCACTGAGCCACCCTGCTTCTCCAACTGATCCAGCTGATCTGAGCTGGCTTCTAGGAGGTAGCAGATCCAGCTCTCCCATAGAGCCTGCAGTCATTTACTTACTGTGCTTCAAGATGACATTGTCTTTGCATTTGATACTTAGCACTGATCCAAACTCATAAAACCTCTTTATTGTTGAATTGTACTCTCCAAGGGTTTAGTACAGTGCTCTGCACACAGTAAGCACTCAATAAATATGATTGAATGAAGGAATGAATGAATGAACCTATTTCCAGCAGTCAAGGCCTGGAGGGAGGCGGGTGGAGAGAAGGGGAGAGGGGAGAAGGAGGACGGTTGCTCAACTCTTATTTCCTTATAAACAGTGAGCGGTCAGCATTGGTCACGTTGACTTTCCTTCCCCTGCCGCCTCCCCGCAAACAGATGGATCACCATCAGCTCGGATGAATAAAATATGATTAAGGGTGTGTGGCCTGCTAGCGGCAGGATACCGGAGAACGCAAACACGGCCAGGCGGCCGGAGAACAGGCTGGAAAGGTCAAATGGCAGCTGAGACAGGGGGATGCTGGGAAAAGGCATCAGAGTCAGAAGATTTCCAATCTGGTGTATTCAAGTTAGGAGGTGAGTTGGGTTGATTCCTTTTAGACTGTGAGCCCTTTGTTGGGCAGGGATTGTCTCTATCTGTTGCCGAATTGTACATTCTAAGCGTTTAGCACAGTGCTCTGCACACAGTAAGCGCTCAATAAATACGACTGAATGAATGAATGAATTCCTAGCTTTTGCAGGTGTGACTCCCGAACTGGTCGGTGGGCGGGGCAAGGTACTGATGGATTAGCTCAAGGCCTCGCTGGACAGATTGGGATTTACCAGCAGGGCCTCGGAGATTTGTGTCTGTTGGCTGGGGAGCTTCTCCAGGAGCTCCGCACACCTTCTGCTTGAATCTGTCACCATAGACCCCACCCCCAAGCCTAAACTCCAGCCCTGACAGAAGTTGGGGGGGCTGATGATGCTGGGGGATGTTGGGAATGGCCCCCTGGGGGGCCCCGAGCTGAGGTCCCCAGAAGCTTCAATTGATTGAACGGCATGGAGTCAACGTCAGTGTCTTGGAGAGGCCAGGAGTGACGCTTTTGCGATTATGAGCACCTTGAGGGTCAGGGATCGGGTCTAATTTCAAGCTGTGAATTATTTCCTAGTGCTTAGTACCATGCTCTGTGCTCAGTAAATATTTAATGAATACTATTCCTCTTCCTCCTCCTCCTCTTCTCCTGGTTCAGCCCTCTAGTCTGTCCAGTCCAGGATTCTGTTTCAGACAGGCCTCCGAGAGACCAGGAGGGCCAGGTGCTGACTGCCCTCCTGGACACATTCTTATGGTCAAGGATGGGTCATCCAACACTCCTAACTTTCTTCTGTCCATTCCTGACTCTCCCCACCAGTGACCCAGGATAAACTATACACCACCACTAGCTCTCCTCTTTCCCTGACTCTCCCTAGTGACCCAGCATGGACCATCCAACTCCCCATTTTTTATGGTACTTGCTAAATTCTTACTATGTGGTAGGCACTGTACTGAGTGATGGGGTAGGTACAGAGTCCTTGTCCCACATGGGGCTCACATTCTCAATAAGAGAGAGTAGGATTTAAGCCTTATTTTACAGATGAGAAAGCAGACCCAGAGAAGTTAAGGGATTTGCCTAAGATCATGCAGCAGACAAATGGCGGAGCTGGGATTAGAACCCACGTCCTGTAATTCCCAGGCCTGTGTTCTTTCCACTATGCCAAGTGGTTCCCAACTCTTTCCTCTCCATCCCTGACTTTCCTCCCAGAGGCCCAGAATGGATCATCCAACACTCCTAACTCTCCCCTCTAGGAACCCAATAATAATAATAATAATAATAATAATAGTATTCGTGAAGTGCCTACTGTGTGCCAAGCACTTTACCTTGGTAGTAGCGCTGGGGAAGATACGAGATCATGAGGTCAGATATAGACTATGAGCCCCAGGTGGGGCAGGGATTAAGTAGGAGGGAGTACAGGCAATTAGTCCCCATTTCACAGATGAGGAAACTGAGACTCAGAGAAGGGAGGTGACTTGCCCAAGGTCACACAGCAGGCCAGTACCAGTTTCCTGGATTAGAACCCAGGTCCTATGATTCCCAGGACTGTGCTCTTACCACTAGGCCACATTACTTCCTTCTTGAGCCAGTGGGTGTTTTCTGCCTGCCTGCACAACCGTCTGAGATAAATTCTATTTGCAGATCACTCTCTAAGGAGAGAAAAGTTCTCTTTGGTTTGTTTGGCTTTACCATTTCCCTTGAATTTACCGTCAGTTCTGGGCTTGAGGGATTTGGTGAAGAATTGTTTTTCATGCTTTTCATAATGATGATGGTATTTATTAGGTCCTTACTATATCCCACAGGACTGTGCCAATCAATCAGTTAATCACTGGTATTTATTGAGCGCTTACTATGGGCAGAGAACTGTACTAAGCGCACTTGGGAGAGTACAGTACAACATATTACCAGACATGTTCCCTGCCCATAACAAGCTTACAGTGCTAGGGGAGGTACCAGAGAATCAGAACGGACACAAAGTCCCTGCCCCATGTGGAGGTCCCAGTCTAAGAGGGAAGGGGAGCAGGGAGCTGATTCCCATTTTACAGAGGCAGAAACTAAGGCCCAGAGAGGTGCATTGACTTGCCCAGAGTCACAGAGAAGGCCAGGGGCAGAGCTGGGACTACAACCCGGCTCTCCTGCCTCCCAGATGTCCCTGCCAGGGTAATTGGGGAAGAGGAGGGTGTTCTCATCTTTTCAGCCACTCAGGCCTCCTTCTGCTGGGTTTGAGAGCAGGGATCAGAAGGGCTAAAAACAGCCTGACCCAGCCTGGGGCCAGTCTCCACCGTACAGCAGTCGATGCTCGGGAGGGTTTGTTTAGGGGAGAGCTGTCATGTCACATTCAAGCCAAGGAGTGGAGTGGAGCTGGGGGAGCCCATGCTCAGTAGCATGGGATAGCAGGGAATGGCCGAGTCCTTCCACCTTCCACTCTGGGGGCTTTGGGATTCTCTCTCACCCCTACCAAAAAGAAAATCTGCTGGGATCCACTAGGGAGGGTCCTGCTTTGGCCATGGTGGCAGGAGAGAATGATGACCCAGTAGCCTTGGCAGCAGGGTAGGTGGCCTGGCAGCGGGACAAGGGGAGAATGGAGGAAACCCTGTCCAGCTTCCTCTTTGGCAACAGCATCAATCAGTAGTCTTTATTGAGCGCTTACTCTGTGCAGAACAATGTACTAAGCACTTGCGAGAATACAATGTAACAGAATCGTTGGACACATTCCCTGCCCATAATGAGCTTACAGCCTAGAGGAAGAAGCTGACTTTAATATAAATAATTAAATTACGGATATGTACATAAGTGCTGTGGAGCTGAGGGTGGGGTGAATAAAGGGAGCAACTCCAAGGTGCAGGGATGACACAGAAGGGAGAAGGAGTAGGGGAAATGAGGGCTTAGTGGGGGAAGGCCCCTTGGAAGAGATGTGATTCTTAATAAGGCTTTGAAGGTAGGGAGAGTGATAGACTGTCAGATATGAAGAGGAAGGGAATTACAGGAGAGAGGCCGGCCATGGGCAAAGTGTCAGTGGTGAGACAGACAAGATCGAGGTACAGTAAGTAGATTGGCATTAGAGTGAAGTGTGTACGCTGGGTTGTAGTAGGAAATCAGAGGTAAAGTAGAAGGGGGCAAAGTGATTGAGTGCTTTAAAGCCAATCAATCAACCATATTTATTGAGTGCTCACTAAGTGCAGAGCATTGTACTAAGCACTTGGAAGAGGACGATATAATAGATAGGCAAGGTGATTGAGTGAGCTTTGAAGCTGATGGTAAGGAGTTCCTGCTGGAGGCAGAGGTGGATGGGCAACCACTGGAGGTTCTTGAGGAGTGGGGAAACATGGACTGAACAAGTTCTGTAGAAAAATGATCTGGGTAGCAGAGTATGGACTGAAGTGGGGAGAGACAGGATGCAGGGAGGTCAACAAGGAGGTTGATGCATAATCAAGATGGGATAGAATAAGTGTTTGGATTGAAGTGTTAGCAGTTTGGATGGAGAGGAAAAGGCAGATTTTAGCAATGTTATGAAGGTTGAACCCACAGGATTTGGGGCCTTTGGATATGTAGGTTAAATGAGAGCGATGAGTCAAGGATAATGATAATAATAATTGTGGTATTTGTTCAGTGCTAGCTATGTGCCAAGCACTGTACTACTTGCTGGGGTGGAAACAAGCAAATCGGGTTGGATACCGTCCCTGTCCCTCTTGAGGCTCACAGTCTAAATCCCCATTTCACAGATGGGGTAACTGAGGCCAGAGAAGTGAAGTGACTTGCCATAGGCCACATAGCCAAGTTGCAGAGTGGGGCTTAGAACTAATGACCTTCTGACTCCCAGGCCCGTGCTCTATCCACTTCACCGTGCCAAAGATAACATCAAGGTCACGGGCTTGTGAGACAGGGAAGATTGTGGTGCTGTCTACAGTGATAGGAAAGTCAGGGGTATGAAAGTGTTTGGGTGGAAATATGAGTTCTGTTTTGGACATGTTAAGTTGAGGTGTCAGTGGAACATCCAAATAGAGATGTTCTGAAGGCAGGAGGAAATGTGAGACTGCAGAGAAAGAGAGAGATCAGGACTGAAGCTGTAGCTTTGAGAATCATCCGCATAGAGGTGGTACTTGAAGCCACGGGAGCAAATGAGTTCTCCAAGGGAGTGGGTGTAGAGGGAGAATAGAAGGGGTCCCAGAACTGAGGTTTCAGGGATTTCCACATGTAGGGGGTGGGAGGCAGAGGAGCAGCCCGCGAAAGAGACGGAGAAGCAGCAGCCAGAGAGATAAGAAGAGAACCAGGAGAGGACAGTGTTACGGAAGCCGAGTTTGGATAATATTTCCAGAAGTGGGTGGTTGACAGTGTTGAAGGCAGCTGAGAGGTCAAGGAGGATTAGGACAGAGTAGAGGCCATTGAAGAAGAGGTCAATGGTAAGGATTTTCAGTTTGAAACTCCAGATTTTGTGAATCCAGTTCTAGAGCTTCCACCCCACCGGGGCTACCCTGGACCCACAAGACTGTGGCAGCCAGGGGTGGCATGTTCAATCTGCATCCCTATTTCCTCGATTCTCCCTCTCTCTCTCACTCTCTCTCTCTCCCTTTCTCCATCCTTCCTTCTTTTTCTCTCTTTAGGAGCAGTAGTAGTAATCAATCAATCGGTCCTATTTATCGAGTGCTTACTGTGTGCAGAGCACTGTACTGAGCACTTGGGAGAGTACAATATAATAGAGGCTTTTTATTATTATTATTTTAGATTTGTTAAGCGCTGACTATGCGCCAGACACTGTACTTTAGCACTGGAGTAGACACAAGCCTATCAGGTTGACCACAGTCCATGTCCTATATGGGGCGCACAGTCTTAATCCCTATTTTACAGATGAGGTAATTGAGGCCCAGTGAAGTGAAGGGACTTGCTTAAGGTCCCAGAGCAGACAAGTGGCAGAGCCGGGATTCGAACCCAGAATTGGAAGGCACTTTTCCTGCCCAGAGTGAGCTTACAGTTTAGAGGGGTAATAATTCATTAATATAAATAAATAAAATATGGCTATGGATGTAAGTACTGTGGGGCTGAGAGAGAGGTGAATAAAGGGTGCAAATCCAAGCAATAATAATAATAATAATAATGTTGGTATTTGTTAAATGCTTACTATGTACAGAGCATTGTTCTAAGAGCTGGGGTAGATACAGGGTAATCAGGTTGTCCCACATGAGGCTCACAGTCTTAATCCCCATTTTACAGATGAGGTAACTGAGGCACAGAGAAGTTAAGTGACTTGCCCACAGTCACACAGCTGACAAGTGGCAGAGCTGGGATTCAAACCCATGACCTCTGACTCCCAAGCCCAGGCTCCTTCCACTGAGCCACACTGCTTCTCACAGAAGGATGACAAGTGCAAATCCAAGTACAAGGACAAACACTAGTAGCAGCAGCAGCAGCATTTATTGAGCATCCACTGGGTATGATGTCCTGTACTAAGCACTGAGTACCAACAAAGGAATGACACATTCCCTGCCCACTAGAAACTTTCTCTCTACTGGGGCAGACAAACCTACACTCACAAATAAAGTGGTCAAAAGAAACAATCGAAGGTACAATTGGATCTACCTATATACAGAAGTGCCGAGGATGGGTATCTATAAATTCAGAAGGGCGAGGGGTTGCGGGTGAGTGAATGTGAGTTGGGAATTAATTGGAGTAGGAGGTGGGATTTCAGTAGGGCTCTCTGTCTCTGTTTATATGTATCTGTCTCTCTTAGTCTGTTCTTCCCTTTCTTCCACTCTTCCTCCTTCCTTCCCCCACTCTCTCCTTTTTGACTCTGCCCCTATTTCACTATGAGCCCCTAACAAACTAGTCACTTGACCATCAGGACACCTTAGATAGCACCAGGAACCCAGTGGACTGGGAGAGCTGAGGAGGGAGATAGGAGTTTGGATGGGGAGGGCAAGGGTGGAAATAACATTATCAGCAGATCTTCAGATCTCCTTACTGGAAAAAATGTCATGGAATTGTAGGGATGCCAGAGACAGTAAAGTGCACAAGGCCGGGGAGGGGGGGAAGAGAAAGAGAGAGAGAGAGAGAGAGAGACCCACAACCCTACACAAGCACACACACACATTAATCTCAGACTTTGCCTAGAGCCTGAACAAGCAGATGTGAATCCCGGCTTCTCCCCTTGTCTACTGTGTGATCTTGGGCAAGTTGCTCAACTTCTTTGTGCCTGTTACCTCATCTGTAAAATGGGGATTAAGACTGCGATTCCCATGAGATTAGCTTGTGTCTACAGTGTCTGGCACATAATAAGTGCTTAACAAATACCACTAAAAAGACTGTGAGGAGGAAGGAATGTGAGCACATTTCTCTATTTTTCCTACAAATAATAATAATAATGGTGTTATTTGTTAAGCACTTACTATGTGCCATGCACTGCACCAAGCACTGGGGTGGATACAAGCAAATCACTTTGGATCCAGTCCAACACGGGGCTCACAGTCTGAATCCCCATTTTACAGATGAGGAAACTGAGGTACAGAGAAGTGAAGTGACTTGCCCAAGGCCACAGAGCAGACAAGTGGCAGAGCCAGGATTAGAACCCATGACCTTCTGACTCCCAGGCTTGTGCTCTATCCACTATGCCATGTTGCTTCCAACCAAGCAAGAGGAACATTTTCCTTCCTGTCTTCCAGGCCTGAGAGAAGGTCTCGGGGAGGTGGAGGAGGGGGAAGAGGGAGGGAGAGAGGGAGAAGGAGACCCTTCTCCCAGTGCTGTGAAAGGGCTCTGGGCCTTGATCGTACCCTGAACTACCTACCAGTCGGTCAGTCTGCAAAATGGCTCCCAACCCTACTCCATTAATAATCATCATCATCATCATTATAATGGTAGCATTTGTTAAATGCTTACTCTGTGCCAAGCACTATCCTAAGCACTGAACACAGATGGGACATAGAGAGGGAAGAGGCGTTGAAGCCCCGTTTCATAGATGAAGAAAACAAGGCCCAGAGAAGTGCTGTGACTTGCCCAAGGTCACACCCAGCAGGTGAGGGGTGGAGCCACGATTAGAACCCAGGGCTCCTGCTCCCCCCAGCCCCGGGCCCGGGCACCTCCCACTAGGCCACACTGAGCAGCGTTCCAGATGGAAGGAACAGTTTCCAACTGTGAGTTATACTGCTGATTCTTAATCGAGTTTCTCTCTGCCTGCCTAATCTCTTTTAAACCATTTGCCTGCCGGCCCAGCCTCATTTCAAAGCTATTTTATGTGCAGTTTTCCAATAAGATAACTGAGCCTAAGTTCTCAGGCCTTCTCCCGACATGCCCCGATTCTCTGTCCCACCTGTGGCTCTTTTTCTCAGCTGGCACCCTGGCAGATCCCCCCCCAATCCCTCTCCCCCCACCCTGCCCCCGAAGCCCCCCGGCTCTGACCGCATTTTAAAAACACGAGGACGGCTCCGGTTGCCCTCAGGGCCCCTGTGGGAAGGGGCAGCTGCTGCCAAGTTTCCAGAGAAGGTGTTGGATAAGGGGCCGGGCATATCCTCGTGACCTTTCTCCACATGCCCCCTCGGGTGGAAACCCACTATCTCCCCTCCTGGCCCACTAAGAATAGTAATTCGGGCTAACTTGGTCCCAGGCAGCTAAAAACAGGCGACTTGACACCTTAGGCCATTACCCCCTATCATTGGGACGTGCCTGACCCCCAGTTGGGTTTAAAAATAGCTTCTTCTTTCCCTAAGTCGAGCCTGAGCACCACAACGCAGTGACCTGAAGTGGGTGGTGGCTGATGGACTGCCGCAGCCTCTGGGGTCTCCCCCCCGGTCCCCCCACCCCCACCAAGGCCGGAGGAGCCAGGGGTCTCGCCATCAGCCGCTTCTCCTCACTTCACAGCCAGAGGCTCAACATCAGTGTCCCCCGGCCGGCCAGATTGGCAATCCAGGGGTGGGGTGGGGAGGCGGGGAGGTTGTCTCTGCTCATTAAAGGCTTTGTCCAGGCGGGTCCACAGGGTTCAGAGCTTCCCCATAAATACAATCCAGCGTTGGAGTGAAATTTGCCTTTGGAAAAGGCTCTGCCTCTGGTTGCCAGGGTAACGAGGCCTGGCCTTTCTGTCCTCCCCAGTCATAAAATGTCACCTGAGTACAGTTTGTTCTCATTTGGCCCCCACAGGCAACCGGGAGGGGAGGGAGTCAACCCGGTCCAGGGGAGAGGGGCTGGGTTGTGAAGCCTCCACGCCCCCAGCTCCCCTCTGAACTCGGTCCTGGTTGGGGTGAGGATAGCATGTTTGCCCCCTCTTTAGAGTCCCAGTGGGGTCCCTCTTAATGTGTCTGGGAATCGAGGGCTGGACTCTGCAGCCAGTGTCAGTGAGTCACTGCTAATTGCCCACAAGGCAAGCTGAGGCTCTTTGTTCTGAAGCCAATGCCATTCTTCATTCCCGTTTCCCCTCTACATTCCTCTGAGAACTTGTCCCTTCTTTGGCGCTACCTCCAAGGAAGGAACTCTTCTTCCAGCTACATAAATTAACCCATGTTCCCCTGAAACCAGACCAAACAGGCAGCGGAAAGGAAACCAGGCAGCAGGCCCAAGAGAAAACCAGGCAAGGGGCCTGAAAGAAAACCGGGCAGCCTGTATTCCGGTCTCCAATGGAATGGAATTTCACAAGATTTCACGGGCTGTTTACCACAACATAGTGTCATCTCTATGGACGGCACTGACTCCATAGCCTTCTGACTCTCTGAGGGCTTTGATTTTAAAACTCAAAAATTCAAGTTAAAGTCAGTCTCCAGAAGGTAAGGCCATAAGAAATCATCCATCGCACTCTTCCCTTTTCCCCTCCCAAAGTGCCTTTCCGAGAAGACCCAGCCCAAGGTTCGGCATAGTTCGTTCTGTTCAGACACTAATACCCATGTAGCGGGTGAAATCAAATGACTTGTGAAATCAAATGACTTGCATGCCGGACCTTACCTCTCTGAAACCGGCCCCTTCCAGAGTCTCCACTCAAAGGCTTCATCCTTCCAGAATCTGCCTAGAACAGGATGCCGAGGGGCGCTGAGCCGTGATGGGGGGCGAGTACCCGGCCTTCCTGTGAGGTTCCCAGGCCAGAGGACCCGAGGCAGATTTTTCTAGCATACCAGACAGGGCGTTAGCCTCAGGCAAACTTGAAAAGAACCCGGCACTGACTTCCTCCACATAGAAGGCTTAGAGAGCTGGTGCCCTCCAGTGAGGAGAATGACCAATCAATCAACCAACCAATTGATCGACCCATTCATCCATCAGTCAACGCTAAGCACCTTAGGCGGCCTCAGACTCTGAGGCCCCAGAGGAAAAGAGTGAGCTCTGGCCCTATATTCTCTCTACTAGGATGGCCCAACTTCCACACCTACATCTCCTGGTTTCTCCAGATTCACTTCAGGGCTGTTGTGGAGCCTGGCTTCAATCAACCAGTGGTATTTATTATGCACTTACTATGAGCAGAGCACCAGGCAAAGCACTTGGGGGAGGACGGTACAACAGAGTTGGCAGGTACACTCCCCGCCCACAATGAGCTTACTGTCCAGAGGGGGAGACAGACATATAAATAGAAATAAATAATTTATACTCTACAGTTTAAAGATGTGTATGTGAGTTAAAGATATGTACATATTTTAAAGATACATATGAGGCTTCGCCCAATTCTCCGGAGGTTGGAAATCCCCTCCTGCCAGGTGGCCTCTGCTTCTGAGCAACGCACTGTGGAAATTTCAGCTGCCATTTTGACTCGGGCAGCAGTCGTGAGCCAAAATGACAGCTGGCTTCCTCAGAGGATCATTGAAGGATGCTGGAGGCAGCCCCAACTTGCTATCTCTAGCCATTCTGAGATTCCACTCAACTCTGTCACCCCAAATCCCCGCCCCTACTACAGAGGGAAGAAATGATAAAGGACCTTCCTTAGCATCAACAGGTGACCCTATTCCCCAGAGGGGCACCCCACCCCACTGGTTATCTGCAACCCACCAAGGAGTGCTGAGGAGCACTAGAACCTGCCTGACACTGAGGGAAGCAGACAGGACGAGGGTGGCCCGTCGCCTGCTTTTAGGCAGTGGGGACAGTCTGGTTTCAGTGGGTCTGTACTGCCTGGTATTGCAGGCAGACAGACGTCTTTGCGTCCAGAATCTTCATTTCTGGTGCTCTGCCTCCCCCCCGTGTGGCTTCTGCCTCCCCGTCTTGCAACCCGGAAGCGGCACCCCTGGTCACACTGACCTGGGAGGGGTGGACACAACACCTCTGGAGCTGAGGGGAGGAGGGTGTGGAGGTTCTCTTGGAGGCACTGTCTGGGTTCAGGTGACCTCAGATGATCAGCCACAGAGCAGCGGATTTGGCGTCACCTGCATCCTTGGTCCAGGGCCCACGAGGGCTGGCAGTGGTCACCCTGGTTTGGGGCCCTCCGGGCTGAGGGGACGGTAGAAGATGGAAGCTAGAAACCCAAGGCTGAGTTGTCTGAGGCTTGCAGTGCAGGCTTAGCCAAGGAGATTTTTGACCTGCAGGGGCTGATCTGAGGCCCGGCTTCTCCGAGGGCACCGCCCTGGTACGGAGAAGCTCCTCGGAGGGAATGCGTTCTGGGGCCGAGGGCCGGGAAAGCTGCCAGCCTCGTTTAGGCTCCAAAATGAAGGAAACTATTTTGGTTTGCACTCCGCTGCTGAGTTGGCCATCCGTTCTCTTTGATCTATCTCTGTTGCGGCTCTCGGGGCCCCAGGGCAGGAACAGGGTCTCCTTTTTAACTGAAGGTTCATTCAGCTGTGGCCTCTTTTTCTGAGTACGAACACAGGCAGAGGGGGAGCAGGAAGAGCTCCCCGAGCTGGGGTCGCCTGCTGGATTTCTGATTTCAGTGGAGCCCCAGACCCGAACCAAACCCATCTCTGGTAGAGGGAGCCCGGCCACAGTGCCCCGACTCCCATCTGGCTTGGGTCCCTCTGGGGAAAACTCGGGGTCGGGGTTTGCTCAGCCCATTGGGCAGGCCATCCCGTCCCTCGGGTGGAACAGGCTGGGGCAGGGACCCGGGGCCTCAACACCAGCAGCCGTGAGCTCTGACAGACTTCCCCCTCCCATCCAGTGCCAAGATGGAAGCCGGACCCCCATGCCAAACAACTGGATGTGACATCGTGGGCCCAAAGATGGAATCTTCTCAATGGGTCTGGGATGGAAGACCACCCTCACCCCGCCCAGCAGCGACCCCTGGTCCGGTCTCCATCTTGGTCTTCACCTTGGCCCTGGTTTCCCGGGGACTCTGGTGATGCTCCCCAGGTCCTCACTTTGCACCCTGAAGCCCCATAGGGAACAGCCTGGGCTGCAGAGGAGGTGACCACGAGGCTAAGACTGGGCGGTAGCACTGACAGATGAGTGTGGACTGCTTCAGGGGAGCTGGCGAGAGAACGCAGCCTTGATTGACTGATTGATTGGGCTCCGGTCCAAAAGCCAAGAAGTCTGCCAGGGAGGCAGAGCCAGGTCTAACTTGGGGCTGGGGCTCACTGGGGCTCAGTCACAGGACCAGGTGGCTCCTTTGGGGAGAGCCCAGGCCCCTTTATGCCCCAGGACGGAGGCTAACCAGGTCTATGGTGAGCCAGGAACCTCAAAGCAAATGCAAGAGTCCCAGTGGCCTGGAGTCTCAGAGTATCCAATTCCAAGAGTCCCAGAATCTTGGGGTCTCAGATTTCTAGATTGCCAGAGTCTCGGAGCCTCAGAGTCTCAGAATCCCAGAATCCCCGACTTGGCAGCTGCTATAAGGGATCCTCGAGCCACCCCCTGGAGGAGATTGCTCCGGTGCTGGAACAAACTCAGTGACCTACAGGCTCCATCTGATTCCCGCCGGCCTCACAACTGAGTTGGTCCATGCTGCTTCTCAGCTAGCACTGTTCCTGCTCCCGTGTGGCCTGGAGAACCCGGAATTCCCAATGGAAAATCCCCAAATGGAGAAACCGGCTCCCAAACTCCCTATTACTCCATTTGACTCTTGACCTAAAGGTAGTGCACTTCTAGATGGTGGAAAACGGTGGAATAAATAGTTGGTTTTTCAGCTGGTGGGTTCAGCTCTCTCAGACAAATAGATTGTCATGACCTGGGTTCTAATTCCGGCTTTGCATTTGTCTGCTATGTGACCTTGGGCAAGTCACTTAACATCTCTGCACCTCAGTTTCCTCATCTGGAAAATGGAGATTAAGACTGTTAGCCCCACGTGGGACAGGGAATGTGTCCAACCTGGTTAGTTTGTGTATATATCTATAATTGTATTTATTTTGATGCTATTGATGCCTGTCTACTTGTTTTGTTGTCTGTCTCCCCCCTTCTAGACTGTGAGCCCTTTGTTGGGAAGGGATTGTCTCTATCTGTTGCCGAATTGCACTTTCCAAGCGCTTAGTACAGTGCTGTGCACACAGTAAGCACTCAATAAATACAGTTGAATGAACGAATTAGTTTGTATCTACCTCAGCACTTCATTCATTCACTTAATCATATTCACTGAGCGCTTACTGTGTGCACTGTACTAAGCGATTGGAAAGTACAGTTCGACAACAGATAGACAATCCCTCCTCAACAATGGGCTCACAGTCTAGAAGGGGAGAGTCTAGAAGGGGGGAGACAAACAACAAAACAAGTAGACGGGCATCGATAGCATCAATACAAATAAATAGGTTTATAGATATATATGCATCATTCGATTAGAATGGTGCTCTTCACATAGTAAGCACTTAATGAATACCATCATCATCATTATTATTATTATCATAGTTTTCTTCCGAAAGTCTCTCTAAGCCTCTGTGCCACGAGGCAGGTTGGGTGCAGTTTTGCTTCAAAATAAATGTAACCCAAAATGCACAGTGCTTCCTGGGACAGGCAATAGACATCCACTGTCTTCACTTCTTCTCCACTAAATCTCTCCTTGACCCGCTACAGCCAGGTTTGTGCTCCCTTCCCTCCTGTGACACTATCCTCTCCAAGGTCAACAGTGGCTTTTTTTTATGGAAATGGTTTTCCTTGAACATCTAGTAGGTGCCAAACTCTGTGCTCAGTGCTGGGTAGATACAAGCCAAACAGATTGGACACAGTCCCTGCCCACATAGGGCTCCCAGTCTAAGAGGGAGAGAGAGCATATTTTACAGATATATGTAAAATATTTTATATATTGTAAGCTCCTTATGGACAGGGAACATGTCTATCAACTCCGTGGTATTGTACTCTCCCAGGGCTTAGTCCATTACTCTGCCTCCCTACCTGCTGTCTCTCCCCATTCCAGTCCATACTTCACTCTGCCGCCCAGATCATTTTTCTACAGAACCATTCAGTCCGTGTTTCTACACTCCTCAAGAACCTCCAGTGGTTGCCCACCCACCTCTGAATCAAATAGAAACCCCTTACCATCAGCTTTAAAGCACTCAGTTACTTTGCCCCCTCCTACCTTACCTCACTACTCTCCTACTACAACCCAGCCCGCACACTTCGCTCCCCTAATGCGAACCTACTCACTGTACCTCAATCTCAACTATCTTGCCGCTGGCCTCTCGCCCACCTCTTGCCCACGTCCTGCCTCTGGCCTGGAACGCCCTCCTCCTTCATATCTGACAGATTATTATTTCCCCCCCTTCAAAGCCTCATTGAAGGCACATCTCCTCCAAGAGGCCTTCCCTGACTAAATCCTCATTTCCTCTTCTCCCACTCCCTTCTGTGTCATCCTTGCACTTGAATTTGCCTCCTTTATTCACCGTCTCAGTTCCACAGCACTTATGTTCACATCTTTAATTTATTTATTTATATTATTGTCTGTTCCCCCTCTAGACTTTCATTGTGGGCAGGGAAAGGGTCTACCAACTCTGATATATTTTACTCTCCCAAGTGCTTAGTACAGTGCTGTGCACCCAGTAAGCACTCAATAAAAACAGATTGATTGATTGATTGATTCTGTCATTAATCAATCCAAAGTATTAACTGAACATTCCCTCTGTGCAGAGCATTGCACTTAATACAGTGCTTAGCACTTAGTGGATGTTCGATAAGCACCATTGCTAATAATAATAATTGTACTTATTGAGCACTTACTGTATGCAGAGCATTGTACAGAGCATTGAGAGAGTACAATATAACAATAAACAGACACGTTCCCTGCTCACAACGAGCTTTCAGTCTAGCCTCTAGAGTCTAATAGTTCCCTCTACTCTTACTCTATTATTACTACTATGTCTACTATGTTAGAGAAGCAGCATGATTTCGTGGAAAGAGCACGGGCTTGGAAGTCAGAGGACATGGGTTCTAATCCTGCCTCCGCCACTTGTCTGTTGTGTGACCCTGGGCAAGTACTTAACTTCTCTGTGCCTCAATTACCTTATCTGTCAAATAGGGATTAAAAGTGTGAGCCCCACCTGGGACAACCTGATTACCCTCTATCTACCCCAGCGCTTAGAACAGTGCTTGGCATATAGTAAGCGCTTAACAAATACCATAATTAATATTATTATTCTTACTACTGTCTTATATAAGTAGGACTCTACTCCTGAGGACTGACTGCTGCTAGAGAACTATCAGTGTCAGCAGCTTTTACTGAGGGCCTACTCTGTGCAGAGCACTGTACTAGATGCCTACTGGGTCCAGAGCATGAGAGAAAAAGAGAGAGAAGAGAGAGTGTGTGTATAGCTGGGGGAGGAGTGACACGTATGTATTTGTATGTGTGTGTGTGTGTGTGTGTGTGTGTGACTGGGTGTAGGTGTATGAGGGAAAATGTGAACATATATTTGCATTTGTATGTGTGTGCATGCACGCACACCCAAAGCAAAAATTGTTACAGCAAGACCCCACAGAAGAGGAAGACTCGCCCCACTGTGACAGTGAGTGACTGATTCCAAATCTGGCTCCACGAGTCAGTCATGGATCGATGGATCGAGCTTGCCTGTCAGAACTTAGATAGAGAAAGAGGGCCCCACCCCCACCACCCACCTGAAGCCCCCTGAAGAACCCACTTGGGTCCCACAGTGCCATTGGTGTCAACTCATGAGGGCCTGGTCATCTGGACGGAGGCCATTTCAGATGGGCAGAAATCAAGCCATTTGGCCAAGAGGCAAACCAGAGCTTGTCCTTCCCTGAACCACAGAACCCTGATTGGTCTCGGGCCATGGAGCCCTGTTTAGTCTCAGGCCACCCGCCGTCATCGGGGTTGGGCATTTTCAGAAGAGAGTCCCTCCACTCCACGAGGGGAGAGGGTCTCAGCTCAGAAAATATGGACGGCTTAGTTCCGTGCCCTCTTCAGATTCTTGGGATTTCTTGGCCCGTGCGCTTTGGCTCGGGGGGCAGCCCAGTGGACAGTGCTTCCCGGCAGAGACAGCCCCACAGCGTGACTGGAGCTGCAATTCTCCCACCACCCAAGTCCCCAATCCCCATAATAATGAGAACCATGGGATGATGGATTCAAGGTTATCCTGGGACGGATAGAAGAGAAGCAAATCGGACCCAGTCCCTGTCCCACATCAGGATCGCAGTTTAAGAAGGAGGGCAAGCAGGAATCTGATCTCCATCTGTAAAATGAGGCAGAGGCCCAGATAGGTATTCAGTACAGCACTCTGCACACAGTAGGTTTTCACAAGGTGGATCTTCAGTAATCCCCCCAAGCCCTCCCTCACTACACCCACAGCCCCTTTCAGCCCCTCCCAATGGGGGTGGGGAGTGGTCAGCCCAACCCAGTTTGACTGCTTGTATTCCTGCTCCCTGGAAAGCTCCTCCCACTAGACTGCAAGCTCCTTATGGGCAGAGAACATGTCTACCAACTCTGTTATATTGTCTTCTCCCAAGCATTTAGTACAGTAAGCGCTCAATAAATATGAATGATTGATTGAGGCTTTTTCCTGCATGTTAGACTCCCAGCCCTGGGGAGCCTCTTATCTCTACTATCCTTCCCGAGGTGGAGCTGGGCCATGGTTGGGGGGGGAGGGGGGGAGGGCTCCCCCCACCTCCCTCAAGGCCCAAATCCTCCTTTGGATCTGGCTTTTTCTGTTTGATCCAGGTCCCAGTGTTCCAGCTCTGTTTCTGTGGAAGAGCTATGACCCTGCAGCTTGTGCACTCATTTTCTTTCATACTGTATGCCCCTAGCCCTGGAGCGACGGGATGTTCTGCCCTTGACCAGATGGTCAGCCGTTTGAAGGCAGGGGGTATGAGCGAGACGACCCCTAGAGGGGGCCTCTATTCCTTCCCTTTCCGTTTCCTCAGACTTAGAGAAAGTTGTTCTTGCTTAAAGGATTCTACTCCCTGGAACTGGAAAAAAAGGTTAAAAATAGCCTTCTTCCTGTTTACATTTCTTCCCCAGAGGCCACTCTGTCCCCCTTCCTGTTTTCCCCTCGGACCAGACCCTGCTGAGTTTGAGGTTTCCTACTGGCAATGGGCTGACTGGGGCTGGCCTGGGAGCAGGGAGACTGTTGATGAGCTGTTACCCTCTTCATCCCTCTCCAATCCCACCACCTCCTGTCCCTCAGCTGAAGTTGGGCACTGGTCTCCTGGCAGGGACTGATGGAACATGGGAGCAAGGAATCCCTGGAAATTTTGCCAGAGGTCAAGACAGTGCTCTGCATCTGGTAGGTCTCCAGTATGGTGCTTTGCCTGTGCTAGGCTCCCAGTAGTGTGCTCTGCCTGCTGTATGCACTCAGTACAGTGCTCGGCACCTGGTAGGGGCTCAATAATACTCTTGAATGAATGAGGGTCACGCATCAGAGGTTATGCTAGAGAATCATGGAACTGTGGAACTAGAAGGGATAGCAAGTCATTTCATCCACTCCCCCGTCCCCAGCCAGGAGAATGTGGTCAGACCGTACTAGCAAATCTGGAGTGGAGAAATGGGGAGCTGTAAAGCAGACAATAATAATAATAATGATGGTATTTGTTAAGCGCTTACTAGGTGCCAACCGCTGTTCCAAGTGCTGGGGTAGAAACAAGGTAATCAGGTTGTCCCACGTGGGGCTCACAGTCTTAATCCCCATTTTACAGATGAGGTAACTGAGGCACAGAGAGTGAAGTGACTTGCCCAAAGTCACAGAGCTGACAAGTGGCAGAGCTGGGATTAGAACCCACGACCTCTGACTCGCAAGCCCGGGCTCTTTTCACTAAGCCACGCTGCTCCCCAGATCTGCTGGGGAGGAAGAGCTGAGCCAGCAGCCCCTCTCACTATGGAAGCCAAGTGGAAGAATTTGAGTGGGAGCTCCTTGAGGGCAGATATTGTGGGTTTTGCTTCTATCGTACTCACCCGAGCATTTAGTACAGCGGCCAGCACTCAGAAGGCACCCAGTAAATAGTCAAGTCAATTGGCTGATTGCTTGAAGAACGCTACTGCCGAGATGGTGTAGCTACCAATAGCTCAGCCTCTGCCCCAGTTTGATTGCCAGTTGGGCAAGCTGGAGCAAACAGACCAGGCAACAGCTGTTTCTCAACCCTGACCTTTCTAGACCGGTCATGCTCGCTGATACCCTGCGGCGTGGAGGAGAGTGTCACCCACCGGGAAAGGTCTAGAAACACCGCAGGATCCACTTATTAGTCACCCCACCTTCAGCCCCACAGATAAAACTGTATATATCCGTAATTTAACGTGTCTCCCTCTGGTGACTGTACACTCCTTGTAGGCAGCTCTGTTGCATTGTACTCGCCCAAGTCCTTAGTCCAGTGTTCAGCACACAGTAAACACTCAGTAAATACCACTGATTGGTTGATTGATTGATTGTCTGATCCTAAAGGGATCAGCCCCTGTGCTGGCCAGGCCCATCCTTACCAAACACTCAGCCTTGGGCACAGTGTGCCCCAGCCCCAAATGCCCAAAACTGGGCATCAGGTAGGTAGGTAGCTGCCAGCTCTGTGACAGGGAAGTCAGATCTTTGGATGGAGATGAGAAAACGTTGCAAACCAAGAAGGAGACCCCGATGAGTCAGTGTGGCACACGGGGCACCCATGTGACAGCTTTTTCCATTCGAGCTTGGGCAAGCCACTTAATTTCTCTGGGTCTCAGTTTCTTGGCCAGCAAAATGGGGATTCAAGACCTGTTCTCCCTCCCCTTTAGACTGTAAACCCTATGTGGGACAGGGAGCGTGTCTGACCTGCTTATCTTGTATCTAATGTTGGTATTTGTTAAGCGCTTACTATGTGCCGAGCACTGTTCTAAGCACTGGGGTAGACACAGGGGAATCAGGTTGTCCCACGTGGGGCTCACAGTCAATCCCCATTTTACAGACGAGGTAATGGAGGCACAGAGAAGTTAAGTGACTTGCCCAAAGTCACACAGCTGACAAGTGGCAGAGCTGGGATTCGAACCCATGAGCTCTGACTCCAAAGCCCATGCTCTTTCCACTGAGCCACACTGCTTCTCAACTGCAGCTCTGTCTACAACACAGCTGGTAGACACGTTCCTTGTCCACAAGGAGTGTACAGTCAGTCAATCCTTGGCACAGAGTAAATGCTCAACTAATACCACAGGAATTATTATTATTACTGTTATGATCATACACACATGCACACACATGCTCAGAAACACACACCCCCCACACCAGGGAGGGAGACAGACATCAGCCAAGTGGCCAGGGCCCCTTGGCTGGGTTTGCTCCAGGAGCCTCTCAAGGGGGCAGTGGGTGGTTAGGTGGCTGCCAGCTCTCGCATCTTCATTTGGAGGGAGCAGCAGAGCCGTCTGCACGCTCACTGCCTTTGAGGCCTGATGGCCTGGTGTAAATGCTGTCCCTGGGGTAAAGAGAGAGATGAGACCCCTGGGACAGACAGGCAGTCCCAACCACCTAGAAGCTTCTCTGAGAGGAGCAGTGGAAGTTATCTCATTTTAGAAACAAAACTCAAGTGTTTCCCCACTGTCTTTATTCAGCAGCCAGAGTGGCAGTAACCTGCCTACAAGCTGGACCAAAAAGGAGATGCAGTGAACTCTAACCCAAAACCGAGGCACTAGAGAGCAATTCCAGGAGGCACAATCAACCAACCGAGGCAGAGGACACGGGCAGAGACCGAAGGGCTGAGGGGCGGCCCGATTACTGAGCCCGAGAGTTGGTATGTCATGGTGAGACATTTCGGTTCCAACCCGGCGGCTGCTGTCAGGATCAATTGGCTCGTGGGAGACTTGGTGAGACAGAAAACAAAGTCTCCCAGTGAGAGACCTGACCAAGAGGCCATTGCCATGATTACTTCTGTTTCTTCCCCTCAAACGCTACCCCCGACCAAAGGGGCACATTGGATCCTCTCAAATCTTCCCAGAAGTCGGAACTCCAGTCCAGCCCCCGCCGATCCAGGCAGTCTCATGGCTAAACCCCGCATCACCCCACCCCGACTAGCTCTGTGCCCCATGATCAAAGGAAGAACTGACTATGCCACGGAGGTCCCTGTCCATTTGGCAGCTCCCATTTCAAGGAACAATGGCTCTGAGACCCTTCTCCAGTGTCTGTCCCATCAGCCCCTGGGTCTTGGGGCCCATCAGGCAGTAGACTGCAAGGGTAGGGTGTCAGAAGGCCCAACTTCCTCCTTCTTCTTCTTCAAGGCCAGGTGACTGAAGATCAAGATCAAGAAGAAACCTAAGCAAGCCCAGGAAAAAAGAGGCGTTTCAGTTAGTGGACAGGAAGAGTCTGTCTGCCTTGGAACCGTGGGCTGGGCACACGAAATGGACTTCAGTCGTCGTGGCCCAAAGCCACCCCCCACCATGTGCACACATCCACCCTGGACCCAGCCCATCCAGTCCAGCAGCCATGGCAGACGGCTGGCTTTTCAGTTACCTATTGCGGCCAGGGTGCCCACCATGATTCCCACAGCCGACAGCACTGTGGGCATCCCTCTCATCTTGCCGACCTTTACCATGCAGCGGTTTTCAGAGTTACACAGGCAGACAGTAACTGAAATCAAAAAGAGAGAGACTCGAAGAAAAGGAAATGCTGTTTCCAAGGCCTTTGAGGAGGCCCGGGCTTCATTTGGTCTCAGGGCTAGAGGTCACTAGGGGAAAGGGGGAGGAGAGAGGACATCTAATTCCAGTGAATCCCAGTGACCCACCAGGTGCTCCTTGTGGGCACTGATTACGTCCAACAACTCTGTTGTATTGGACTCTCCCAAGCACTTTAGTCCAGTGCTCTGTGCACAGTAAAGCACTCAATAAATATCATTGGTTGATTGATTGATTGATTGAGCTAGCCACATGATTGGGTGGAAAGAGCATGGGACTCAGGGTCAGCAGACCTGAGTTCTAATCCTTGCTCTCCTCTGGTCTGCTTGTTTTTTAATGTTATTTGTTAAGCACTTACCATGTGCCAGGCACTGTACTAAGCACTGGGGTAGATAGAAGATAATCAGGTTGGACACAGCCCATGTCCCACAAGGGCTTAACAGTCTGAATCCCCATTTTACAGATGAGGTAACCAGGCCCACAGAAGTTCAGTGATTTGCCCAAGGTCTGTCCGTCCCCTGACTTTCCCATCACTGTAGATAGCACCACCATCTTTCCTGTCTCACAAGCCCATTACTTTGGCATTATCCTTGACTCCTCTCTCATTCAAGCCCTATATTCAATCTATCACTAAATTCTGTTGGTTCAACCTCTACACCACTGATAAAATCTGTCCTCTCCTCTGTCTTCAAACTATCATATTAGTACAATCACTTATCCTATCCTGCCTTGATTACTGTATCAGCCTCCTTGCTGACCTCCCAACTTCCTGTCTCTCCACACTCCAGTCCATACCTCACTCTGCTGCCCGGATCATTTTTCTACAAAAACATTCAAGATTTGTTTCCCTACTCCTCAAGAAAATCCAGTGACTGCCCATCCATGGCCGCATCAAACAAAAACTCCCCACCATTGGCTTCAAAGCACTGAATCACCTTGCCCCCTACTACCTCATCTCGCTGCTCTCCTATTACAAGCTAGCCCTTACACTTCACTTCTCTAATGCCAACCTACTCAATGTACCTCAATGTCATCCATCTCGCCCCCGGTCTTTTGCCCACATCCTGTGTCTGGCCTAGAACGCCCTTCCTCTTCATAACTGACAGGGAATTACTCTCCCTCCTTCAAAGCCTTATTGAAAGCACATCTCCTCCAAGAGGCCTCCCCTGACTGAGCCCTCTTTTCCTTTTCTCCCACTCCCTTCTGCTTCGCCCTGACTTGCTCCCTTTATTCACCCTCCCCCACAACCCCACAGCACTTATGTACATATCCATAATTTATTTATATTAGTGTCTGTCTCCCCCTCTAGACTGTGAGCTCGTTATGGGCAGGGAGTGTGTCTGTTATTATATTGTATTCTCCCAAGTGCTTAGTACAGTGCTCTGCACAGAGTAAGCATTCAATAAATCGGATTGATTGATTGACTGAAATGGCGGACCCTGGATTAGAACCCAAGTCCTCTGACTCCCAGGCCCTGGCTCTTTCCACTAAACCATGCTTCTCGACCACGCCATTCGTGTGACCTTGAGCAAGTCACTGAACCTCTCTGGGCCTCCCTCCATCCCACCAGACAATGCAGAGAAGATCCTTGCTCTTCTTCCCTCCCTCTCCCCTGCCCCCCACCTCCCTCTGTCCCTCTTCAACTGTGAGCTTCTTGTAGGCCAGGGATTATGCTTACTCTTCCTATCCTAGAGCTACTCCATGCTTTGCACAGTGCTTGGCACATTGTAGACACCTAATGAAGCACCACTGGGGGAGGTGGCTGTTGGGATTATTTACTGGCCCAGCGGGAGAGCCGAAAGGAGTGATCCGGCCCTTCTGGAAGTGGGAGATGGAGGCCTCTCCTTGGAGTCTCTACTCCCATTGCCCACAGCTAACCCTAGCAAAGGGACACCCCATGGGCTGGGGATTGGGGTTCGACAGTCCCAGCACCACTGGGATCTTGGGACAGCAGGAGGCAGAGGCAGAGGGAGAGAGCTGACTTTTCAGCTCCAAAATAGCTCCTGCCTCATTTTGCTGCCAGAGCCTAAAATACCCAGGCCAGCACAGTCCGAGGTGGTGACATCAGCGGCTGGGGGGCTGGCGGGAGGGGCTTGGACCCAGCAGGGGAAACCCGGCCCAAGGGGAAAATACTGAGCCAGCCTGGTTATCCGGGCTGCCGGGAAGGGCCAGGCCACAGGGGATCATGGCAATCCATGCCGCAACTTGGGCTGGATTCCTTGTAGCCCCCACCATTCCCATTTCTTTTCAGAGCTCAGAGTGGGGAGGGAAGAAGAGCCGGGATGGCCCTTTGGAGTCCCACTCCGGTCCCACTCAGCCATTCCATACTATCCGTCCGTCCATCAGGCCAACCAGCCGGATCCCAGCCAGCCCCAGCAGCTCCTTGGATGAAGACTTGGACTGTGGCCAGAAACGGCGGTCATGCCAACCCCCAGGGAAAAGCTCTGATTTGATCCAGACCTGTGGCCTTCCCCTTATTCTCCTAGTGCTCTCTAGGTAGGCCCACAGCCAGGCCCACAGCCCAGTTTAGATGTCCAAGCCCTCACTCTCACCCCTCCCCTTCAGCTCCCCCTTCCCTCCCCCCAAAACATGTCCCCACAGGGAAACCAGGAGGGAAATTGGAGGAAGTTCTGAGAGGGATTTAAAAATAGGAAATGATGTCAGTGACAAACAACCCTCCATCTCCAGCATGCTTGGGCATGGCTCTGGCTCAGGCACAGCTCTAGCTAGGTATCCAGCGTGCCCGGGCACGGTTCTGGCTCAGGCACAGCTCTGGTTAGGGGACAGCTGCCCGGTGCCTCCCTGCTCAGGGAGGGGGCTGGGTTGCGGGGAACAGAGCACCTCGGAGCCCACTGGGTTGAGAATCAGCATGGGCAGGAGGCACCATCCCGGCCATTCAACTTGGCTGCTGCCCCCAGCGCTGGCAGGAATTCGACTTCAGGGTGCCGAGGCAGAGCGCAGGGCAAGGGAGCCCGCTTGGCCCCTGACACACCTGGTGTCCCTCCAGGAGGGCAGTCTGGCACCAGGGCAGGGGATGGTTCAAAGGCTTTGGGCTCTGAGTGTGGCTCCACCCCGTCCAAGAACTCCCTTGAACCTGCTCTCTCTAATAATAATAATAATAATGTTGGTATTTGTTAAGCGCTTACTATGTGCCGAGCACTGTTCTAAGCGCTGGGGTAGACATAGGGGAATCAGGTTGTCCCACATGGGGCTCACAGTCTTAATCCCCATTTTACAGATGAGGGAACTGAGGCACAGAGAAGTTAAGTGACTTGCCCACAGTCACACAGCCGACAAGTGGCAGAGCTGGGATTCGAACTCATGAGCCCTGACTCCAAAGCCCATGCTCTTTCCACTGAGCCACGCTGCTTCTCAGCTGCTCTCTGCAGCTGATTGGTCGCCCTGCTCCTCCTCATGTACAGGGAATGCTACCAGAGGAAGGATGAGGAGGAGGCTGGGGAGAAATGAATGTTGGATACTCCCATTCCTTGTTCCAGGAGCGTGGACTGAGAATATTGCTTCCAGTGATTACAGGAGCATGGGCCAGTGAGGGCAGCAAGAAGACTCCCAGCCTCGCTGGTCCCAGGGCTCTGACCAGACCTGCAAGTTTCCCATTGGTGCTAAAACAACCCAAGATGGTGGCTTTCGGGCCTCTGAATGAGCTCTTTGAAACCTGCCTCCTCCCAGTCCCCAAGCCCTGCCCCCTATTTGCCCCACACTCATCATGAAAAGTTGGGGACCTCCACCCCCAATTCATCTTCAGGCTAAGATAGTTTTATGGATGTTGGTGAGAACGTTGCCTTAAATGAGGAAATCTTTCCCAACCTTATGAGTCACAAAGAGAAAGTCTCTTCAGCCCAAGACTCTCTTTCCAATGGAAGAACCAAGACTCTTGGAGAAACTGGGTGCTGGTTGCCCTCTGGGACACCCACTCTCATGGTTAGGGATGGACCATCTAACACCCTCTGACTCTTCTCTCTCCATTCTTGACTCTCCTTTCCAAGTGACTCAGCACAGACCATCCAACACCCCTAACTGTACCCACAATGACCCAGCACAAACAGTCCAGCACCCCTGATTCTCCCTTCTCCATCTCTTGATTCCTCCAAAGTGACCCAGGATGAACCATCCATGGGCCTGGGAGTCAGAAGGACCTGGGTTCTAATTCTGGCTCTGCCACTTGTCTGCTGTGAGACCTTGGGCAAGTCACTTAACTTCTATGTATCTCAGTTACCTCATCTGTAAAATGGGCATTAAGACTGTGAGCCCCATGTGAGACATGGACTGTATCCAACCTGATTAGCTTGTAACTACCCCAGCCTTTAAAATGGTGGCTGGCATATAATAAATGCTTAACAAATGCCATTCAAAAACCCCCAAACCCCTGACTCTTCTCTCTAGGATAACAATAATAATAATGGTTTATAATAAGAATAACTGTGGTATTTAAGTGCTTACTATATTTCAAGCGTCGTACTGTTAGGTTAGATACAAGATAATCAGGTTCCACATGGGGCATACATTTTGCAGATGAAGCAACTGAGGCACAGAGAAGTGAAGTGATTTGCCCAAGATCACCTAGCTGACAACTGGCAGAGCTGGAGTTAGAACCCAGGTTCTCTGACTCCCAGGCCTGCTCTCTTTCCACTAGGCCACACTCCTTCTCTATAGTACTTACTCTTTACCAAGTATTGTACTAAGTTTTGGGGTGGATATAAGCTCATCAGATCAGACACAATCCCCGTCACACACGGGGCTCACAGCCTAAGTGGGAGGGAGAACAAAAATAGAATTGCTGTTTTACAGATGAGGGAACTGAAGCCTAGAGAAGTTAAATGACTTGCTCAAGATCACACAGCAAGCAAGTGGCAGAGCAGGGATTAGAGCTCATGTCCTCCGACTCCCAGGCCCATGTTATTTCCAACTAGGCCATGAGTCCAGTCATCCATGAAGCTATACAGATCTTTCCTTAATCTACTGATTATTGGTTTATTGGCTTCGAGGCTGTCCCCCAGCTCTCTCCACCTTTGCCATCAGCTCTCCTCACCCCTGCTCACACCCTTTCCTGCTCCCAAGCCCACCTCCTGGCCCTACGCCATTCTCGTCCTGCTCAGATCTGACCCCTTGCTCATGTTGTCCCCAGGGTCTGGAACTCTCTTCGTCCCCAAAATCTGTTTTCAATCTCAGCCCTCCCCACCCTCCAAGCCCTACTAAAATCCCACCTTCTCCAATAAGCCTTTCCCACCTAATTATCAGCACTCCAAATCTCATCAACGCCTCTTGCATTTATGTATTTATTTATGGTCTCCTTAGGATTCGCATATGTTTGGAAATGTAAATTCGTACATCATCCCCAGGTAGAGTGAAAGCTCTTGTGGGAAAGGAATGCATCATGTGCATGCTGGACCCGTAGGGAAAGAGCCCGGGGTTGGGAGTCAGAGGTCATGGGTTCGAATCCCAACTCTGCCACTTTTCATTCATTCAGTAGTATTTATTGAGCGTTTACTATGTGCAGAGCACTGTACTAAGTGCTTGGAATGAACAAGTCGGCAGCAGATAGAGACAGTCTCTGCCGTTTGACGGGCTTACACTTGTCAGCTGTGTGACTGTGGGCAAGTCACTTCACTTCTCGGTGCCTCAGTTACCTCATCTGTAAAATGGGGATTAAGACTGTAAGCCCCACCTGGGACATCCTGATTACCCTGTATCTACCCCAGCGCTTGGAACAGTGCTCTGCACATAATATGCGCTTAACAAATACCAACATTAATTAATTAATAACCCTGAGGTCAAAGGGCCAAAACCTTCCTCTGATAACTTTTCTTAGAGAAGTAGTGTTGTCTAGTGGATAGTGCATGGGCCTGGGAGTCAGAAGGACCTGGATTCTAATCCCAGCAGAGTAGCTCAGTGGAAAGAGTCCGGGCTTGGGAGTCAGAGGTCATGGGTTTGAATCCCGGCTCTGCCGCTTGCCAGCTGTGTGACTTTGGGCAAGTCACTTAACTTCTCTGTGCCTCAGTTACCTCATCTGTAAAATGGTGATTAAAAACTGTGAGCCCCACGTGGGACAACCTGATCACCTTGTATTCCCCCCAGTGCTTAGAACAGTGCTTTGCACATAGTAAGCACTTAACAAATACCACCATTATTATTACATGTCTGCTGTGTGATCTTGGGCAAGTTACTTAACTTCTCTGTGCCTCAGTTACCTTATCTGTAATATGAGGATTAAGACTGTGAACCCCATGTGAGACAGGGACTGTGTCCCACTTGATTAGCTTGTATCTACCCCAGTACTTAGAACAGTGCTTGACACAGAGTAAGTGCTTAACATATATCATTATTATTACTATTATTATTATTATTATTGCACCTACCAAGTATTTAGTACCTCTTGTGGCACTCTGTAGGTGCTCAGTAAATACCACTACTGCTATTATTGATATTCTTCTGACCCCTGGCTTCAGCTGGGAACCAACTCCCTAAGTTTACCACCAACTGAGTGGAGAAATGTTTCCTTGGGCTCGGACCTTTTGAAGTAGTGAGCTCCAGGGATTGCCCCTCATCCTATGATTGTAAGCTTTGGGGAACTTCAAATCCATGTTCGCCCTGTCCACCCCCTTGGTGGTCCTGCACGCTTCAGCCCTGTCCCCTCTTTCTCGGGCTACATCTCTGAAGAGTCCAAAACCCGTCAGCCCATCGTCCCCCAGGGGATGTCATGGGACCTCATCCACCCCTTCCCCTGCTCCTAATAACAATAATACACTGTGGGGAGAGGAGCTGCCCACCGGGCCCTGGGTGCACACAGGCCCCAGTCTGCACAAGGCAGAGCTTGGCCTTTGGTGGCAGGGGTGGGGTGGGTGGTGTCCCTGCCCTTCTTGTGGCGATGTCCAGACTTCCCTCCCCCACCAAAAGAAGGACCTTTTAGACAGGTAGCCAGAGGACCAGCCGGGGACAGGGCTGGGTCTCTGAGCCTGGGTCCCCGGCAGGAGTCAGTTTGGTCCCATCGCTCCACCCCTGCCCTCCTGCCATGGAATCGAAAACCCAAACCAACCAGCTGGTATCCATCCAGGCTGGAGACTGGGGGTGGGGAACCAAGTTCAGTGGAATCTTGTCTAAGGAATGAGCTTCATCATTAACCCTCCTCACACTGAACCAGCAGCCAGGGCCTCCATGACAAGTGGCAGGCCTGAGGCCAGCCGGACCTAGCAGCCCAGAGAGAGCTAGAACTGGCAGGCTGGCATCTGTTTTGCTCAAAAGGGGCAGGACCCCCAGTGGCTGCCTCAGCTTCCAAACAACTTGGGTCCAGTTGGAGGAAAAAGAACATTCCCGTCCTCTTGGCTACATAAACAGGGCTGGGCTCCCCCTCCCTCCCCCCTTTCACATCTTCCCTGCCCCCCCCCACCCGCCCTCACATCTTCCGCCCCCGAGGCCCACTCCCTCGCCTTTGCTCCCCTTCTCTCCCCAAGCTGTGTTGCAGCCGCAGGACCCAGCTGGATCTACTCCCTCCACCCTCAGATCCCCACCAGAGCTAAACTCGCGAGCGACCAAACAAATGGCTGTTTGCACTGAACACTTAAACTCCTTCGTACACTGAGTGGCTCGGGAAGCCAGCAAAGAAATATGTATCTTTACCCAACGGGCCCAGATCCCAGCCCAGGAGCAGAGCCGGGAAGGAGCCAGCCAGCTCTGAGGCCATCACTCATGTTTATTAGCTAAAGATCCTCTCTGTGGTCTGGGGTTAGGGCAGCGGGGGGTGGCCGGGAGGCTGCTCCTGCTAGGCCAGGGGTGCTCAGATTCCTGGGTGAATCTCTGAGTGGCTCCCTGAATGGATCCCCAGGCGGTCTTCTAGACTGGAAGCTCCTCCGGGGCAGGGATTTCATCTACCAATTCTTTTTTTTAAAATGGGATTTGTTAAGCACTTACTATGTGTCAAGCACTGTTCTAAATGCTGGGGTAGATACAAGTGAATTAGGTTGGACACAGTTCCTGTCCCACGTGTGGCTTATAATCTACCTAGAAGGGAGGACTGAGGCCCAGAGAAGTGAAGTGACTTGCACAAGGTCACAAGCAATTGGCAGAGGCAGCATTAGAACCCAGGTCCTCTGACTCCCAGGCCCATGCTCTTTCCACTAGGTCACGCTGCTTCTCTGCACTCTCTGTTGTATCGTATTGCACTGCACACAGTAAGCGCTCAATATCATTGATTGATCCCTGCTCTCTTTCCTCCTCCTCCTCTACCCTCCTGCCTCATCCTCAGCCCTACTCTTAGTACCGGGTAGAGATGGATGTGAGAGCCCAGGGGCTCGAGCCCCCCAAATGAGAACCGGCAGTCTGGCTGGGAGTCTCTGTTCCCCTAACAAGAAGCAGGCGGAGCCGCCATTACAGACTGCAGGCGGAGGTGAAATGGACGTGGTCCCAGCCAAACAATAAGGCCGGGTGCTCTGGTGTGGATGATGTGGAAGTGCCAGCTGGAGTCACACTGACCCTGGCCAGGGGGCTCTATGGCTGCAGAGGGGATAAAGCCAGATGGGCTTCCTGTCCCTTGCCTAACGGCCAAGAAGCGGGGGAGGGACTGCAGTGCCGGTCCCCCACCGCCCCCAGCACCCTGTCCCGGCTCATGCTTGCCACCCTCCCCCCTCCCTTCTTCAGCAACCACCTACCCAGGGACCATGGCTGTCTGTCACCTTACCTGGGACGTCCATGGGCCAAGTCTCAGCTGAATCCGTCAGGAAAATGGGGACCTGGTGTGTCCCCGGCTCCAGCCAGCTGATGCCCATGGAGAGGGAGGCATGGGTACCTGGACATGGAGGGATAGATAGTCAGATAGGAAAGGCAAGCAGCCAGTACATAACAAGCTTGGTTGATGGAGGAAGAGGAGGAGGAGAAAAACAGTGGGGAGGGTTGTCACTAAAGACCTGGAAGGCTCTCCAAACTCAACTCTTCCGGAGGCTCCGCCCATGGGTCCCAGCATCATCCTAGCTTCTCTGCTCCCCCAACCCCTGCTGTGCTCCCTGGCTGTGTCAAAGCAGGAAGATTTCAGTGGATACCCAGCCTGAACTCTACCCACTGGACTAAAGTCTCCGGATCCTGAGGGTGGAGGGGAATTTGAAGGCCTACAACAAGCAGCATGTCCTAATGGTTAGAGCATGGGCCTGGGAGTCAGAAGAATCTGGGTTAATGTTGGTATTTGTTAAGCGCTTACTATGTGCAGAGCACTGTTCTAAGCACTGGGGTAGACACAGGGGAATCAGGTTGTCCCAGGTGGGGCTCACAGTCTTAATCCCCATTTTACAGATGAGGTAACTGAGGCACAGAGAAGTTAAGTGACTTGCCCACGGTCACACAGCTGGGGTTCTAACCCCAGCTCTGTTGCTTGTCTGTTGTGTGACCTTGGGCAAGTCACTTCACTTCTCTATGCCTCAGTTACCTCATCTGTAAAATGGGGGTTAAGACTGTGAGCCCCCTGTGGGACATGAACTGTGTCCAACCTGATTAGCTTGTATCTATCCCAGCCCTTAAAACAGTGCTTGACACATAGTAAATGCTTAACAAATACCATTAAAAAATAAATAAATCCAGGACAGTCAGGCCACGGTTACTCACCTGGGCCAGCTTGTGGGCAGATGTGTGGGTAGGGTAGGTGGAGGGCAGAGGGGGAGGGAGGTGGAGAATGAAGAGGGCCCAGAGGTGGGGGAGAGCAGAAGGAAGCGGGGATGGGGCTCCAGACCCACCGTTGTGGACCCTGATCCTCCAGTTTCTGCGCAGGGTCACATCCTCTGCCAACGCAAAGTGGAATGGGCCTGCCCTGCCCAGAGGGCCCTGCTCCTGCACAGAAATGAGGACCGCCTGCTGCTTCTGCTGTGGGGTGCAGAGGTGCTGGGGGGGAGAGGATCTCCCCAGGACCAGAGCCGCGGGCCGGCCCCCCAGAATGCGGATCACCACGTTGGTGGTGGCGGCCAAGCCCGAGTTTCCTGGAAGGGAAGCCAGGCAATCAATCAGTGGCATTTACTGAGTGCTTACTATGTGCAGAGCACTGTTTTCTGGGGAAACAGCCCAGTGGCATTCACAACCGTGCAGCCACGCCAGGGCCTCAGAACCCACCTGGGAGGGTGGGTGGGGGTGGAGGTGGAGGTGAGGGCTGGTCTCCAGGCCCTTGGTTTCTGAGTCACTCCCACAGAGCTAAGCTGGGGGCAGAGAGGAGAGGGGTATTACTCGAGCCCGGGGAGCCCATAGATGAGTGAGTTCTTTCGGGAGGCAGGCACAGAACCTGGAGCAGGAGCCCAGGCCAGGGCAGGGGAAGGGCCGGGGTCTGGGCAGGGGAGGATGAGGGTGGAAAGAATGGAGGAGATGGTTGGGGCAGGGGGGTAGGGTCCCCTGAATCTGGGGGAGCTGCGACCAGGGGCTGGAAGGCATCCCTCCCTCAGCAGGCAGGACCCCAGGGCCCACACCCAGTCATCTATCGGGCCCCAAACCTAGGCCCTGGGGGTTTTCCACGAAGCTTCTTGCTGCCTCTCTCTCCCCACAGCCTCCTGCCTTAGCCAGCAGCCCCGGGGGTGGAGATGATGATTCAGAATAGGGGTAGGGGGCAAGGGGCAGGGCCAAGAGGGGCAGATCTAGACAGACTGGGTGAATGAATCTTTGCAAGTGGAAAGTGTGTGTGTGAATGTTTGTGTGGGCATATGCACGTGTGCATACACACTTGTGTGCATGTGTGAGTCCATGTGTATGTGTGTCCGTGACCTCGGCAGTAGGAAGCAGTAGCTCAGTTACCTTGCCCGGGATGGGAGAAAAACCCCCTCTCCGCATTGGGCTGACTGGTCTGACAGGGGGAACCTCTCTCAGAGCTCCTCCCTCGGCCCGCCCGGCCATCCTCTGCCTGCTCCCGCTGGTACCTTCATTCATTCAATCATATTTATTGAGCCCTTACTGTGTGCAGAGCACTGTACTAAACCTTTGGAATGTACAATTCGGCAACAGATAGAGACAATCCCTGCCCAACAATGGGCTCACAGTCTAAAAGCAGCGTGGCTCAGTGTAAAGAGCCCGGGCTTGGGAGTCAGCGGTCATGAGTTCTAATACTGGCTCTGCCGCTTGCCAGCTGTGTGATTTTGGGCAAGTCACAACTTCTCTGTGCCTCAGTTACCTCATCTGTAAAATGGGGATTAAAACTGTGAGCCCCATGTGGGACAACCTGATGACCTTGTGTACCCCCAGCGCTTAGAACAGTGCTTTGCACATAGTAAGCGCTTAACAAATACCACCATTATTATTATTATTATTATTATTAAAAGGGGGAGACAGACAGCAAAACAAAACAAGTAGTCAGGCATCAAAACCATCAAAATACATAAATAGAATCATAGATATATGCACATCATTAATAAAATATATTAATAAATAATATATACAAATATACTCAAGTGCTGTGGGGAGGGGACGGGGGCAGAGCAGAGTGAGGGAGTAGGGGCAATGGGGAGGGGAGAGGGGGCAGAGGGAAAAGGGGGCTCAGGCTGGGAAGGCCTCCTGGAGGAGGTGAGCTCTCAGTAGTGCTTTGAAGAGGGGAAGAGAGTCAGTTTGGTGGATGTGAGGAGGGAGGGCATTCCAGCCAGGTTAGTGGTAGGACATGGGCCAGGAGTCGATGGCGGGACAAGTGATCATCCTTCCCATTCCATCTGCTTCCTCCTCCACCTCCCCAGATCCTCCCTTGCCCTCCACTCCCACTCCTCTAGCCACGGCCCCGATCTGAGCCCGCCCCACTTCACGCCTCGATGACTGGGAGAGCCTCTTTGCCGCTCTCCCCACTGCAGCCAGAGCCACCTGCTTCCATCTTCTACCCCAGTGATGGCATCTGGGACTGGGGGCCTCTGGGGCTTTCAGAGCCAGTGCGGCAGACTGTGGGGAGAGATGGTGGGAACCCTGAAGGGCCTGGTGAGAAGAAGCTGGGACGGTGGTAGCGGAGGCAGCAGTTCAAGGGCAGGTGGTAAGAGAAGCACTGTGCTCTGCAGCCCAGGCTGCGAGGCGAGGTCCAGGGCACAGGTCTCCCATGCTGCCATTGCCCTTTCTGCTCCACTACAAAGAGGGCTCGATGGCTGGGGTGAGGGTGTGTGCTTGTTGGGGTCGGGGGGGTGGGGGCATACACACATACATGTAGGGGTATAGAAGAGGGACTCTGGATGAGATGGGGGCCTTCTGGAGGAGACCTGGAGGTGGCCTGGGGGGAAGGATTTCAGGTGAACCTTGAAACTGCAGGGGACAGATTCGCAACGAGGGCGGCGACTCCCTGTTATAGCCTGATCATATCCCCTCTTTCCTCTGCCCAGCCCCACAGCAAGCTGGAGAGGTCAGGTGACCAGATGGCCCGCAATAGGTGAGACAGTCACGATTTTAATGTTCTGCTCTGACACCTGGCCAGAGCCACCGCAGGGCGGAGCCTTAGAGGTGGAGGATGAGAGCTAAGAGCATCCCCTCCCCCCTCACCTCATCTTTCTCCCCTCTCCCTCTTTCCTTCTCTCCCTCTCTCTCTGTTCCCTCCTTCTCTTTCTGCCACAACCCTTTCGGGCCTCACCCCTCATCCCGCCCAGGTGCCAGTGGGTGGGCAGGGCAGGCTGGAGACTGGCTGCCTCTGGCCATACACCTGTCAACACTGGTCCTCTTACCCCTCTTCTGGGCCTCGACCACCACTGTGTGCTCTCGCCCCAGCCTCGGGTCCAGCTCCTGTTCTGTTCGGATGGCTCCGGAATACTCATCGATGGACAGCCACTTCTTGGAATTGTTCCTCAGTGAAAACCTGGGAAGAGAACAGTCATGGGCTGGGACCCTCCCTCCCTCTCTCTTTTCCTTCCTTCACCTTCCCTCCCTTCCTCGCTACCTGGGGCAGGAAGCTGGCAGGCCAGTTGACAGGAAGGGGCTGTAGGGATGCCAAAGAGGGCAGAACGGTGGGCACTTTGATAGCATGGTCTCAGGGCCAGGGCCTCCTGGAGTGGGGACTATGGGGGGCTCCAGACAGAGGGAGTGGGCCCTGGGGATCCTGAGTCAACACACTGTCAAGTTGACTGGGATCCAGAAGACTGGGATGGGACTGGGAGTCAGAGACAGACCTGACAGAAACTGGACCGAGTTCTACCCAGGGAAAAAATGAGTTTGAAATTTTCAAATGAGTAAGAAAATAATCCAGCATTTGGATGGGGCATGGGCTTCTAAGAAGGGGACCTGGAAGAATTTCTGGGATCTGGTTTAGGGAGGAATTCAGCTCCATGTCCAGCCTGAAGGCCCAGAATGAAGGTTGAGGTGGCTAGGGATGGGGACCTGGAGAACTAGAAGGGGGAACAAGAGACGGGGAAGGGAGAGGGGACAGGAGAGAGTGGGGAGGAGAGGGGGAGGGAGAGAGGGGGAGGGACAGGGGATGGGAGAGAGGGGAGAGAAAGAAGAGGGGTGGGGGTGGGGGAACTGCCCTAAGCTAAGAGCCTTCAGACAATATGAGGAGACCCAGAATCCCCTGCCTCCTGAGGGGCTGAGATGAAACATCCCATTTCCCACTGGGGCATTTCCACAAATGCCCCCTCTGACTGGGGAGCTGGTATGGCACCCAGTCATCCAGTAAAGCAACTTTTGGATTCCTGCCACGGTGTGGCCAAGACAGCAGTGTGGTGAATCTCGGTGACAAGGTCTGTTAGGGCTCGCAAACTTGATGTTCACCCAAAAGACAGCCCTGACCAACCAACTCTGGGCCTGGAACTGGGAAGGGTAAAGCCTGCTAGGACCAGCATCGGTGTCCCCACTGCAGCCACCACAGTGCCGGGCCTGGGGATGGAGCGGGACAGTCAGCTTGACTGGGCTGGCCTGGGGACGGAGTGAAGCAGGTCACCGCAGAGCCATGCCTAGGGAGGGAACAGGCCAGGACTCCAAAGATCTGAACCTGGGGAGGGAGCAGGACAGGCAGCTTTTACAGGGCCGGCCTGGGGCCGGAGTAGGGCAAGCTGTTACAGAGCCAAGACTGGTGACAGAGAAGGGTAGACTCCTTGACCAGGTCAGGCTGGAGACAGAGTGGGGCGGACTGCCACAGAAGCCAAGTCTGGGGACAGAGTCGGACAGGCTGCCACAGAGCCAAGCCTGGGAGTGGAGCAGGACAGACTGCTTGACCGGGCTGGCCTGGGGACAGGGCCTGGGGACCGAGCCAGTCAGGCTGCCAGAGCTAAACCTGGGGATGAAGTAGGACAGGCTGCCTGACCGGCCCGGCCTGGAAACGGAGTGGGCAGGCCACCAGGGCCAAGCCTGGGGATGAAGAGAGAGAGGCTACTTGACCGGGACCAGCCTGGGGATGGAGTGGGGCAGGCTGACACAGAGCCAAGCCTGGGGATGGAGTGAGACAGTTTGCCTAACCAGGCTGGCCAGAGAATGAAGATGATGATGATGGCATTTGTTAAGCACTTACTATGTGCCAAGCACTGTTCTAAGCACTGGGGTAAATACAAGGTAATCAGGTTGTCCCACGTGGGGCTCACAGTCTTGATCCTTATTTTACAGATGAGGTAACTGAGGCACAGAGAAGTTAAGTAACTTGCCCAAGGTCATTCAGCAGACAAGTGGCCGAGTTGGGATTAGAACTCAAGACCTCTGACTCCCAAGCCCATGCTCTTGCCACTAGGCCATGCTGCTCCTCAAACACCTCAAGTAGGCTACCATAGAGTCAAGCCTTGGGACGGAGCGGGGCAGGTAGCTTGACCTGGCCAACGGCTGCATCCGTTTGTGTCCGGCTGGGGTTGGAGCCCATTGCCCCAGACCCTTCCTCTCTCCCTCCTTCTGCCCATCCCTGCCCCTCCTCCTGCTCCTCCCCCATCACTGGCCCTCTTCGTCCCTCCCTTGCCCCCGCCCATGCCTTGTCCCTCCCCTGTGGGGCTGGAAAGAGCCTGTAAAGATGATTATGCTGTAACTAGACTGCCTGGGCAAAGGGCCCAGAGGGCAGGAAAGGTGGACGTGGGGGTTGCTTTGGCACCGTGTTCCCTGTGCCCCCAGAACCCTGGGCTCTGAGTGACAGGACAGATCTCCTACCCCAGGAAGGTACCTGATGACCCCAACTCCCAGATCCTCAACTCCCCAGCCTCTCTTCTTTCCCCAGTCCTTGGGCATCCCATCCCCAAGATTCGGGGCAGGGGCATGATCAGGGGCAGGGATAGGGGCAGGGGCTGGGGTGGGAGCTGGGACAGGGGCTGGGGCAAGGACAGGGGTTGGATCCAAAGCATTGCTGTGGAAGATGATCCCTCAGCCTCTCATATCCCCTCCTAAGTCATCCATAATAATAATAATTACGGTATTTGTTAAGTGTACTACGGGCCAAGTCCTGCTAGAAAGTTTTTTTTATCACCTTATTTAGCCCCGTCCTGCCCACATTCCCTGTCATCCCACACCCCTCCTCTATTTATGCCTTGAATTTGCTGAGTGTTTTTATTTTCCAAGGCGCGTTCATACTGTTTATGGCATTTTGCTCTCATAACATCCCCAGGAGGTAAGCAGAGGCAGGTTATCTCCTCCACATTTCACAGATGAGGAAACAACAGCCTAGAGAGGTTAAGTGACAAGCCCGAGAGGCAGAGCCGGGCTCTTTTCCCTAGGCGACGCTGCTTTGCAGGAATCTAACCTCAGTCCTTCCCATTGCATTCTCCTGCCCCTGCCACCATCCAGCCCCAGAGGCTATGAGCTTCCCCTCAGCCAGGTTGATCCACCCAGGCCAGAGTGAAAAGGGTCCTGGGCGCCAGTCCAGAGGCCATTTGGGGGCCAGGGTTCAGGGGCCCATTGAGGTGGCGTGAGCATTGAGATAAGTCTCTGGGGAAACTCTGGCTCTAGCTCACGGATGGGGCGTTTGGACCTTCTGGCTTCCTGCCTCCTGTCTCTCTCGGAGACCAGAGGAGTTAGTGACTGGCTTCTGCTCCCACAGCTCCTCTGGGCTCCCCCTCACTACTATCTCCCCACCTTCCCCACTGCTACCTCTTTCCTCCCTTCAGGGGGCTGCTCCACCACCCAGCCGGCAGGGCCAACCCGGACCAAGCTCCTCTGCCCATTGGCAGGAACACGGCCTGGGCCCTGCTCCAGCTGGAGCATGCCTCCCCTGCCTTCTCACCCCCAGGCTGGAAGGGTCTCCTTGCCAATCTCTGTCCTGCCCTCCCACCCACCCGGGGCTCAGAAATGGAAGGGAGACAGGTGGAGCTGGGTTTGATGGGGCCGTCATTAGGGCAGCCCAGACTTAAGAAGTTCAGAGGCCAATTGAAATCCCTGGCTCCCTCCCATGACCTCCTCCTCCTCCTCTCCCAGCCCTCCCACTTGTATCCAGTCGAGTTGCTTCTGGCACAGGATTCCCCAGCTGACAGTAGATTGTTCATCTCCTGCAAATTCTAAGTTCCTTTTCTTTTTTCTAGTGTTCTGCATCCAGTGAATGCTCAATAACAACCACTGGTTGACTGATTGATTGATTTTGACTATTCCCCAACACTTAGTACAGCACTCTGGGCAGAGGAGGCACCCAGTACAGTGAGTGCTCTGCATGTGCAGTAGGCTCCCAGTACAGAGCTCTGCACACAGTAGGCACTTCAGACAGTGTTCTGCACCCAGCAGACATCCCAAACTGTGCCCTGCAGGCAGGAGGCCCTTAGCTCAGCGCTCTGCACCCAGTTTAGGGAAGATGCTGAGATACTTTACCTCAGGAGATGAGTCTCCAGATTGAGCACCCGGATGGTCAGCAGCACTGTCCCAGGCAGGACATTTGCAGGAACGCTGACCTCGTACTTCTCCTGGCTGAAAACCAGGGGCTCCATAATATCTTCCACCAGGATGGTCACCGTCGCTGTGGAACGGGGCCCCGGCTCAGCCCCCACCAAGTCCTCTGGGTTGTGAGCAGTTACAATCAGGACATGGCTCTGGGCGTCTTCATAGTTGAGTTTCTGGAACCAAAAGGGACTGTTACTTGGCTCTGGACCCACCGTCGTTGGGCCGGCGGCACGCCAACTCCTGGTTTCTGAACCTGGTGCTGGAAGTTGGAACACCCTAGGTCAGGAGCCAACGGCCTCCCAGGAACAATGTTCCAGATTGGTGGGGACAGGGGGAGCCGATCTCTGACCCAAAGCCTATACCCGACCATTCCCTAGCGATCCAAAACTACGGGCTCTTGGGCGGTTGATTGGTTGATTGGTTGATTGATTGGTGGTTACAGATGGACCATGTGGCCCCACTGACGTATAATAATAATAATAATAATAATGTTGGTATTTGTTAAGCACTTACTATGTGCAGAGCGCTGTTCTAGATGCTGGGGTAGATACAGGGTAATCAGGTTGTCCCACATGAGACTCACAATCTTCATCCCCATTTTACAAATGAGGAAACTGAGGCACAGAGAAGTGAAGTGACTTGCCCACAGTCACACAGCTGACAAGTGGCAGAGCCGGGATTCGAATCTATGACCTCTGACTCCCAAGACCAGGCTCTTTCCACCGAGCCACATATGGACGGAGATCAAGATGGAGTCAGACTCTGACTCCATCTGATGCTCCCACCTTCCAGGGTGACTGTGCCTGGCCACCAGATGGCCCCCAGCCCCTGACCTCTCCTGCTGTGTTCTGCCCCCGACCCCGGCCCACCTGCCCGCCAGATCATGGCTTTAAAAATGGTGACCCCATTACCCCAAGATGCATACTGATCACAGAATCCCTGGGTTGGAAGAGTCCAGCCCTCTCCCCCACAGGCAGGTTGCTCCCCCATCTCTCCAATGTATGACAATTTCTGCAGTCAGAAAGGCCTCAGCTCTCTCCACATAACCATCCCATCATCTCTCCCTCAACCTTCTCTTCCCCAGGATAACAGCCCCAGTTTCTTAAACTTTCAGCGGTGGAAAAAGAGGCCAAAAGGACGGGCCAGTTTGTTGGGGCCCAAGGCCTGTGGGCAGACTCCCCCAACTCCCACAGTTCTGTGATTTGGAGCATCCTCTCTCCCCCTGGGTGAGGCGACTGACTGCCCAGGGCACCTCTGGCCCAGGCCAGGGCACCCCTGCCCACTCAGCAGGCTTGGGAGAGGAAGCCCGGCTTCTTGCCTTATTTGGCCTGAGAGCATTCACAGGGACCCAGCTCCCGGGATCCCCTCCCAGAGGGAACAATCCAAACCACAGTCCACCCCTCCGCCCAGCATCCCCGGGGCCCCTTATCACCCACCCCGTGCCAAGCCCCACGAGGTGTTGGCAACCACCCACTCAAACAAGCCCCAAAGGAAGACAGACCTGCCCGCCTGCCTGCCTTCCTGCCTGGCCGTGATTACACACAAACACACAAATACTTGTGCACTCAGATATACACCTCCATTCACACCTGTGCACACACACAGTGCACACATCTGCATTAACTTGGAAATGTAAACAACCACATGAGCATGCCCACATGCACACTCTTATGCACACACACCGCCCACTCCCTCACTTGCCATTAACACCACCACAAGCAAATTCCCCTGACCCTTTGAAGTGACTGGGCCTGACTGGCCTCTCCTTCTTGGAGACTCGATGGAGTCGGGAGCTGAGGGAGGGACAGAGCAGCCCCTGGCCTTTATCAGTAGTCCCTTCTACCTCCCCACCTCCTCTCCCACCCACAGCTGCCCCCTCTTTGGCCATCCCTCTGCCTGGAAGGGGCAGGCTCAGTCCCCACCAAAGCTACAGCTGGGAGAGCTAGGGAGGAAGGCAGAGAACTTGCCCACAGCCGAGTAAGCTGTTTAGGCCGGCATACCCCACTGTGAGCCGGGGGCACCTCACTTCCCTCCCCACCCTGAGGCCCCAACCTTTAGGGTCCCAGCTCCTCTGCTTTAAGATCAGGGTCCAGGAGCCCAGCTGGCCTCCTGGCTGCTTCGCCCACCTGCCACCGCCGGGGTGCAGGTGTATATGCACAGCGGGGGCAGCTGAGACAGTTGTCCTTGGAGTGAGGTGTAAAGCTGTGCTCAGGCCTCCAACTGTCAAGAGGAGCTTCATCCCAACCGGCCAGGAGGAAATTATCAAACTCCTCCGACACCAAGTCTCCTCCTCTTCTCCTCTGATTTCCAGCGCTGGACGAGAGGCTGGAATCCCAGGTCCTGAAGCCAGCAAACACTTGCTCTGGGGCAGTGGCAGACAATATGGGGGCAGCCTGCCCTGTTGCCATCGCTTCCACCACCACCACCAGACCTGGCGCTTGGGGTCTCTGGGCCGTTACCCTGCAGCTTTTCCTACTGGCTTCAGGCTCTGGCTGCCTTCCTCCCTCCCTCCCTCCCTCCCATCCATCTTGGGATGCTTTAAGCTGGGATCCCCGGGAGGCAGTGCAGTGCCCAGAGCCAAGCGGGCGATGCGCCAGGCCAGGCCTAAGAGAGGAGATTTCCCTCTGCCCGCTTTCCAGCGGCACCAGCAATCCTCAGCACGGGTGGGGCTTATCTCTGCACAGATGTTTCCGTGTTCCTGCTGTCATTCGTGTTCCTGTGCCCATATGTCACCAAATGCCCAGTACCGTGGAGCACAGCCAGCGGGCGCTCCATAGCTACTGTAGTCACCCCAACCGCGGCCATATCCTCCGCTGCTACTGTGATTCCTGCCCTGGACATTCTAACTAGCTTACTCTGGGTGGATCCTCACTTTTGCCTGTGTCTTTGTTTCTGGCCCACCTCCTCCGTTCAACTGTAAGTTCCTTGAGGGCAGGGACCAGGTGCTTTGTTTCAGAAACGGTACCAGTCCCGCACAGTGGCACCCAATCGGTACGCCAGAAGGATTGGGGTGGGTACGGTTCCTGGGCTGCCCCAGTGTCCCTGGATCCCAGGGGGAGCAGAATGGGTGTCCCTCTCCCCCAAGCCATCTCCGATCCCCAGCCAGTACCTTATGAAGCCGGATCCTGGCACTGCCGGCTTGCCGGTCGGATTCCAGGGCAAAGGTCCCGTTGTCATTTCCGGAGATGATAGAAAAGTTGATGAGTTTGAACTCCAGCTCCCAGTCAGCGTCAGTGGCGGTGAGCGTAGAGACCAGGGTACCTATGGCCGCATCTGCAGGGAGGCTGACTGGCCCATACTGGGTGGCCAGGAAAAGAAGGAAGAGGCTCCAGTCCCTCATCGGGTCCTGGGACAGAGTCGGTGCCAACTGGGTGCCTACCGTGACCCCAGGGAGGGCGGGAGGCTGTGGGCACCACACAGGCCAGGTCTGACTTGGGGTCCTGCACTCCTGGGACTGCCTTTGGTCAGTGGAGAAGGCAGGATGGCTCCTCGCCCAGTAAGCTCCCAAGATCTACCATTGATTGATAGACTGATTGATCAATCGATTGATCGACAGACCCTCCCTCCTTTCCCCCAACCCCACCCCGGCACACACACACACACACACACACACACACACACACAGCTCTCTGGTCTGGGCAGGGACCCTGGTATGTTGACTGGGCAACCCAGCCTGAACTGGATGTGACCATTGATAATAATATTTGTAATTGTAGTGGACTTTGTTAAGCGCTGTACTAAGTGCTGGGGTAGATACAAGTTAATCAGGTCAGGCACAGTCCCTGAGAGAAGAAGCGTGGCTTAGTGGAAAGAGCCCGGGCTTGGGAGTCAGAGGTCATGGGTTCTAATCTTGGTTTCGCCGCTTCTCAGATGTGTGACCATGGGCAAGCCACTTCACTTCTCTGTGCCTCAGTTACCTCATCTGGAAAATGGGGATGAAGACTGTGAGCCCTACTTGGGACAACATGAGTAGCTTGTATCTACCCCAGCACTTAGAACAGTGCTTGGCACATAGTAAGCGCTCAACAAATACCAACATTATTATTATTATTGTTATGGGGCTCACAGTCCAAGTAAGATGGAGAACAGGGATTGAATCCCCATTCAACAGATGAGGAAACTGAAGGAAAGGGAAATGAAGTGATTTAAGATCACTCAGCAGGCCAGTGGCAGAGCCAAGACTAGAACCCAGGTCCTCTGACTCCCAGGTCTGGGCTCATCCCACTAGGTCTCGTGGCTTCTCAGTGAGGTGCCTGAATCCTAGAGGTTCTCATTTGCTTATCGCCACTCCACACCTTACCCTCCTAGCCTCAGCTTCCCCTCCCTCCCTCTCTCTCCAGCTCTTCAAATGCCAGGGCTCCCCGCATTCACCTGCATCTCTGAGAACACCGGAGGGTGGTCGTTCACATCCATGACCCGAACAGTGACCTCCACAGTGCTACTGAGGCCTGGAAGCAGAGAGGAGGCTGGGTGAGCTGGGAAGGATGCCCAGAGGAGGCCCAGTCTGAACCTTGTGCTTTCTTAGAACTGCTTTCCTGATCTTGGGGGAAGGGGGAAGGAGGAAGAGGGGTGGGCCGGCTGGACAGATCTCCACTCTGTGCCCTGAGAGGAGGCATTGAAAGGATGTGGGGAGTCAGGACCCAGTGCTCAGGGCCAAGGAACTGAGAAACCCTTGCTGAGGAGGCTGAGGGGGAGGGGACAGTCAGGGATGGCTTTAAGGTCTTTAATCAGCCCACCCCTCCTATCTAACCTTGCTCATCTCCCACTACAACCCAGCCCATACACTTCACTCCAGCTCGTCTCTCCTACCATCAACCCCCCACCCACTCCCTCCTTCCTGCCTGGAACTCCCCCGCCTTCATATCCGACACACCACTCTCCCATCTTCAAAACTGTACAAAAATCATATCTCCTCCAAGAAGCTTTCCTTGACTAACCTCTCTTCTCCCCATCCTTTTCTCCCTCCCTTCCACATCCCCTAAGCACTTGGTCCTGCATCCCTTAAGCACGTGGATATCCCCCCACTCCTAGCCCCATAGTACTTACTTCCATGTCCTCATACTCTGCCACCACCTCTAGCTGTAATTGATTTTAACATCTGTCTCCTCCACTAGACTCTAAGCTCCTTGAGGGCAAGAATCATATCTACCAACTCCATAATAATAATGATGGCATTTGTTAAGCGCTTACTATGTGCCAAGTACTGTCCCTACTGAGAGCTCACTTCTCCTTACTGAGAGGTCACCTCCTCCAAGAGGCCTTCCCAGACTGAGCTTCCCCTTTTCCCTCTGCTGCCTCTCCACCCCCCTTCACCTCCCCTCAGCTAAGCCCCCTTTTCCCCCCCTTTCCCTCTGCTCCTCGCCCTCTCCCTTCCCCTCCCCTCAGCACTGTGTTCCTCCGCTCAATTGTATATATTTTTATTACCCTATTTATTTTGTTAATGAGATGTACATCACCTTGATTCTATTTATTGCTATTGTTTTAATGAGATGTACATCCCCTTGATTCTATTTATTGCTATTGTTTTTGTCTGTCTCCCCCGATTAGACTGTAAGCCCGTCAATGGGCAGGGACTGTCTCTATCTGTTGCCGATTTGTACATTCCAAGAGCTTAGTACAGTGCTCTGCACATAGTAAGTGCTCAATAAATACTATTGAATGAATGAATGAATGAATGAATGAATGTTCTAAGCACTGGGGTGGTTACAAGGTAATCGGGTTGTCCCATGTGGGGCTCACAGTCTTCATCCCTATTTTACAGATGAGGCAACTGAGGAACCCAGTCCAGAGGCAGGACAGGAGTGAGAGGTCTGTGGTGAGATAGACGAGATCAAGGCCCAGTGAGAAGGTTAGTATGAGAGGAGCAAAATGTGCAGGCCAGGTTGGAGTAGGAGAGTAGCAAGGTGAGGTAGGAAGGGGTAAGGTGATCGAGTGCTTTAAAACCAAAGGTAGGATTTGCCCAAAGTCACACAGCTGATAAGTGGAGGAGCCAGGATTATAACCCATGGCCATGGTATTGGACTCTCCTAAACTCTAAGCACAGGGCTCTCCACACAGTTAGCACTCAGTAAATATCCCTGACTGATTGACTGATGGATGGATGGCAACCAGGTGGTGAGGTGCTCTGGGTTCCATCTGTGATCCCACCCTGTAGCCAAGACCTATGGGGGTCAGGAATCCCAGGAGGCCCTGCTCTCAGGATCCCCACCTCTTTCATGCATTTATTCATTAAATAAATTAAATTAGAGAAGCAGCGTGGCGTAGAGAGAAGCAGCGTGACTTAGTGGAAAGAGCACGGGCTTGGAAGTCAGAGGTCATGGGTTCTAATCCCGGCTCTGCCACTTGTCAGCTGTGTAACTTTGGGCAAGTCATTTCACTTCTCTGTGCTTCAGTTACCTCATCTGTAAAATGGGGATTAAGACTGTGAGCCCCTCGTGGGAAACCTGATAACCTTGTCTCTATCCCAGCGCTTAGAACAGTGCTCTGCACATAGTAAGCACTCAATAAATACTATTGAATGAATGAATGAATGAACAGGGCTTGGCACATAGTAAGTCTTTAACAAGTGCCATCATTAATTAATTAAATGAGCACAGAGCACTGTACTGAGCGCTTGGGAAAGTACAATACAACAACAAACAGTGACATTCCTTGGGGTACCCTGGCCTGGCATCGTGGGTATTTGTTCAAGCTGCTGGGCCTTTCAGAAATAGATTCCATTCCTCTGGCCCACCCCACTCATTCTGCTCTCTGTTCCCTTCCCCTAGGAGTGAAGCACTGTGCTGGGGCCTTTGGGTGGGGGACAGAGCGGCAACCATAAGACCCTATCCTTGCCCTGGAGGAGTTTTCAATCTAATGGCTGGTCCTCCCCCATCTCTGATTCGGCCCCCGACCAGGAAGGGAGGGAGGGAAGGAAGAAGGGAGGGGTGGCAATGGCCAAGAAGAGTGAAGCTTACCCCCTGCAGCTCCTGCTAGGTCGGATGCCACCACCCACAGCCTGTACTCCTCCACGTCCCCTGCCCGCAGCTGGTCATCCTGTAGGGTGATGGTCCCTGTGCCAGGGTCGATGTGAAAGGCCGAGCCCTGGGCGCTGGGTGGTTCCTGGCTCCCGATCTCGTAAACCACATGGGCATGGAGGGAAGCAGCCTCATCAGCATCCTCGGCCTGCACCTGAAGGACCACCGTCCCTGTGCCCCAGACAGAGAGTGAGAGACCATTTCATCCCTCTCCCTGCCTCTGGGAGGGAGGCCCTTGCTAACCCAGGGAGATGCAAGGTGGGAAGATCATCGGTCCCTAATCTCCTCGGTGGACTCATTCCAGTGCTGAATGAGCCTTCCAAGAAGGCCCTGAAGCAAGGCTGCCTCCTCAGGGTAGGGGCAACTGGCCAGTGCTGTGTTGGCAGCTGGGCCTTAAATCTCTGTTCCCAATGGCCACTGTGCCACAGTAGGAGTTCCCAGGCCCCCGGCTCCTCGTTCGTCTGCCGGGGTCTCTGGGAGGGCAGACTCTGCTGGGACGTGGGGCCTAGTGCAGTCGTCCGAATTGGGCCGGTCCTCGTCAGCCAGATTCATCACCCCCACAGTCCAGCCCCCTGGCTTTCATCTGAAGGGGCCCCTTTCCCATGGGTAAGAATGACAGCCCCAAGGGCCCCAGAGTCACCGGGACTCATCCTTCCTAGAAGCACACGGAGATGACTAACATGGTGCCCTCACCTCCCGCCCCTCCTCCCTCCTCCCTAGAGTTCCCCACCAGGCTCTGCCCAACTCTCCAACTCCTACCTGGGGGGCTCCCCTCCTTGACCTCAGCTTCATAGCTCTCCCGGGAGAAGACAGGAGGGTTATCGTTTTCATCTGTGACCGAAACCTGCAGCTCCAAGGGATGGGCATAGGGCGTGCCCTCCGCGTTCCGGGCAAACAGCCGGATCACATACTGGCAAAAGCCAAAGGAACATGTTAATGGAGAGACCTCTGATTCCCAACCTCACTCCCCTCCACCATTTCCAATACCCCTGCTTGCACCCTTGTGGATTCTCTCACTTTTCCCACCCTCCCACCTCCCAACCCCCTGCCTCCAGAAGAAACGGACAGGAGACTGAATATCTGGCCAGGCTGCCCCAGGACACAAGCAGTTGCCGGCTTCTCCCAGGGCCATCAGCTGGTTCTGGGCAAATCAGGGTCCTCCTGTAGGATTGAACCTGGCCCCATGGTGCTACCAGGTGACCAGCTGGGGATGGAGTCCAACCCGGCAAAGTCCTGCTTGCTCCCGGTGGGGGTTGATGGGGAGGGGGAGAATTGGACTCCATTGGGATTAGAATTGCTCTTGCCCAAACCTGGCTGGTTTTGGCCTCGGTGGTCTATGCTAATTTGCAAGGCAGTTTTTATCCAGGAACAAGCCGGACTTTCCACAGCCTGGTGGCCATACAGGGAGCTGGGAGTCTGGGAAAAACTGGGAGAGACCCCGAAACTCTCCGTTACCTCGGCCTGTGCCTCCCTGTCCAGTTCCTGGGTCACGTAGACCTGACCTTCTCCATCCACCAAAATCAGCCCCGTTGGCACGCTCTCCTGAGAGTAAGTCACTCCGCCACCGCTCCAGTGGACCTGCAGGCAGACAGCCCACGGGTGAGCAGGGCTGGGCCAGCTGGGCTTCCACCAGGTCCTGGGTTCCGGCCCAATAGGAGGGTGTCCCCAGAAGGAGCTGGCAGGAGTCCAACCAGCTGATGGTCTGAGTCTGGTTGGGTCCCCACATTCATCCAGGTTTGGGCTGGCTCAAATGCCCCCAAGTTTCAAGCAGTCTAGAACTGGGAAGTGGATAAGGTGTGATCATGTAGTGGCTGGGGAGTGTGTGGTCTATGAACTCCACTGTGCCCTCTCCAGCACATAGTTCAGTGTTCTGGCCACAGTAATATTCATTCATTCATTCATTCAATAGTATTTATTGAGCACTTACTATGTGCAGAGCACTGTACTAAGCGCTTGGAATGTATAATTAGGCAACAGATAGAGACAATCCCTGCCCAGTGAGGGGCTCACAGTCTAAACGGGGGAGACAGCAGAGCAAAACAGAACAAAACAAAAACAAGACATCATCATCAAGATAAATAGAATCAAGGAGATATACACCTCATTAACAAAATAAATAGGGTAATAAATAAAAATACAAATGAGCACAGTGCTGAGGGGAGGGGAAAAGGGAAGAGCAGAGGGTGGAGGGGTGGGGGGGCAAAGGGTACACAGGTGGAAATTAGAACACCGACCCTGTCCCTCAAAGGGCTCACAATGGACTGTGAAGTCCTCAGGGACAGGGATCGTGTCTGCCAACTGGACCGTATTTACTCAAGCACTTAGTAGAGCACCCTATACACAGTAAGTCCTCAATAGATATCACTGATTGATTAAGCAAAGTTATACATCCCCAAAGTCCCCGGAGGAGCCCTGTGCTTACACAAATGCAATCAATAGTTCTGTGGGACTGATTGAGCCTTTCCTATGTGGCCAGCACTGGGCTAAGCCTTGGGGTTTATACGAGATAATCAGCCTGGACCTAGTAAGCACTTAATACATACCACTGATTGATTGATTGATTGATTGGGTAGAGTCCTTGTCCCACATGGGGCTCACAGTCCAAGGAGGAGGGAGGGTGGGGATCTGGTCCCCATTTTTCCAGAGGAGGAAACTGTGGCCCAGAGAGGTACAGGGGCTCACCCGAGGTCACCTGGCAAGCCAGTGGCAGGGTGGGGATTAGGCTCTCTCCCTTAGGCCACGCTGCCCCCCATGGGATCAAACTCATCCAGAACGCAGTAGTTTGGCATCTGGTTGGTCACTACTTGACCTCTCTAAGGCCTGGTTTAGGGGTGAGAGGGACTCAGTCCCCAGACTCCAGAGCTCCTTGGCCTGCTGTAGCCCACCCAGGCTGACAGGGTTCCTACAGCCCCATCCAGCCCAGCACCCCCACCCCCACCTCCATGCCTGGGCAGGATAAGGGGCTAATGAGGACTCCCCGTGTGTCTGTCAGCCTGTCTGTCTCCTGCTAAAATGCACTCAGGGAGAAGCGGAGCCAGGTGGCTGGAGGCCTCCGAACCCACCCCCACCCCACGCGTCCCGTTCCTTCCATCCCCTGGACCCAGCGGCTTGACATGGGTTTCCCAGTTGCCGCAGCCCCACGAGCCTCGGACTGAGAGGCTGAGTTGCCGGACTGGTGAAACCCAGCCCGTCGGGGGGTTTCCGAGACCCAAACCCTTTCGGCCCCGTGGCCTGTGCAGAACAGCTCCTAACAAGGAGAAAGCTGAGGGGGGCTGCACCACTGCAAGGGACCGCGTGCAGCCCCGCCAGACCAGCTCTCAAAATAGCCACCCGGGCGGGAGAGCTGGGTCTAAATTCAACAGCGTTTGTTTGTGCTGCCACTAATGTGTTTCTTGGGCGACTTTATTTTGATTTGGGGCCTCTCCCTCCCCAGATGACTCGACTCCCAAACTATGTGGTGGCTGGCTCCAAACTCCTTCCATCTCTGAGTCCCGTTAGGAAGGGGCGGGGTTGCGGGGGGGGTGTTGGGGGAGGGCAGTTGCAGGGGGAGGCTGCACGGTGGGGGGGCAGGAGGAGCGGCTGCGGTGGGGGTGGGCCTCCAACAGGCTCTTTATTGACTGTGAGCTCCCAACCGCTTCCTCTTGCAGGAGGATTCCCTTCTATGACCTCCAGGGTCCAGGCTGGCCAAGGCCAGAGGGGTCCCCCACCTGCAGGGTGTCCCACGGCCGCTGGCTCTGAGTTACCCGAGAGGCTGATCGGTAGGAAGAAGATGGCCCAAGCAGTGGGGACCCAGGGCACATGGCCGTGGGGAGCTGAGCTTTGGGGCTGAGTGACAGTTACCAGGAAAGCGGGAAGAAATCCTGCAGGATCATGGGCCAGAGGTAGCACCCCGGCCCGGTGGCCCATGGCTGGGGGCAGTTTCAGAGCTGCTGGAGTGGTTGGGCAATCTATCAATCAATTAATGATATTTTTTGAACTCCTACTATGTGCAGAGCACTGTACTAAGCACTTGGGAGAGTGCAATACAACAGAATTAACGATGTGTTCCCCACCCATGACAAACTTACAGTCTAGAGGGGGAGACAGACATTAATATAAATAGGGCAGGGTGGGACAACCCAGTCCATGTTGGAAGAGGCCCCCAAGCCTTCTTGGGGAAGAAGCAGAGAAGCTCGAACTGGGTTGGCTTTCAGGCTGGCTCCATTTGGAGGCCTGGCCCAACCACCTGGCCCAACCACCCCTTCCCCCGGGACTCTTCTTGCTATGATGGGGAGCCGATAGGGGCTGACCCAACTGTTGGCTTAGTGCCACGTGGCCAGGGTATCCTGCCCAGTGACCAAGACAATGCCACTGGGTTGAGTCTAGGAATTTTCACCATCATCATCATCATCATCATCATATCAACAGTATTGACCAAGAATCTAATGGGTGCAGAGCTTGAGAAGCAGCATGGCTTAGTGGATAGAGCACAGACCTAGGAGTCAGAAGGACCTGGATTCTAATCCTGTCTCTATCGCTTGTTTGCTATATGACCTTGGGCAAGTCACTTCACTTATCTGTGCTTCCGTACTTCATCTGGAGAATGGGGATTAGGACTGTAAACCCTATGTGGGACAGGCACTGTGTCCAACCCAATTGCCTTGTATCTACTCCAGTGCTTAGTACAGTGCCTAACACATAGTAAGCACTTAAATGCCACAATTATTATTATTACTGAGAGTGCTGTGTTGGACACCCCCTGGAGAGGCCCAGAATGGATGCTCACTGTGAGCAGAGAGCTATACTGAGAGCCCAGTGGAGGTAGAGTCCTGGACTGGGTGCCTACTACTACTAATAATAATAATAATGTTGGTATTTAAGCGCCTACTATGTGCAGAGCACGGTTCTAAGCGCTGGGGGAGATACAGGGTCATCAGGTCGTCCCACGTGAGGCTCATAGTTAATCCCCATTTTACAGATGAGGTAACTGAGGCACAGAGAAGTGAAGTGACTTGCCCACAGTCACACAGCTGACAAGTGGCAGAGCCGGGAGTCGAACCCATGACCTCTGACTCCGAAGCCCAATACATTCAGAACCCTGCACTGACTTTGAAGGATTTATAATTTAATGTCGATAAGAAGCAGATATGATTTGACTAATATACTATAGTTGAAATGATGATAGAATAGTGAAAAACTTGAGTAGATAAATGAATCAACAACAAAAACAGAGAAATATGTTTGGGGATTAAGATGGGCTGGCATAACCAGGACATGGGGGGATTGGCTCAATGGGGAGTCAGAGGTCATGGGTTCGAATCCCAGCTCTGCTACTTGTCAGCTGTGTGACTTTGGGCAAATCACTTAACTTCTCTATGCCTCAGTTACCTCATCTGTAAAATGGGGATTAAGACTGTGAGCCTCACGTGGGACAACCTGATTACCCTGTATCTACCCCAGCGCTTGGAACACTGCTCTGCACATAGTAAGTGCTTAACATATACCAACATTATTATCAATCAGAGAAGGCCTCCTGGAGGAAGTGGCATTTTTAAGGCTTGACAGGGAAATAGTGTGGCTAGTGGAAAGAGCCCAGAACTGGGAGTCAGAAGACCTTGGTTCTAATCCCAACTCCTCCACTTGCCAGCTGTGTGGCCTTGGGCCTCTCCGGGCCTCAGTTTCCCCATCTGGAAAAGTGGGAATTAAATACCTGTCCTCCCTCCCCATTAGGCAGTGAGCCCTATGTGGGGCAGGGACTGTGTCTCATCTGATTGGATTGTGTCTACCCTAATGCTCGGCACATAGTAAGCACTTAGATATAATTATTATTGGAAGATCTGGATATCAATCAATCAATAGTATATTTGAGCACTAACTCTACGCAGAGCACAGTACTAAGCATTTGAGTGAGAACAATAGAGTAAATAGATTCGACCCCTGACCTCGAGGAGCTGACAATCTGGCAGGGGGAGACAGATCAATTACAGGAAGAGGAAGCCACTGAGTGTGAAGATGTAGGCATTAGTACTGTGGAGAGAAGGGGACCTAAGTGCTCAGGAGGTAAGGACTCAAGTCCATGTGTGTTGCAGTACGGAGGGAAGTAGGGTGGGGAGGTGGGAGGGAAGTCAGGGAAGGCTTTCTGAAAGAGAGGTGGCTTCAGAGAGGCTCTGAAGATGGGGAGAATAGTAGTCTGTCAGATATGACGTGGTCTGTCAGAGAAGCAGCTTGGCTTACTGGCAAGAGGACGGTTTGGGAGTCAGAGGTCGTGGGTTCTAATCCCACACGGAGCCCTCCCCCCTTCCTCCCCATTGCCCCTACTCCCTCCCTCTGCTCTACCCCCTTCCCCTCCCCACAGCACTTGTGTATATTTGTACATATTTATTGCTCTATTCATTTTATTAATGATGTGCATTTATCTTTGGTTTTATTTATCTATTCTGATGGTAGTGATGCCTGTCTACTTGTTTTGTTTTGCTCTCTGTCTCCCCCTTTTAGACTGTGAGCCCGTCATTGGGCAGGGATTGTCTCTATCTGTTGCCCAATTGTTCATTCCAAGAGCTTAGTACAGTGCTCTGCACACAGTAAGCGCTCAATAAATATAATTGAATGAATGAATGAAATGAATGAATCCTGGCTCCGCCACTTGTCAGCTGTGTGACTTTGGGCAAGTCACTTAACTTCTCTGTGCCTCAGTTGCCTCATCTGTAAAATGGGGATTAAGACTGTGAGCCCCATGTGGGACAACCTGATTACCTTCTAACTACCCCAGCGCTTAGAACAGTGCTTGGCACGTAGTAAGCACTTAACAAATACCATAGTTATTTTTATTATATTCCTCTTCTCCCACTCCCATCTGCCTCGCCCTTGCACTTGTTTTTGCACCCTTTAATCACCCACTCCCTCGACCCCACAGCCCTTATGTGTGTATCCATAATTTATCAATTTTTATATTAATGTCTGAATAACCTTCTAGACTTGTAAACTTGTTTTGGGCAGAGAACTTAGTACAGTGCTCTGCACATAGTAAGTGCTCAGTAAATACCATGGATTGATTGATTGATTGATTGATTGATTGATTGATTGATTGATGAAAGAGGAGAAAATACCAGGCAGGAGAGAGGGCATGGACCTGGGAGTCAGAAGGACCTGGGTTCTAATTTTGTCTCCGTCACTGGTCTGCTGTGTGACCTTAGGCTAGTCACTTAACTTCTCTGGGCCCCAATTTCCTCATCTGTAAAATGGAGATTAATACTGTGAGGCCCATGTGGGATGTGGACTGTGTCCAACCCGATTGGCTTGTACCTACCCCCGAGCTTGGTACAGTGATTGGCACATGATAAATGCTTAACAAATACCATAAAAAAAATAAAAAAGAGACAAGAGCAAGGCACAATAAGTAGGTGATGTTTGCCAGAGAGGAGCCAGGATAAACAGGGAGAAAACTGATTGAGTGCTTTAAAGCGATAGTGAGGAGTTCCTGTTTGATGTGAAGATGGATGGGCCACCATGGGGAGGTGTGTGGAAAAATGAGTTTTCAGAAGAGTGATCCGGGCAACAGAGTGAACTACTGAATGACAAAGGGAGAGGCTGGAGGCAGGGAGGTCAGCGAGGAGGCTGATGCAATAATTGGGATGGGATAAGACAAGTACTTGGACCAGGGTGGCAGTAATTTGGATGAAGAGGAAGAGGAGGATTCTGGAGAAGTTATGAAGATAGAACCTATAGGATTTGGTGACAGACTGATTTTTGGCTTGAAACAGAAGAGTTAAGGATAATGCCAAGGTGGTGGGCTTTTGAGATAGAGAGGGTGGTGTTGTTGTCCACAGTGATGGGAAAGTTTCAGGGAGAAGACAGCTTGGGAGGGAAGAGGAGGAGTTTTGTTGTGGAGACTTATTGAGTTGGAAGTGTCGGCTGGACATCTAAGTAGAGCTGACCCAAAGGAAATGCGAGGCTGCACAGAAGAGAGGTCGAGGCTGGAGAAATAGATTTGGGAATCATCCACATAGAGATGGCGGTTGAAGCTGTAGGAGAGAATGAGTTCTCCAAGGGAGTGGCTGTAGATGGAGAATAGAAGGAGACCCAGTACTGAGTTAAGGAAATGGGAGCCAGAAGAGGAGCCAGGGAAAGAGACTGAGAAGTGGCCAGAGAGGCAAGAGAAGAACCAGGAGATGACAGTGTCAGAGAGTCCAAGCTGAAATAGTGTTTCCAGGAGAAGGGGGTGGTCCACAGTTGTTAGAGATGGCTGAGAGACCACGGAGGATTAGATTTGGTAAGAAGGAGGTCACTGGTGACCTTAGAGAGAGGTTGCAGTGGAGTGGAAGGGGCGGAACCAGATTGTAGGGGATCCAGGAGGGAGCTGGAAGAAAGTGGAGTCAGTGGATGTAGACAACTTGCTCAAGGAGTTTGGAGAGAAATAGAAGGAGGGAAATGGAGCCTGCAATGGGGCTGAAGGAGAGGGGGTTTTAGGCCAGGAGATAGATGGGCATGTTAGAAAGCTGTGAGGAAGGAGAAGAGAGGAGAGGGGAGGGAAGGGGAAAAGAGGAGAGAAGAGGGGAGGGGAGAAGAGATAATAATAACGATGATGATGGTATTAGTTAAGCACGTACTATATGCCAAGCACTGTTCTAAGTGCTGAGCACTGTTCTAAGCGCTCTTGGGAAAGGGAATGTTCCTTGGATAGTGGTAACAGCTCCTTTCCACACTACTGAGGAGACCCCCTTCCTGTCCTGCATTCCACCACCCTGAGAGGAAAGAGAATAGAACCTGCATCTTGAGGTCTCTGAATAAGCTCACACAAGCTAGTGCCATGGACTCTGAAATACAGGGAGCCTGAAATTCTGCTCCTCTACCCACAGCCCCCTACTGATTATGTTTTTATTTTGTGTATTTGTCCTTTTCTTTATGTTGTTTTAGTGTTTTATTGTTTCATCACTCCGGATGTGTCTGTCTCCAGTCCCCTCTTCCCCACTTATATTCACAGATTGTAAGCCTCTTGAGGGATAGGGGCCATGTCTAATTCCCACCTGTGTATTCTTTCCCAGGGTTTAGTTCAGGGCTCCTTGCACAGTAAGGGCTTAATAAATACTACTCCTATTACAATCGCTACTACATGGTGTTGGTGGGGGTGGCTTCTGCTTGAGATGCCTTAGGCTTGCATGGATGGCACTGGGGAAACTGGCTTGGGAAGGCACTCACCTTGGAGATGGGGTGGGGGTAGGTGGTTTTGAGATTTTCTGGAAGGTGGACAGAAGTGGGGGGAATCCAGGTGCTTTCCACAACTGCAATGTCAACTTTGGCTATGGCGTGGTGGCCTGAAGGTTGGTCTCCCAGGTCTTTGACCTGCACGAGGAGGCTGTAGTGGGCGACTTGGGCCGGGTTGAGCAGAGAACTCCCTAGAAAAGAGACCTCACTGGACCCAGCATCTGACCCCACCATCCCTCCAACCTTCCAGCCTCCCACTCTCCCTGCCATCCATTCTCCAGCCCTTTGGTCCACCCACCCTCGGTTCTCCTGCCCTCCCACCTTCCAGGTCTCCTGCTCTATATCCTGCCCTGAGGCCCATTCTAAATTCTGGAGCAAGAGATTTCCCTCCAGAGATGACCTCGACATGATGAAGGATAGGAGTGGCCAAGGAAAATGGAACCTACCTTACACCAAAAGCATGAGGCAGGGGGCAGGGGTGGAGGAGACAGGGTCCAAGCACAGGACCCTGAGTTTGAAGTAAAAGATCTGTGATTTGGGGAATCCAAGAGCCTCTGCCTTTCCAATCCCCCTGCCTGGGTAGGGGCCCTAATAAGCTCAGGCTTTCTCAAATTGCCCAGGGGAGGAAGTAGTGGTGGAGAGGAGAGGGTAAGGGGCAGTGGGTGAGGAGCAGGGTATGAGGGAAAGGGGAAGCAGTGGGGCAAGAGGTTGGGAGCTCTACCTTCCTCAGAGAGGGAAAGAGCTCCAGTCCTGGAGTCTAGCTGGAACATGGCATCAGAGGGCCGACCAGGAGCCTGACTGATGATCTGGTAGCGCAGATCTGCGTTGGGGGTCAAGGGGTCATCCAGGTCGGCCGCGCTGACGAACAGAAAGGATACCCCTGAGAGGGAAGAGGTTACACTGGGTGTGCTGGCCCCACTGCTCCAAACCCGCCACTGGCTTCCTCCACTGGCCTCAGCTGGCCACTGGCCACTGACTTCCTGGCAAGGCATTTCCTCCTCTCCCTGGTCAGGCTCAAGGGGAACCCTTCTGCCAACTCTCCTCGGCTTCAGTGGCTTCCCTCCCTCTTCCACTCTCCTGGTAAGCATGGGGGTCCCGGGGTGGTGCCAAAGATGGGCAACACAACTCCTGTCTCCTACATCTGGTGACCTTTCCAAACTCTTGGAAGAGTGTGTCGCACCTAGTGGAAACGTGGTAAATAGCTCTACCGCTCCGCTACTGCTGCTATCGCTGCTTCTGAATTCCCGTTCCCTTTTGTCCTCTGGGTGGCTTTGGGCGAGGCTCTCACCAACTCTCACCTCCTTCCTAGGAGATTAGAGGGCACCCAAGGGTGAGGAATTTCACATGCTTTGAGATCTCTGAGAGTAAGTAGTGAGGTCTGGTAGAAAGAACAGGAGACTAGGAGTCAAGAGACTCCCCAGATTCTAGTCCCTGCTCCAACCCTGGTCTGCTGTTGACCTTGGGCAAGTCACTGAACCTATCTAGGCTTCAGCTTTGTCTTCTGTAAAATAAGATCCCTCCTCTTCCTCCCTTTTAAACTGCAAGACCCATGTGGGACAGGGGAGGTGTCCAATCTGATCATCTCATCTCCCTCCTCCTAGAGAAGCTGCCTAGCCTCGTGGAAAGAGCATGGGCCTGGAACTCAGACGACCTGGGTTCTAATTCTTGCTCTGCCAGTTGCTTGCTGGGTGATGTTGGGCAAGTCACTTAACTTCTCTGTGCCCCAGTTTCCTTAACTGTAAAATGGAGATCCAATAGCTGTTCTCCTTCCCTCCTACTTGGACCGTGAGCCCCAAGTGGAACAGGGACTCTGTCTGACCTGATTTACATGTATCCACCCCAGCACTTAGAACAGAGCCTGACACATAGTAAGGTCTTAACAGATAGTATTATTATTACTGTTATTATTGTTGTTGTTGTTGCTGTTGTTATCATCACAGCTCTTGGTCCAGAGTCAGTGCTTAAGAAATACTATTGTTATCATCATCATCATCATCATTTTCAGCTGGAAAAGGCTTGGCCCATCATCCATGCCATTTGGATGAGGGTTTTATTATATTACCTGGGCAGGAAGGGACAGGACCCAGACAGCCCCCAGCTGTGCTTCCCCAGGGGGCAGCAAAGCGATTTGTAATAAGGTGTGACATGTTTTGGAAAATGCCAGTCAGCCAGAGCTCTTCCCTCCCTGGGCCACCTCCCAGCCAGATTCAGTTTCCAGCTCTTCCAACACCTGGTTTTGTAGGGAAACAAAGCTTTCCACAGGTCCTTCCCCTTCCCTTCCCTTTGTTCCCCATCCCCAGCTCTTCCCAAGTTAAATTAAGAAAGGAGTCTCTCTTTTTCCCTTCCTCTCTCCCTCTCTTTCTCTCTCTCTCGCCCTCCCCCCTCTCTCTCTGATGCCCAGGGATGTGTGAGGAAGTTTATCTCTGAGGGAATGATAGGGCAGCCCTTGGGGTAGATAAGGGAGCTAAAAGGGGACTATCTAGGGCTGGCTAGGGGATGGAGGCTCAGTAGCATGATGGGGAAAAATCTGGGCCCAGCCTGGACCCAGCTATGGAACAATTGGTCACATGGTTTCTAAATTCTGTCCCTTGTTTACTGGGCGGTATCGCTCCTAGGCCAAATGAAAGGGGTCGGCTAATTCGAAAGAGCACAGACCTCAGCCTCTCACATCCACACTTGAGGGTGTGGCGATGGCTGGCAGGGGCTGGGGTTGGGGCTGGGGTTGGGGCTGGGGCTGGGGCTGGGGCTGGGGCTGGATCTTGGGCTGAGGCTACTGAGCCAGGCCATGTTTGTCTTCTCCCAGGATGGAGCCCACCAGCAGCAAGCGTGCATCTAGCATGGCCAGCAGGGTCCCCAGGCCCTGAGGGTGGCGTCAGGTGGAGAGGTGGGCCCCTTGGACCAGAGGATGGGGAGGGGAGGAAATAGCTGAGGGAGAGAATTAAACCAAGGGGTGGTGGGTGGGGGGAGGAGGAGGCAGCCAAGGCTGAATAGAAAGAAGGACTGAAGTGTAGATGGAGTCAGAGACAGAGACAGGCAGAGGCAGATCCAGGCAGAGCCAGAGATGGAGGCAAGGCCAGAGCCAGGGGCAGGGCCAGGGCCAGGGTCAGGGCCAAGAAGGGAGATGGCTGGAGGAGCCTGGGCTATGGACGGTGCTGTCATTGACCTTGGCCGGTCCCTCGGCTGACAGTTCCCGCAAACACATCCTCAGTGAACCGTGGCACATTGTCGTTCTCGTCTTTCACTCTCACCGTCAGGGTTTCCGGGCCAGAGAGTGGCTGCCCGTCGTCCCTGGTCACAATCACCTGGTGGGTGTGAGAGAGGGTCACTCGGCAGGGAGGAGCCCCAGAACTCCTAGGCGGGGGTTGGGGGAGGGGACAACGAGGGGGGAATCTGTGGGGATCCCAGCTGAGGGACACCAGGGTCTGCCGGAGGGCAAACCCCTCTCCACCTCAAGACAGAGGCCATCGGGAGGGTTTGGCTAACCCGATCCCCAGCCGTGGGCTGGGGGGAGGGGGGCGGGGGCAGCCCCGGAAAGCAAGCAATGGAGGCTAGTGGGCTGGGCTGGCCTTACCTGCAATGTATACTGGGCCTGCTCCTCCCGATCCAGAGGCCGGGTAACAAACAGGAAGCCCGAGTCAGGCTCCACACCAAAGAGGCCATCATAGTTGTCCACCACCTGGATTGGGGCGGGGCCCTCTGGACCCTGGATTTCCAGCTGGAAATAAAAAGGAAAGAAAGAGAGAAAAGGAGAAGAAAGGAGAGGAGCCTCTGAATCCTGGAAACATGGGTGATGCCAACGAGTGGCCCCAGAGGGACTGAGTTCTCACCCTTGAGACCTCAGTTCCTCCTCCTCCTGGGATTTCTCCTGGTTTGGAGGGTCAATTTTTCCTCCCTTCAGTTTCCCAACTGTACAATGGGTCTGCATTCTGTCTCCCTCTCCTCTGCCCCCAGAGGAGCAGGGAGAACAGGGAGAACTGGGGGCTGGGAGGCTGGGTCCATCCCACATGGCAGAATCTTTTGCCCCAGGCCCCTGGCCAACAGCCTGGAACATGTATCACCTGATGGCCACCCAAGAGCAGGGCACATGGCCACCAGGGGCCCAGGGGATGGCAGCGGAATCTCTTCTCTCCGCCTGGGCCCGTAATGGTCCAGACAGCTGAGACCTCCCAATCCCCTTTGACCCCAATCGCCTGCCAACTTCAGACCCCAGAACCCCTGAAGTAGCTGCCCAGAGTGTACATACCTAAGGAGAGGGACAGCTACCCAGGGCAGCGAGTACCTCAGCAACAGAATGCCAGATGGGAGAATGGTCAGGTGGAGGAAGGGGAAGGAGCCGCAGCCCTAATCCCAGTGATTTGGTAGCCAAATCTCTCTCCTTCGGAGGCAGAGAGCTGAGCCTGGCACAAACCCCAGCCTGGATCCCCTCTCACTTCCTGCTCTGGGGAGGAAGGTGGCCTGTATAGAATGCATCTCCTGAGGCAGTTGTCCTAGGGGTTGCTGGAACTTGCAATCTCATAGGGATCGGTTGTCTGCTTTTCAGAATGAGAGCAGAGATGCAAATGGGGTGGGGGTGGGGGGGGGACTTTCCAGTCTGCTATTCACTGCCCAGGCACAGTGTCAGTGGTGCCAACAGCTCCCAGGAAGATTCCTTCCACCCAAAGCACCGCTACGATGGGGGTCACAAGCCAAAGGAAGCAAGGCAGAGTCCTCACCTTCTTCAGGTAGAGAGGGAAGTGACCGTGGTAGTTTTCTGGGATCTCGATGTAGGGCTCCTGGCTGGCAGCTCCAGCGACAGCCTGTAGAGGATGATCACTTTTAATCATCAGTCAGGCCAGGCCCATCTCTGGAAATGTCTGTCTGCCCACCCTCCTCAGGTCCTCCCCTTCCCACCTCGTTTCTTCAGACATTGAGAGGCCCGGGTCCATTGCTATGGCACCCTAGGCTGGTTCCTTAACCTCTCTGGGCCTCAGTTTCTTGATCTGAAGAATGAGGCTTTGGGAATGGAGCCTAATCTGAAGACCTAATTCTCAATTCCCTGGGGTGGGTGGGCCTTCTTGGGGCCGGGCTGCAGGGTGAAGCCGTGGAGCAGAGTCAGGTTTCCAGTCTCACACAGCAGTCGCCCCATCCACCAGGCATTTCCACCACTCCACTAGACCACGTTATTTCTCTGTACCGCACTAACGCGCTTAGGAGAGCACAATAGAGCTAGTAGACCTGATCCATACCCTCAAATGGTTTCCAGTCTAACAGAAGATATAGACACTAAAATGCATTGCAGCTAAGAGAAGCAATAGAGTATAAAGACAGAAGAGCAGGCTGACCTATTCATTCATTCATTCAATAGTATTTATTGAGCACTTACTGTGTGCAGAGCACTGTACTAAGCGCTTGGGATGAACAGGTCGGCAACAGATAGAGACAGTCCCTGCCGTTTGACGGGGCTTACAGTCTAATCGGGGGAGATGGACAGACAAGAACAATGGCAATGAGTAGAGTCGAGGGGAAGAACATCTCGTAAAAACAATGGCAACTAAATAGAATCAAGGCGATGTACAATTCATTAACAAAATAAATAGGGTAATGGAAATATATACAGTTGAGCAGATGAGTACAGTGCTGTGGGGAGGGGAAGGGAGAGGGGGAGGAGCAGAGGGAAAGGGGGAAAAGAGGGTTTAGCTGTGGAGAGGTGAGGGGGGGTGGTAGAGGGAGTAGAGGGAGAAGGGAGCTCAGTCTGGGAAGGCCTCTTGGAGAAGGTGAGTTTTAAGTAGGGTTTTGAAGAGGGGAAGAGAATCAGTTTGGCAGAGGTGAGGAGGGAGGGCGTTCCGGGACCGCGGGAGGACGTGGCCCGGGGGTCGACGGTGGGATAGGCGAAACCGAGGGACAGTGAGGAGGTGGGCGGCAGAGGAGCGGAGCGTGCGGGGTGGGTGGTAGAAAGAGAGAAGGGAGGAGAGGTAGGAAGGGGCAAGGTGATGGAGAGCCTTGAAGCCTAGAGTGAGGAATTTTTGTTTGGAGCGGAGGTTGATAGGCAACCACTGGAGTTGTTTAAGAAGGGGAGTGACATGCCCAGATCGTTTCTGCGGGAAGATGAGCCGGGCAGTGGAGTGAAAAATAGACTGGAGCGGGGCGAGAGAGGAGGAAGGGAGGTCAGAGAGAAGGCTGACACAGTAGTCTAGCTGGGATATAACGAGAGCCTGTAGCAGTAAGGTAGCCATTTGGGTGGAGAGGAAAGGGCGGATCTTGGCGATATTGTAGAGGTGAAACCGGCAGGTCTCGGTAACGGATAGGATGTGTGGGGTGAACGAGAGAGACGAGTCAAGGATGACACCGAGATTGCGGGCCTGAGAGACGGGAAGGATGGTCGTGCCATCCACGGTGATAGAGAAGTCTGGGAGAGGACCGGGTTTGGGAGGGAAGATGAGGAGCTCAGTCTCGCTCATGTTGAGTTTTAGGTGGCGGGCCGACATCCAGGTGGAGACATCCTGGAGGCAGGAGGAGATGCGAGCCTGAAGGGAGGGGGAGAGGACAGGGGCGGAGATGTAGATCTGCGTGTCATCTGCGTAGAGATGGTAGTCAAAGCCATAAGACCTAGTGGAAAGGGCATAGGCCTGGGAGTCAGAGGACCTGGGTTCTAATCCCAGCCCCCATTTAATCCCAGTTTGTCTGCTTTGTGACCTTGGGAAAGTCAATTCAGTTCTCTGGGCTTCAAATTTCCTCATCTGTAAAATGGGGATTCAATTCCTGTTCTCCTTCCCCCTTAGACTGGGAGTCCTGTGTGTGTCAGGGTCTATGTCGGGGCTGATTACCTTTCTCTACCTCAGCACTTAATCCAGTGCTTTATCACCTGGTAAATGCTTAACAGATACCACAGTGATTATGATGATTCCTGTCTGTCTGTCTACTCTGCGGTCTGTCTTTTGCTCTGCCATCTGTCTCCCCCAACTAGACTGTGAGCCCATCACTGGGCAGGGATTGTCTCTATCTGTTGTCGAATTGTACATTCCAAGCGCTTAGTACAGTGCTCTGCACATAGTAAGTGCTCAATAAATACTATTGAATGAATGAATGTATGTGCCCAAGGTCCTGAACTCAGCAGGCACCCAGTAGGTAGGAGCATCTACTCAGTTGGCTGATGATGCCATGCTAAAACCTGGCACAGGATGGAGAAGAGGGATTATGCCAGGGGCTTCTGGGAAGCAAGAGCAGCGGTCAGCCCAGCTCATCACACAGCCCAAGAGGCCTAGAGGCAGAGCCGCTCACAGCATGAGACCCAGCTGCATTTTGGAGGATGGAGGGAGACTCCTGAGAGCTCTACTGGCCATACATCCTCACACAGACCGGGGTATCATCAGGTAGGTGAACTTTTGGATGAGCCGTCCATGCTGCACCTCTGGAGGAAGAGTCAGGGATGAAGGGGGGAGTCAGGGATGAGGGGTGGTCTGTACTGGGTCAGTGGGGAAGAGTGAGGAATGGAGAAGAGAGACTCTGCAGTGTTGGATGCTCTTTGCTGGGTCACTGGAGAGAGTCAGGGTGTTGGATGGTCTGTGCTGCATCACTGGAGGAGAGTCAGGGATGGAGAGGAGAGACTCAGGGGCAATGGATGGTCCATGCTGGGTCACTGTTGAGGGAGTCAGGGGTATAGGGTGGTTCAGACTTGGCACCATTAAGGAGGAACGTGTATCTCATTTCCATTGTACTCTCCCAAGCGCTTGGGACAATGTTTTGCACTCAGTAGGCACTCACTAAATACCACTGATTGATTGATTGAAGGGTCAGAGGGAAGAAAGCTGGGGAGGTTCATTCATTCATTAGTATTTATTGAACACTTACCATGTGCAGAGCACTTTACTAAGCTCTTGGAATGTACAATTTGGCAACAGATAGAGACAATCCCTGCCCAATGACGGGGGTTGACTGGTCCATCCTTAACTATGAGGGTAGGGGACCAGGAGGGGGCCACCAGCACCCAGTCCCTCTGAGCCAGTCCTCCTAGTCCCCTGGCTGAGACAGAGTCCTGGGTTAGATGGACTGGGGGCCTGACTCAGTAATGGCATCATTTCTGGTCTGGTGTTCTTAAAATATAACTTTCCACATCAATATGAGCACTCGTAGCCTCCGAGTTGCGTATGTCTCTTCTCCTCATTGTGTGTCCTTGCTATAAATAAACAGTAATCACCACCCCCACCACGCATTCATTTGCAAGGTCTTGTCAGTCAAAACGATCTGTGTAACTCCATGCAGAGAGGAAGACGCAAGATTGCTACTCATTATTCCTGTGCAGTGAGATAATGGGCAGAAGAGCAAATCAGCATTGCCTTGAGACACACAGTGCTCATCAAAGGCAGGACAGCAGGGTTGGGGAGGCGGGGAGGTGAGGTGGGGGGCGGGGAATGAAGAGCCATCCAGAGTTCTAGGCCTGCCCGATGGCACCCAGGGAGCCCAGCCCCAGGGCGGCACCGGGCTTCGGTCTCTGGCTTCCCGAAAGGCCCGGACCAAGATGGAGCTTTGGGTGGGCTTTACCTGCCCAAGGAAGCTGGACTGTAACTGAATGGCTCATCCCCCATTGTGGAAACCTAACTTCTTTGAGCTTAGACATCAGGGCCCGGGTCATTGGCTGGAGGCTAGTGTGCCACCCCGAATGGCTTGGTGTGCCCCCACCTGCCTTAGAAAGTAGCTGGATTCCTATTTTCAAGCACTAAGCACAATGGCTTTGAGGTAGTTGTGTTGTTTGACACCATCTTGCCTTTTCCCCCTCTCCAGTCCAGACTTCACTCGGCTGCCCGGATCCTTTTTCTAAAATGTCGTTCTTTGCACGTCTCCCCTGCCGCCCCCACAAAAATTTTCAATGGCTGCACCGTCATCTCTGCATCAAACAGAAACTCCGGACCGTTTCGCTTTACGACACTCAATCAGCAATCTCTTTCCTACTAACTTGTCTATTAACTCTATTATAGGGTATTCCCCCAAGAGCTTAGTACAGTGCTCTTCACACAGTAAGAGCTCAGTAAATTTGATTGATTGGTTGACTGGTTACTAAATCCACCACCCTCTTCTCCCACTCCACCCCAACTCATAGGCCTCGTTCCTCTCAAGTCAACCAACTAACTCACTGCATCTCATCCTCGTCTTTCTTGCCGAAGCTCTGGCCTCTGGCTCATACCTTTGCCCTTCCGCCTGGAAGGCTCACCTCCTTTACATCCATGCATCAGACCTCTACTCTTCCCAACTTCAAAGCCTTTCTGGAATCCCATGTCTTCCAGGAGGTCACCTTCCCTGACTAAAGCTCTCATCTCCCCTCTCAACTGCCACTTCAGCACTTCTGTAAAAGTAATCATGCTCACTGAGCACCAACTGGTGCAATGCACTGTGCTCAGTACTTATACTTCTGTGCCACATAGGCACTAAGTACTCACAACCATTCATAGCACTTACATAACACATCTTCATACTCTGTTGCTTAAGCACTAACATATTTTTTCCTTCTTCCTCCTAACAGTAAATTATTTTAGTGTTTGTTTCCCCTGTTAGACTGTAAACTCCTTTAATAATAATAATAATGTTGGTATTTGTTAAGCGCTTACTATGTGCAGAGCACTGTTCTAAGCGCTGGGGTAGACATAAGGGAATCAGGTTGTCCCACATGGGGCTCACAGTCTTAATCCCCATTTTACAGATGAGGGAACTGAGGCCCAGAGAAGTTAAGTGACTTGCCCACAGTCACACAGCTGACAGCACTTGTACTTGGACATGCTCCCTTTTTTCACCTTTCCCTCAACCCCACAGCACGTATGTAGAGAAGCAGCATGGTTCAGTGGAAAGAGCCAGGCTTAGGAGTCAGAGGTCATGGGTTCGAATGCCGGCTCAGCCACTTGTTAGCTGTGTGACTGTGGGCAAGTCACTTCACTTCTCTGTGCCTCAGTTACATCATCTGTAAAATGGGGATTAAGACTGTGAGCCTCACGTGGGACAACCTGATTACCCTGTATCTACCCCAGCGCTTAGAACAGTGCTCTGAACATAGTAAGCGCTTAACAAATACCAACATTATTATTATTATTATTATGTCCTTATCCGAAATTTATGTATGTTAATGTCTGTCTTCCCCTCTAGACTGGAAGCTCGTCATGGGCAGGTAAGGTGTCTACCGACTCTGTTATATTGCAGTCTCCCAAGTGCTTATAACAGTGCTCTGAACCCAGTAAGCACTCAATAAATTGATGGATTGATTGATTGATTATGTCTACCAATTCTATCGTCCTCTCCCAAGCATTTAGTGCAGCTCTCTTCACACAGTAGGCTCTCGGTAAATACAATTGGTGATAATGACGATGATGATGATGTGAGTGCTTAGTACAGTGCTCTGCACACAGTAAGCACTCAATAAATATGATTGAATGAATGAATGAATCTGTACTCTGGAAACGAGCTAGGAAATTTAGCTGCTCCAAAAAGTTCTTCGAGGTTCTGACACTTCTGTGTTGATGGCGTGACTGGCTGGGCCAGAGCCGAGGGTACCCTGTCCCATTCATTCTCCAAAGCAGGAATGTAGAGGGGGCCCAGTCTAAAAAGATAGAGTGGGCCCAGTCTAAACAGTGATAATCATAATGGTATGTGTTAAGTGCATACTATGTGCTAAGCACTGTAGTAAGTGCCATGGTAGATACGAGATAATTAGGTTGGACATAGTCCTTGTCCCATATGAGACTCACATTTTCTGTAGGAAGGAGAACAGGTACTGGATCCCCATTTTCCAGATGAGGAAATTGAGGCACAGAGAAGTGAAATGACTTGCCTAAGGTCAAACAGTAGGCAAGTGCCAGATCTGGGATTAGAAGCCAGATCCCCTGACTCCCAAGCCTGGGTTCTTTCCGCTAGACCATGTTGCTTCACCTGTTCCACTTAGTCTATGCAGTCATGCTGGATCTTGTGACAAGGAAATTCAGTTAATCGACACTATTTACTGAGCACCTACTGTGTACAAAGCTCCATATCAAGCACTTTAGAGAGTACAACAGAGGAAAAAGATGTGATCACCGTCCTCAAGGAGCTTACGATTTAGAGAAGTAGGTGTTAGAAATCACTTCCTCTTCTCTAGGAAACTCAGACAGAGAGCATAATCCCAAATCCTGGAAACAGTCATTCTTGGTCTGTTGTACCCTGTGACTGCACCCTACAGGCTCACACTCAAGAAGAGATGCAAATGATTGTACACTGTTTCATGGAGTCGGCCAAGTGTTACGGGGTGATGCTAAGTCTAGGGAAAACCAAGTGGATGGATCAGCCTGCACCCAGAGAGCCACGGACACAACTGAAAATCTATACTGGCAACACAGAGTTAAATGCTGTCATGAAATTCTGTTACCCAGGCAGCACACTGGCCAATGATGCAATGATAGACAAGGAAGCGGAAAACTGAATGACGAAGGCCGGCACACTCTTTGGGGAGCTGTCAAACTGAGTGTGGCAGCCTCCAGGCATCAGGCTCCAAGCCAAACTAAAGGCCTACAGAACTAGAGTGTTGACTGTCCTTCTCTCCAGCTGGGAGACCCGGCCCCACACAGGCGCCACGTCCAGTTCCTCCACCAGTTCCACCAGCGTCACTGACGGGCAAGACTCAACTTCAAATTGGCAGGATGGAATTCCCAACAACAAAGCCCTAGAACCAAGTCAGTCTCTTAGCACTGAAGCTATGATTGCCTCAACCCAAGTGTGCTGAGTGCGAGGCATGAGGAGAATGGACGACTGCCAGATACCCAATCAACTGCTGTGGAGCTGAAGTTAAGAAACTGAAAAACAGGAGGGCAGAGGAAAGGCAAGAAGGACACAAAAGCAAAATCTCAGGTGCTGCTGCATCCCAGCTGAAAATGAAATCAGTTGTCATGGATAGAACAGCAATCAGAAAAGGAGCGGCTCTTTTTGAGCAGAAGTGAAATAAGGAGGCAAAATAATAATAATAATAAATCTGGTATTTGTTAAGTGCTTACTGTGTGCCAGGAACTGTATTAAGCACTGGGATGGAGACAAGCAAATTGGGTTGGACACAGTCCTTGTCCCACATGGAGCTCACAGTCTCAATCCCCATTTGATGGATGAGGGAACTGAGGCCCAGAGAAGTGAAGTAACTTGCCTAAGGTCACACAGCAGACAAGTGGCGGAGCCAGGATTAGAACCCATGACCTTTTGATTCCCAAGCCCGGGCGCTATCTACTATGCCATGCCGCTTCTGTGTTCACAAAAGTGAACACAGGGTCAGGGGCTGCCAACAGCAAACATGACAACACAAGGAACAGTGTGTGTGTATATGTGCGTGCGTGCGTGCGTGCGTGCGTGTGTGTGTGTGTGTGTGTGTGTGTGTCCTGTCAGGGCAGTCGGGACACACATGCCACCATAGGGGAATTTCACTGACAGGGGCATATTCTTCAAGCACGAAGGATGTTAGGTAAGTGTAGGTGTAGCTTTGTGTCTGGAAGGCCATGGCTGAGGGAAAAGGGTCACTCACATGGCTGATGGCTGAGGGAAAAGGGTCACTCACGTGGCTGATGCCCAGACAGATGATCCAGAGCCAGACAGGATCCATTACCAGAGCCTAAAGTCAGACAAAAGGAGAAACAGATGTGAGAATGGTATACTGTCTTCACCCTTTCCAATTCTCTCCACTGACTGCACAGAAACACCAATCAATTTCTTTCATAAAAACAAAGCAGGGTTGGCCCAGCAGAGGGGAGTGGGCAATGAAGATTCAGTGTGGTTACCCTGGTTGAAGTCACTGAGAAGGAAAAGACAAGATGCCAGTGGCAAGTCAAGCCTCAGGTCTTGAGCTCTGCTTGATATCATTTTTCAGAACCCCACTTGGTCCTGACCCTTCCCCTCCAACACACACAAACAGAGGAGATCCGGGCAAGAAAATACCAGCTGGCACAGGCCTCGGGAGCCGGCTCAGGGCCAGGCACTAAGCCAGCCTCAGTCACGGATCCCACCGCCTGGAGCCCAGCAGAAGCCTAGCACCAGGTTGCTAAACTCTCTGGCTCTGCTGCTACGCTTCATTGCTCCCCTAAAACAAGTTCCACCAGTTAGTTGCAAGATAAAGGAAAGTGGTTTGGCTTCTTGGAAAAGTTTGCTCAACTGAGGAGCTGAGGAGATGAGGCAGTTGCCCTGGGGCCAAACAGATGGGAGAGCTCTACCTCTGTCCAGCCCCCAGCCACCCTATCTGCAAGGAACAGATAGATCATGGCCAGATCTTCACTCCAACACTATCCAGATAATCCAGGCCCCCCAAAATCCACTTGGGCCTCAACAATTTGGATTGAGATGTCAGTCTACACCAGGGGAGCATATGCTTCTTATTGAATTTTTCTAGGGAATATTTTGTTTTAGGCATCGAGTCTCTCCCCCCACACACAAATACTCCACCTCAACCAGGGTAGGATTCTCTCTCAGAGCCAGCTAGCTGCAGGGAGTGGGCCAGACAGGAGCAAGAGATGTTTGTGAAGGCAACACCAGTGTTACCATCCCTGAGCCCATCCAAGATTCTGGTTGGAACCATCACCAACTGTCTGACAGCTGCTTGGGCTCTGCCACCTTCCTGCCCTGTCCCCCCATCCTGCTGCAACCAGGATAGCATAAGTGGCCCCCAAGGGCCAGGCAGGCTGGTGGCCAGGAGGGTGCTTAGAGGGGAACTCAGAGCCATTAACACTCCTGGGCCCCAGCTGTCAATCACATAGACTTCCAGCCCAATAAAGAGGCTTGAAGGAGACATGCCCTCTCTCCTGCTGTCTCCTGCTGAATAGTATGATGATGATAATGATGATGACAAAAGATGGTATTTGTTAAGCTCTTACTCTGTGCCAAGCACTGTTTTAAGTACTGAAGTAGGTACAAAATAATTAGGCAAGCACATGCTGAAGTAGGTACAAAATAATTAGGCAGGAACACAGTCCCTGCCCCTCATGGGGCTCACAGTCTAAGGAAGGAGAACAGGTATTGAATCTCCATTTTACAGATTAGGAAACTGGGTTCCAGAGAGGTGAAGTGACCTGACCAGGGTCACATGGAAGGCAAGTGGCAGAGCTGGAATAAGAACCCAGGTCCTCTGACTCCCAGGCCCGTGCTCTTTCCACTAGGCTATACTGCTTTTTGAGAATTTTTTTTTTATCCTAGAGCTTCCAGATGATTGAGTGAATTTTGTGGCCTGAAGAGTTCAGGTAATTTGCTAGTGTGCACATGGCTCTGGAAGTTCAGTGGGTCTGGAGTCTTGGGTCTCCTTACCCTGGTCCAGGGACAGGGAGAGCTGGACAATTATCCAGGGAATCTCTTTTCACTTGATCGGCTTTTAGAAATCTAGATAATTCAATCCGTGAATCAACCAGTAGTATTTACTAAGTGCTTACTATGTGCAGAGCACTGTGCTGGGCACTTGGAAGAGGACGATAGAGTTAGTAGATATCATCCCTCCCCTCGAGAAGATTTGCCCCACTCTCCATATCCCTTTGCTTGGGCAGAGAGCTTCTTTACTGTTTTTTTTTAACTCATCCAAATGCACTTTCAAGGACAGATGTAGAGGAAAAAATCTCCCCTTTGGCTAGGGTGGTGAGGGAGGGGCCATAGTGGCAGCAGCAGCTGGAGCTCATCACTGGACATCTGGTTGGTTGGCTGGCTGGTCACTGTAGGTAAATGGAGAGAGATGGAGAGAGAGAGAGAAACGGCCAAGCTGCCCCTCCCTGGCAACCCTGATTCAGTGTGGAGCAGAGGCGATGGTAAAATGGCAGGCTAGAGTTGGGATGAGGGAAGCAAGAGAGTTTAAAGATATGGGCATAAGTGCCGGTGGCGGGGGGGCAGGAGTGCAGGGGGCACCATCCATCCCTATCTAGGTGGATTTCTCTCTTTCCTTTTTTATTCTCTGCCTGTCTCCCAGCCTCTTTATGGCTGACTCCTTTTTTTAAGGTATTCATTAAGTGCTTACTACATGCCAGGCACTGTAATAAACACTGGGGTAGATACAAGATAATCAGGTTGGACACTGTTCCTGTCCAATATGGGGCTCACAGTCTTAATCCCCATTTTGCAGATGTGGTAACTGAGGCCCAGAGAAATTAAGTGACTTGCCCAAGGTCACTCAGCGGGCAAGTAGCAGAGCTGGGATTAGAACCCAGGTCAATCAATCGTATTTACTGAGCACTTACTGAGTGCAGAGCACTGTACTAAGTGCTTGGGAGAGTACAATATAATGGTTGGTAGACATGTTCCTTGCCCACAATGAGCATACAGTTTAGAGGACAGGTCTTCTGACTCCAAGGCCTGGGCTCTTTCCACTAAACCATGCTGACTCTTTCTTTCTTTTTCCCTGTCTATCATAATCTTTTGCTCTCTATCCGTCACTCAGTCTGTCTGTCTTTGCAGCATGGCTTAGTGGAAAGAGCACGGGCTTGGGAGTCAGAGGTTGTGGGTTCTAATCCTGGCTCCGCTACTTGTCTGCTGTGTGACTTTGGACAAGTCACTTCACTTCTCTGTGCCTCAGTTCCCTCATCTGTAAAATGGGGATTAAGACTGTGAGCCCCACGTCTTTCCAATAGCATCTCTCCTCACCTTGCCGCCCTGTCCTCTCTTCCCACTCTCGATGATCAGGTCTCCGCTCTCAACTCCACCCTCTCTACTCATCTCGACTCTCTCGCCCCCCTTTCCCTCCGCCACTCTCGCTCCACTAACCCACAGCCCTGGATCACCTCCTCCGTCCGCCTCCTACGCTCCTATGCTCGAGCTGCTGAGCGCTGCTGGCGAAAGTCCAAGCACCAAGCCGACCTCACACACTTCAAATTTATCCTTTCCTGCCTTATCTCTGCCCTCTCCTCCGCCAGGCAAAGCTTCTTCTCCTCCCTCATCGACACCCATGCCCGTCACCCCCGCCGATTGTTCCGGACCTTTAACTCTCTCCTTAGGCCCCCTGTTCCTCCCCCTCCCCCATCTCTCACCCCCAATGATCTGGCCACCTATTTCCTCACGAAAATCAACACGATCAGGTCTGAGCTCCACAAAGTCACCCCTCCGCCTCTCCCCTCCCCCCCCACCAACCCCCTCCCCTACTTTCCCATCCTTCCCTGCAGTATCCTCAGAGGAGATCTCCTCCCTCCTCGCAAGTGCCACCCCCTCCACCTGCGCCTCGGACCCCATTCCCTCTCACCTTATTAAAACCGTCGCCCCTGCCCTCCTACCTTCCTTAACTTCTATTTTTAACCACTCAATCTCCAAGGGCTCCTTCCCCTCTGCCTTCAAACATGCCCACGTCTCCCCCATCCTAAAAAAACCCACTCTTGACCCCACTTCCCCCTCCAGTTATCGCCCTATCTCCCTACTACCCTTCCTTTCCAAAATCCTAGAACGAGTCGTCTACAATCGATGCTTAGAATTCCTTAACTCCCATTCTCTCCTAGACCCCCTCCGATCTGGCTTCCGTCCCCTCCACTCTACCGAGACTGCTCTCTCTAAGGTCACCCATGACCTCCTTCTTGCCAAATCCAATGGCTCCTACTTCATTCTGATCCTCCTTGACCTCTCTGCTGCCTTTGACACTGTCGACCATCCCCTCCTCCTCCATACCTTATCTCACCTTGGCTTCACGGACTCCGTCCTCTCCTGGTTCTCCTCTTACCTCTCTGGCCGGTCATTCTCGGTCTCCTACGCTGGAGCCTCCTCCCCCTCCCATCCTTTAACTGTTGGAGTTACTCAAGGGTCAGTTCTTGGCCCTCTTCTGTTCTCCATTTACACTCACTCCCTCGGTGAACTCATTCGCTCTCACGGCTTCGACTACCATCTCTACGCAGATGACACGCAGATCTACATCTCCGCCCCTGTCCTCTCCCCCTCCCTTCAGGCTCACATCTCCTCCTGCCTCCAGGACGTCTCCACCTGGATGTCGGCCCGCCACCTAAAACTCAACACGAGCAAGACTGAGCTTCTCATCTTCCCTCCCAAACCCGGTCCTCTCCCAGACTTCTCTATCACCGTGGATGGCACGACCATCCTTCCCGTCTCTCAGGCCCGCAATCTCGGTGTCATCCTTGACTCGTCCCTCTCGTTCACCCCACACATCCTATCCGTTACCAAGACCTGCCGGTTTCACCTCTACAATATCGCCAAGATCCGCCCTTTCCTCTCCACCCAAACGGCTACCTTACTGTTACGGGCTCTCGTTATATCCCGGCTAGACTAGTGTGTCAGCCTTCTCTCTGACCTCCCTTCCTCCTCTCTCGCCCCGCTCCAGTCTATTCTTCACTCCGCTGCCCGGCTCATCTTCCTGCAGAAACGCTCTGGGCATGTCACTCCCCTTCTTAAACAACTCCAGTGGTTGCCTATCAACCTCCGCTCCAAACAAAAACTCCTCACTCTAGGCTTCAAGGCTCTCCATCACCTTGCCCCTTCCTACCTCTCCTCCCTTCTCTCTTTCTACCACCCACCCCGCACACTCCGCTCCTCTGCCGCCCACCTCCTCGCCGTCCCTCGGTCTCACCTATCCCGCCGTCGACCCCTGGGTCACGTCCTCCCGCGGTCCTGGAACGCCCTCCCTCCTCACCTCCGCCAAACTGATTCTCTTTCCCTCTTCAAAACCCTACTTAAAACTCACCTCCTCCAAGAGGCGTTCCCAGACTGAGCTCCTCTTCTCCCTCTACTCCCTCTGCCACCCCCCCTTTACCTCTCCGCAGCTTAACCCTTTTTTCCCCCTTTCCCTCTGCTCCTCTACCTCTCCCTTCCCCTCCCCACAGCACTGTACTCGTCTGCTCAACTGTATATATTTCCATTACCCTATTTATTTTGTTAATGAATTGTACATTGCCTTGATTCTATTTAGTTGCCATTGTTTTTACGAGATGTTCTTCCCCTCGACTCTACTCATTGCCATTGTTCTTGTCTGTCCGTCTCCCCCAATTAGACTGTAAGCCCGTCAAATGGCAGGGACTGTCTCTATCTGTTGCCGACTTGTTCATCCCAAGCGCTTAGTACAGTGCTCTGCACATAGTAAGCGCTCAATAAATACTATTGAATGAATGAATGAATGAACGTGAGACAACCTGATTACCTTCTATCTACCCCAGCGCTTAGAACAGTGCTTGGTATATAGTAAGCTCTTAACAAATACCATTATTATTATTATTGTCTTCTTTCCCATTTTCCCACTTTATTCTCCTACCTGATCCTAAACCACTGAACTCTCTCCCACGGAAGCCCTATCCCACTTTGAGCTTCAGAAAATATGTTCATTTTATTAAGTACCTGTCTCTCTGGGTGTCTCTATGTGTCTCTGTCTCTCTTCTCTCTCACGGTCTCTGTCTCCTTTCAGAGTCTTTTTGATTTCAATCCACTCGGACCCTGCCCCCATATGCCACTCTGCCCACTCTGAAGACTATGGTCTTCTCCAGCCAGGCAATGTTACCATGTCACTGATGAGGGTTTGATGAGGCTTTGGGGTGCTGAGCGCTCTCTCTCTCTCTCTTCCTGTCTCTCTCTCAGGCTTCCAGTTAAAATGCAGCTTTCTCGGCCTGGTGCCCCTGTCATTACCGGCCTTTGCACCCCCCACCCCTCCACCCGCCGGTCTCAAACGCTAGTCACCGGGACCTTTTCCACCCCCCGTTGTCTGGCGTCTCAGGAAACACAATAGTCAGTGATTGAAATTAAACGCCTTCTCAAGGCCCCTTCAGAGTCAGCCCCTTAGGACAGCAAACATCTCATTCTGAGAAAGAAGCCAATGAGAAATCCTGTCAGCTTCATAATTGGTTTCTAGGATGGACTGCCTCTCCTTCCTCCCAAATTGATAGTGGACATTTGTCTGCCTGCGCCATTGTCCTTGGCGGGGTGGCTTTCTCTGCCCTCCTAGATCTATTTTTGCTCTCTCCCTCCCAAACGTTATTAAAACCAGTTTTTATCAGAAGAATTTCACTTACCTGTTTTCCTCTTTAAATAGCCTGATTGGCATCCAAAGGGCCCCGGCCAAAAACCCGAGACTGAAGCACAGGCTTAGAAGCCAAGAGGGATGGAGTTAGAGCAAGGTGGGCAGTGGCCGCAGCAAAGCAGTGAATCTCCTCTCTTTTGCTGGGAAAGCATTTTCGAGTTCAGAATCGGGGACCTTCAGCCTTCTCTATTGTCCTCCCCCAGTCTCTCAGTCCAGTGCTCTAAACACAGTAGACTGTCAGCTTCTGGAGGGCAGGGATCAGGTCTACTAGTTCGATCAGACTCCCCTAAGTGCTCAGTCCAGTGCTCTGCACACAGTAAGTGCTCAATCAATACCAGTGATGGATGGATTCTGCCCAGAGCAACCTTGTCTAGCGTGAATAATTTCTTCCCTCCAAAGTACTCGGCCATGACCTTCGGCCCCCACCTCCTTATCTTCCTACCCAACTGGCCCCCTTACCCTGTGGTGGTCGCGTGGGTCCCGGACTTCGAGGCTTGAGGTGAAATGGGCAGAGAGGCTCCAAGAAAATGCCACTCACCCCACTGGATTAGTGAAGGACATAAGCTGGACATGGGAGGGCAAAGCAGCAAAAGTCTCCTTTGTTAATTATTGACCGTCGAATGAAAAATGTACCAATCACTAACCAGCGCAGGGTCTCTGGGCGGTGAACCTGGGCACAGGACTCCTGAGGCCTCGAGGGTTTTTGGGGTTTTTCCAGCTGAGAGAGAGGTGGGGGTGGTCTTTGCTTGCCGGTGAGCTAATGACCGGGGAAGACGGGAATTGAGCAGGCAAGGTTAGGCAGTCCCCAGCAGATCGGTGGACCAGCGGGGCCCTAAAGATGGCTCTGGGGAGAGCACCGAGGAGCGGGGATCTGACACAGGGCCAAGACAGCTCTCAGCCTCTTCCCCTCCACCAAACGGCCATGGTCAGGCGTTAGTCATTTCGCCACTGGACTACTGTGTTGGCTCCTCGCTGGCCTCCCCATCTCCAGCCTTCCTCCACTTCAGTCCCTTCTCCATGCTGCTGCCTGGATCCACTTCCTGAAATGTCATTCCTTCTCCTCTTCAGAAACCTCCAGTGGCCGCCCATCTTCCTCTGCATCAAGCAGAGATTCCTGATCATCGTCTTCAAAACTGTCCCCCAGCTCTCTCCATCTTTCCCTCGGCTTTCCTCGCCCACTACGCCCCTGCTCACACCACTCCTCCCAAGCCCACCTCCTGACTGTACCCTGCTGTCTCTTTTCTTGGGCGCCTCGAAGCAGCGTGGCTCAGTGGAAGGAGCCCGGGCTGGGGAGTCCGAGGTCTTGGGTTCTAATTCTGACTCTGCCACTTGTCAGCTGTGTGACTTTGGGCAAGTCACTTAACTTCTCTGTGCCTCAGCTACCTCATCTGGTAAATGGGGATTAAAACTGTGAGCCCCACGTGGAACAACCTGATTACCTTGTATCTACCCCAGCACTTAGAACAGTGCTTGGCACATAATAAGTGCTTAACAAATACTAACATCATCATCATCATTATTATTATTATTATTATTATATCACCACCAGGCCTAGAATTTCTTCCTTCCAAGTCTATCACACCTTGTGAACTTTTCTCTCAGTTTTCCCCATGTCTTGTGCTTTTGTTGCACTTCCCAAGCACTTACTGATACTACTACTACTATTAATAATAATTATGGTATTTGTTAAGTGTTTACTATGTGCCAGGCACTCTGCTAAGCGCTGGGATGGATACAACCAAATCGGATTGGACACAGTCCCTGTCCCACATGGGGTTTACAATCTCAATCTCCATTTTACAAATGAAGTTACTGAGGCACAGAGAAGTTAAGTAACTTGCCCAAGGTCACACAGCAGACAAGTGGCAGAGGCGGGATTAGAACCCATGACCTTCTGACTCCCAGGCTCATGGTCTATCCACTATGCCATGCTGCTTATCTTAAGGGCTTACACTGTGCCAAGCACTGTACCAAGCACCAGGGTAAAGACAAGATAATCAGGTTGGACACAGTCCTTGTCCCACACTGGGTTCACAGTCTAAGGCACTCAAGAGAAATCATTAACTATTACTCCTACCACTAGTTCTAATAATAATAATAATAATAATAATAATAATGGCATTTGTTAAGCGCTTACTCTGTGCCAGGCATTGCACTAAGCACTGGGGTGGATGCAAGCAAATCAGGTTGGACAGAGTCCATGTCCCACACGGGGCTCCCAGTCTTAATCCCCATTTTACAGATGAGGTAACTGAGGCACAGGGAAGTTAAGTGACTTGCTCAAGGCCATGCAGCAGACAAGTGGCAGAGCAGGGATTAGAACCCATGACCTTCTGACTCCCAGGCCCGGGCTCTACTACGCCATGACAGGCTAGGGGTGGAGCAATGGCCCAGGCTGGGGATTTGGGGACATTCTGTTGGTTGGGACTAGGTTGACCATTTGGGAGGTCATGCCTTTGGCTTCCAAAATCACATTCAGTGCCTGAGCATGTGCAGTATGTAAATCAGAACCTACAGAACTGCCCGAGAGCAGGGGACGACCAAGAGTGCGGAAGTGTGGAAATGCTGCCGAAGTGCTGCGGGGATTTGGGAGGAGAATGTGACCTGGGGGGAGGAGAGACGGATTGGATCGGGGCAGTCCTCCCGGAGAGGATGGGGTGGTCTGGGGTCTGCCCCAGGTGAAGGGGGTCAGGGAGTTCCAGGCTGGGGGCAGGGCGTGAGCGAGGGGTCGGAGGTGGGGGAGTCGAGAGTGAGGCCCAGTGAGAGTTCCACTGAAGAGAATGGAGAGTGTGAGTTGAGGTATGGTAGAGAGTGAGGATAAGTAGGAGGGGAGGAAACTGAGTGAGTGCCTTAAAACTGGTGATCAGGAGTTCCTGCCTGATGCAGAGAGGCACGGGCAACCACTGGAGGTTTCTGAAGAATGGAGAGACATACGTACACATTCTGAGACCCTGAGTCCTTGAGCTCCTTCAGGGCAGGGATCATGTCTACAATGACTCTATTGTGCTCTCCCAAGTGCTTAGTACAGTACTCTTTACAAAGTAAGCACTTAATAAACACCACTGATTGATTGATCGATGGCCCAGGCCTTGGACCAGATAGAGAGAGTCCTGAGTGTTTATGTGTGTGAGTGTGAGAGAGAGAGAGAGCTAGGAAGTGGGGGCCAAAGAGGGCTTTTTCCCAGGGGCCTTGGTGACCATGACCCTGAGGGCAACACCCAGGACAATGGGGCACATAAGGGCTAAACCCTTGACTGGCCAAATCAGAGTAGCATGTCTAGCTCCTCCCCAAGAGGAAAGTATGCCTGCAAGTAAAGAGCAGAGTGCTGATCTGGGTCTGTTCCCTCCAGCCTGCCATCCTCCTCCCAGAATTCCATAATCAGGGGAATTGCATTCACAGACTCACCTTCTCCCTCTTGCCCACCCAGGATCCCAGCCACTTAATTTAGCTTGTTTTCCCCATTATTTCCACGACATTCTGCGGATCTGCATGTGTCCGTCTTTCTCCACTCAGACTGAGAGCTTCTAGGGGACCAGATGCCTACCAGGTCTGACTTGGATCGTCCTGTAGTTGCCCAGTGCTTGGCACAGAGTAGGCTAGTGAAAATAATAATCAGAAGGAGCCCCCTCTGCAGACACCCCCTAGAGTCAGTGGAGACTTGAACCTTAGCTGAATGGGCCCTGTACCCTGCTCTTTGCCTTCAGCTACTGGGGGAGCATTTCCCGAGAGCCTGCTGTCAATCAATCAATCAATTGTATTTATTGAGCACTTACTGGGTGCAGAGCACCCTACTAAGCACTTGGGAGAGTACAATGCAACAGAATTAGCAGACATGTTCCCTACCCATAATGAGCTTACAATCTAGAGGGGGGAGACAGACCTTAATATGAATAAATAAGAAATTTCTAACATATAATTTAAAGATCTGTAGGTAAGAGCTGTGGGGTTGGGGTTGGGGCAAATAGCAAATGTCCAAAGGTCACAGACTGAAGTGCATAGGTAATGCAGAAGGGAGAGCGAGCCAGGGAAAAGGGGGCTTATTCACAGACGGGCTCTTGGACGAGATGTGACCTTAGTAATGTTCTGAAGGTGGAGAGAGTGGTGGTCTGGCGTATATGGAGGGGGAGAGAGTTCCAGACCAGGGGGAGGGCATGGGAAAGGGGTTGGTGGTGAGACAGATGAGATCAGGGCACAGTAAACTGGCCTTGGAGGAGCAGAGTGTGCAGACTAAGCTGTAGTAGGAGATTAGTGTGGTGAGATAGGGTGGGGCAAGCTGATCGAGTGCTTTAAAGCTGATGGTAAGAAGTTTTTGTTTGATGTGGAGGTGGATGGGCAGCCACTGGAGGTTCTTGAATAATGGAGAGACATGAACTGAATGTTTCTGTTGATAAATGATTCAAGCAGCAGAGTGAAATATGGATTGGAGTGGAGAGAGATGGGAGGCAGGGAGGTGAGAGGAGGCAGACACAGTAGTTAAGACGAGACAGGATAAGTGCTTGGATCTGCATGGTAGCAGGTTGGATGGGGAGAAAAGGACAGATTTTAGGAATGCTGTGGAAGTAGAACCGACAGGATTCGGTGACATGTTGAATATGTGAGTGGAATGAGAGAAATGACTCGAGGACAACACCAAGGTAATGGGTTTGTAGAGGGAGGATAGCAGTGTTGTCTACAGTGATGGGAAAGACCTGGGGAGGGCAGGGTTTTGGTGGGAAGATAAGGAGTTCATTTGGGGCATGTTTAATTTAAGGTCCTGGGGCGTCTTCCAAGTAGATATGTCTTCAAGGCAGGAGGAAATGCAAGATTGTAGGGAAGGAGAGAGATCAAGGCTGAAGACGTAGATTTAGGACTGAGGGCTGAGTCGTCTAGTGAGCACTTGGGAGAGAGAGTACCCTCGAAGAATACCATTAAAAAATACCGAAAATAAAGAAGAAGAAAAAAAAGAAGACTCTCCTCCCTGCCCTGCAGCCATAAGGAGCTGAGTCAAATGGGAGAGATGGGTAGATGTAGGTGATTTTCAGGAGGACGGGAGGCAGGAGGAACGAAAGTCACACTCGCTTGTCCAGTCCAGGGTCTAGTCGCTAGCCATTAGACTTTCTGATTGACAGCTGTGTGCCTCATTGCCTCCTTGTCAGAGCTCAGGTGTGTGTGTTGGGGGCTGGGAGGTGTGGGGGGACAGCTCTCTGAGACCCCTCCATGGCAATAGCCCATCAGGGGACTGGGCTGGAGAGGTGGAAAAGCTCCCACATCCCTCTCGGTAAGTCTGAAGTGGGCTGGAGGGAGAACTCCAAAGAACTGCTCAATCAATGGTATTTACTGTACGCAGAGCCCTGTCCCAAGCCCTGGGGTGAGTTCAATAGAATTAGTAGGCAAGATTTCTGCCCTCAGAGAGCTTACACACTGGCCCTAGGCGGGGATTGTGTCTGTTTACTGTTGCATTGTACTCTCCCAAGCGCTTAGTACACTGCTCTGAACATAGTAAGTGCTCAATAACTCCCATTGCATGAATGAATGAATGAATGAATGAATGAATGAATGCTCAGCCCATCCTTCCTTATTTTGTTGTGGGGCTCCAGGCCAGGAGGCAAAGCTGGAGTAGAAAATTCCTTCACAGAGTTGTACCACACCTTCTTCTTTGGGCAGGGACATGGGAAACTTTTTCTGGGGGGCCCATTGTGAGAGGTGACCTGGTAATCCATCGTGATGATTAGAAAGCCATTCATCGCCCAGGGACACTCCCTCCTCACCCCCTCCGGATCTTCCTCTCGTTCTTCTCCAACACATTCTCCTAGGAATGTGATGCTGTGCCACCACCTCAGAGACACAATGGGAATGAGATGGAAATTCCCCTAGCTCTCCTCTCTAGAGGAGTCCAGGCCTCTGGGGCAGGAGATGCAGGGGTGAAGACCAGATTTCTCTTGCCTTGCCCAGTAAACCTCAAGAGACAAGACAGACATATCAGCAGAAGTTCAGAAGCACCAACATGCTAGGAAGTTTTCTGCATCTTTCTGAGGGCCTCTTTTTCCCCAACCACTGCTCAGTCCAAGAAAGTCAAAGAACTCTCCCAGCATGCTCCCAGGCAGGCTGTCCATGTTCCAAGAGGTGGGGCAGGGGCATGGGGCACAGGCAGGCCCCCAGGTCCCCAGAGAGAACAGGGATGTCGATAGGGCTGGAGAGTAGGGGGAGGAAGAGGAGAAAGAGAAGGAGGAGAAGGAGAAGGAGGTTGAAGAGGAGGAGGAAGAGGACCAGGAGGAGGAGAAAGAGGAGGAGGAAGAGAACGAGGGGGAGGATGGGAGACAGAAAAGGGCCGGCAATGGCAGCTCACACCCGTAGGGGAAAAGAAAGTAGCCGGAAACAGACAGACTCCTTGGATACCACCAATGCTGGACCAAATATTTCCACCATCCCTTCCTGGAGGGGATGGGAAATGGCCAGGAAACAGGAGGGGCAATCAGCAGGGCAGAGCTGGACTCTCAGACAGGCTAGGCTCTCCGATTGAAGCACAAAATGGCAGCCCTGTGAGCAGTCCCCGCCTGGCTGAGAGCAGCAAATTGACAACTGGGCAGACGCCCACCTGGCCAGAGTTCCGGCCAAACACTGGGTCAAGAGTGCCCAGCTCCAGTGAACACCACGTGAACAGTTAAAGCCAGATGCCCCGTGGACATTTACAGCCCAGTTCAGACTGCTCAAACCCAAACCCACACTGTTTCTGCCCACTGTAAGGCACACGACAGGAACTCGGGGTGTACTGTGCTCACCAGAAAAACAGTGCCTCGCCATTAGAACAGGAAATAATACTTTATTATAAAATCTGCATGTAAACAAGTAACAAATTGGATAACAGTTGATGGAAGTGCAAATGAATTTACTTCATAAAACATATGAAACTCCAATATATATATATATATATACATACATACATAGATATATGCATATATTTTGATTATCTAGCCCCAATCTGGATGTGGATGAACTACCCCAAAGGTGTCTTTAAAATGTCTTCGTCGTGTTTATTTACTGGTAAAATGTATGGGCCTGCCAAGAAGGCTGCTGGAGGTGGTGGTGGCCACCATCGCCACCGCCACCGGATCCAGCACCGTTCTCTCCGCTCCCTTGGCACCACCTGCATCCCCGGGACAAGACGAAAAACAACCAATCGAACACAGTGGCAACCCAGGGGCCTGCCTGGAGCCGAAGTGGGTTCTGCCTACTGCCCGCCCCCAGCTGCAGGCCTCAGCAGTAGACTCTTCCTGTGGCAGCTGCTTGGGAGCCTTGTGGCATGGAGGGGAGACCGGACCGGGCCAGGCCGGGCCGGACCAGGCTGGGCCAGGCCAGATCAGGCCAGATCAGGCCGGGCCAGGCCAGATCAGGCCAGATCAGGCCAGATGGCGGCCGGATGTCTGTCACCGTGACTTGTCGGTGGCCACTGTCGGGGCCTGTCCAGATTTCCTGTCCCAATCAGTCCAGGGCTGTTTCCCAAGCACCCCGGGCATCCTCTGGCCCGTCCCAGGACCCTAGAGCACAGACAAGTCATGACAAGACTTGGACTTTGCCTTGAAGGCCATTTTCTTATTGTTCTTGGCCACAATCCTCCCTAGGAAACGCTTAGCCCTCTTGCCAATGCTTTCCCTCCGCTTCGTGTTGGCCATCCTCCGGGCATTGTCCTCTTTGCTGTCTTTGCGGAGCCGGATCTGCCGAACGATGCCCTCGAACAGATCCTGCACGTTGTGGTGGAGGGCCGCCGAGGTCTCGATAAACTTGCAGTCAAACACCACGGCGCAGGCCCGGCCCTCTGGAAAGGGAAAGGGCCCGTTCAGCGGGGCGCGCCCGAGGGATAGGGGGAGGCTGGGGAAGGGAGCCACGGCCGTGGCTCCTGCGGGTATTTCCCCGTGGGGGCCCTGGACGGGCAGTCAGAGGTTCCGGAAATGTTGCTGCTGGGGCTGGCTGATTGGGTCCAGGCCCTGACTTGCCAGCTGACCTCCCTGTGGAAACGGGGGTGACCTCGCCTTCTCCCTCCCTCCCTCAGGTGGAAATCCACAAGGCTACTGCTGGCCTGGACAGCTCTCCCCACTAACCAGCTGAATCCTGCTCTGCAGAGTCCCCAGGGAGGAGGGGAGTCCCCAAGCTCAGCTCAGGGCCACCACGTCCCCAAGCAGAGGCACCCAACCTCCTGGACACCCACGTACCTGCCCATCTCCACACCTGCACACATGCAACCCCTCCTGCCCCTTCCCTTCTGCCCTAAGATCCCCATCAGGCTGTGGGGTGCACACATCGCAGAAAGGTGGGGTCTGGAGAAGGCACCAACTTGGGACTGACAGTTCGGTTTGGGGGGGTGCGGAATTCTGTCAGCGGGCCCATGTCCCGGGGATGGCACTCACCGTCCACGGAAACCTCTCGGGACCTGACGAGGTCACTCTTGTTGCCCACCAGGATGATAGGAATGTCTTCCGTCTGCCGTGCCCTCCTCAGCTGGATCCTCAGCTCTGAGGCCTTCTCGAAGCTGACTTTGTCAGTGACCGAGTATACAATGACGTAGGCATCTCCCATCTTCATGCAGTGGCTGGGAAGCCACTGACCCTCATCCTAGAGGGAAAGGAATTTCACCCTCGAGTGGCCACCCGCCTCCCAGCCTCCCACAGGCCAAGCTGCGGCTGCGGAGGGCTCCAAGGAGGGAGTTGGGGCGTTGGGTTGGTAAGCTCCTCTAGACTGTAAGCTTGCTGTGGGCAGGGAATTTGTATGTTATATTGTTCTTCTGTACTCTCCCAAGCACTTAGTACAGTGCTCTGCACACAGTAAGCGCTCAGTAAATGCGACTGACTGACTGACTGACTGACTGGGGAGGAGGGCTCTGCGGGGTTGGGTGTGGGTTTATTTCCCTTTCCAGCAGCGTGGCCTAATGGATGGAGCACGGGCCTGGGAGTCAGAGGACCTGAGTTCTAATCCCAGATCTGCCACTTGTCCACTGGGTGACCTGAGGCAAGTCACTTTACTTCTCTATGCCTCAGTTCCCTCATCTGTAAAATGAGGATTAAGACTGTGAGCCCCATGTGGGACATGGGCTCTGTTCAATCTGATTAGCTTAGTACTGTGCCTTGCACATAGTAAGCGTTTAACAAATATGATGAAAAAAATATTAAGCCGGTCCTCCCCCTTCCACCCACCCAACTTTTCCGCCTACACAAGTCAATTAAGCTCTTTGCAGTTAGTCAGTTTATTCCATGGAGGAGCACTTTCCCTCAGGGGATGATAGCATAGGATCAAATGGAGGACAAAAGAACTAAAGAATAATAAGAAGAATTGTGGTATTTGTTAAGCAATCAAGCAATCAATCCATCCATGGAATTGAGTGCTTACTATGTGCAGAGCACTGTACTACGTGCTTGGGAGACTACTATATGCTTACTGGATGCCAAACACTGTACTAAGCGCCAGGGTAGACTCCAGAGGGGAGGGTGAGGATCCTGGAAAACTCTTCGTCAGCAAGATGGCCCCGTGCCAGTGCCCGCAGCCTCCCAGCCACGGCCCCTCCTGCCACCCGCCGCCTCCGCCTCCTCCTCCTCTTCCTCTTCTTCCTCCTGACTCTCTGGGAATTGGTTTGAGGCAATGACTCCCCAGCTTTAGAACTGCTTTAGAGATGAATCTCTCTGCCATAGCAGCCCGAGAGGGGACTTGAAATGAGCTGCCAAGGCCGACCCAGTGACTCAGACAGTCGATCAGTGGTATTTATTGAGCACTTACTGTGTGTGCAGAACACTGTACTAAGCACCTGGGAGAGTACAAAACAACAGAGTTATGTTACAGAGCTTTGGCAGGCTGGCTTGGATACTCCTGGAGGGGCAAGCCACGATTCAGCCAGGAATCCTGTGACTCTCCAGGGCTGCCAAAACCAGTCCCCAACAGTCCAGTAGGGTGCACTGCAACGAGTGGGCGCTCAATAAGTGCTGCTGCTCCTGCTCCTTCTCCACCTCTTCCCCAAACAATCCTTCATTCAAGCAGAGACCCAGGTTAGTCAAGCAGAGTCCCCCATTAGTCGGTAAGGAAATACCTGCTCCCAAATGTCAAACACCACAAGAGAGGCTTCTTCCCCATCTACCATGATCGACCGGTCGTAAGTGTTCCCTAGGGGAAACACATCAAGAAAATCCCATTACTCCTGATCCCCTACCAGAGCCTGGATGGTAGACATGGGTGAGCTAGAGAGAGCGTGGGTGGGGGTGGGGGGTGGCCGGTGATGTCGGCTGGCCGTAGAGACCTATTCTAACTTTCAAAGGCCCGGAAGGCTTCGCTCTGCCTTGCTGGAGACTTTTCCTCTTTTGCCCTGGGACCACCCCCATTTCTCCCAGGCCAGGGGATGGGGCCTTGGGGCAGGAAGTGGGTAGGACGCAGAAATCCCCATCCAAGTAGGCAACTGGTGGCGGGCACAGGAGCTGCCTGGAGCTAACGAGGCCAGGAACGAGGGCTGGAAGAGACCCCCGACCCCCTGGTTGTTCTGCTTTGAGTTCCACCTTCACCATTCTTCCATAAAGTCCGAGTTTCTGTCTCAACGTCTTTAGGAGCTGCTCGCCCCTGTCTCTTGCCAAAGCTAGTGAACGCTGCTGTCCCTCATTCATTCAGTCATTCATTCAATTGTATTTATTGAGCGCTTACTGTGCGCAAAGCACTGTACTAAGTGCTACAAAAGTGCAATTCAGCTCCTCTCCTAGAGGAGCCCCAACGGGTTCTCTCACAGCAGACCCTATCTCACCGTCCCCCTTTCCTGTGCGAGGGAAGACCCGCTTGCTCTGCACCTGAGGAATTGTGGCTGGCTGGGCCCAAGCTTCTCCCAAGCCCTCTCAGCTCCTCTTGGTCCCTCTCAGTCCAGTAGCCTACAGGCAGCAGCTCTCTCCAGAATGGAAAGCGCAGGACCCAGCTAGACTCCACTTCCTGAGCGGGGGGCAGTCAAGGCTTTGTGGCTTTATCCCGCTGTTGCACCCTGCGTGCAGGCGCGGACACTCACACTCACACTTAAACACATCCTCTCCCACGCTCTTTCACTTTTCCTCTCCTTTTTCACTCTGTCAAACTTTCTCTTTCACTCCATCCCTCCTCTGTCTGTCTCTCTCTCTCTCCCCCGCCTCCCCTTCTACTTCTTTTCCCTACTTTGTTTTCTCTCCCTGGGCGACAAGGTGTCGTCGACTCCCGGGCAGGAGCCGGGCCTGCTGTGAATCAGGAGGTCTGGGTTCTGGTCCCGGCTCCGCCACCGACTGGCCTGCCGTGCGACCTTGGGCCAAGTCACTTAACCCCTCTGGGCGTCCGCTTCCTGCTCTAGATCCTGCCTTTCCCACCTCCCGGGACTGTTGTGAGGATGAGACGAAATCACAGCTGGGAAAATGTTTGGGGACAACGGGAGCACGAGACATGTTGATGGCGTGTCGTCAGTCCTCCTGCCCTCCCGGGGCGTCTCTCCCCAATTTCCTTTCCCGTCCCCATCCCTGGACGCCCCGATCTTCCTCAGCTCCGGGAGGGGGCGCCAGGCCCGTCAGGAGGGAGCGCCCTGCCCTGCCCTACCCGCTCCCTCCCCCGGCCCGCCAGGAGGGGGCGCCCTGTCCTGCCCTGCCCTAGCCGGACCCTCCCCCGGCCCGCCAGGAGGGGGCGCGCCGCCCGTCCCCTCACCCGCGACGTCGGCGTCGGGGCAGTCCTCGACCCCGCCGAAGATGCGCGCAAGGCTGGTCTTGCCCACGCCGTGCTCGCCCAGCAGGATGACCTTGTACAGGCGGCTGTCCGAGTCGCTGCCGGAGGAGGCCAGGGAATCGGAGGAGTCGGTGGCCCAGCCGTCCCGGGGCCCCCGGCCGGTCGACAGCTCGCCCAGGGCGCCCGCGGGCAGCGCCGCCTGCAGATCCCGCTCGTCCACCGGCATGCTGCGGCGGTGCAGGTGGTGCTGGCCGGCGAACGGAGTGCTCCCGCGCCGCTTGTCCAGGCAGCGCAACTTGTCCCCGCGGTTCAGAGTCATCGCGGCCCCTGGGGGGGGGGAATCGGGGGGGAGGGTGGGGAGGGGGAGAGGGGCCGTCGGCGCCGGCGGGGCGGCAGCGGCCTCGTGGGCTCAGGGGCCGGGAGCCATGGGCCCCCCCGGTGGTCGCACGCTGCCCAGCGCCGGGCTCCCCGGGCGATGGCCCGTCTCTCCGGAGCCGCGGGGTGGTGGCGGTTGGGGGGCGGGGGGAAGGGGGGAGGGGGCCGGTCCGGGCCCCTCGCCGGCCGGTGCCGCCTGCAGGTCAGGACACTCACCTACCCCCTCGCCGCTGGCCCGGCACGAGCCCGGCACCCGGCGCGCTCCGGATCCCCACCCGGCTCCGCTCCCGTCCCGTCCCGTCCCGTCCCGTCCCGTCCCGCTGGCCCGGCTCCGGCCGCTCTGGCCGCCAGCCGCCGCGCCGCTTATTTATGTCTCCGGCGGCCCGCCTCCCCGGCCCCGGCCGGCCCCACCCCCCGCCGCGGGGGCGGGAGAGCGGGGGCAGAGGGGAGGGGGATCCTGACGTCTCCGACCGAGCCCGGCTCGGCCCCCTTCCCCCGGGACGCCCCCCGTGCGGTACCGGGGGATCGCACTCGTTCCCTTCTCGGCCGACGCCTCCGGCCCGGTAAGGGCCACCTTTAGCCGCCCGCTCCGTCACAGTGACCTGACCCCAGAAATTCCCCCTTTCCGGCGGGGGGCGAGAGTGGAAACTTGGAGTTCTGCCCTCCGCGAGGAGTTAAATGCTCAATAAACGCAATCGATCGGCGGACGGGCGGCTGGAAACCGAGACAGCCCGGGAGGAGCCAGAGAGGCCCCTCGAGGTCTCCGATCCCCCGAGGAGGGGGGTCGTAGCTCCAAGTCGCGCCAACCGTTCCCCGTTTAGGGCCAGACCGCCCCTCGTCCCTTGGGCATCCAGCGCCTCCGACCCCCCGGGGCACCCGGGTGAAGGAGCGCCATCGCCCCGGTGGCTTGGGCCCGACGCACGTGGAGCCTGACTCGGAGGGGGGCAAAGGGCCCAGGCCTCGGAGAAGGGTGACCGGGGGCGGGCGGGGAAGCAAGTGTCTCAGAGCCACCTCTCCGGGACGATTTTAGCTTTTGACCACGACTCTGTTTCTCACCGCCGCGGCAACCCTGCCTACGCTGCCCGGCCCAGTCAGGGACCTGGCGTCCATCCTTCATACCCCCGACTCCCCTCCGCCACTCGAGCTGCAGGGCAGGGTTGGTAGAAATCCAGGAATCCAGATCACTGCTCAAATACTTCGCCTGCTGCCCGCCGCCCGCCCCGGCTCTCCGTTTCACTCTCGGGGGGAGCCACCGTCAGCCCCTTTCAGTCCTCTCCCTCCTCCCCTGAGGTGATCCACAGGTATACGGGTTAGGTGAGGCCAGCTCCAAGACAAGGGGATGGCCTAAATGGTCTCTGGCAACTCTGTGACTTCTGGGCTTCATTAACTGTGTGAATTAGGCTTTGCCCATTTTGAAGATTCCCCTCCACTTGGCACATCTCGCTTTGGGAAGAATAGGTGAGAGCTGCACCAGAGGGCTGGCTTTTCTCTCCCTCTCTCTCTCTCTCTCTTTCTCTCTCTCCATCTCTCTCTCTCCAGTCAGCTGGTCTACGAAAGAACAAGCCCCAGCTATGGCTGAGGTCCCAGAGCACCCATCCCAAAGGGAGTACTTGCCCCTCTCACAGAGAGTCCTCGGAACAGCAGCCCCTCTTCCCATCGTGGCGTAGTGGCTAGAGCACGGGCCTGGGAGGCAGAAGGTCATGGGTTCCAATCCCGGCTCCGCCACTCGTCTGCCGGGTGACCTTGGGCAAGGCACTTCCCTTCTCTGGGCCTCAGTTACCTCATCTGGAAAATGGGGGTGGGGATTGTGAGCCCAACATGGGACAACCTGATTACCTTGCATCTACCCCAGCGCTTAGAACAGTGCTTGGTAATAATAATAATAATAATGTTGGTATTTTGTTAAGCACTTACTATGTGCCGAGCACTGTTCTAAGCGCTGGGGTAGATACAGGGTCATCAGGTTGTCCCACGTGAGGCTCACAGTTAATCCCCATTTTACAGATGAGGTAACTGAGGCCCAGAGAAGTTAAGTGACTTGCCCACAGTCACACAGCTGACAAGTGGCAGAGCCGGGATTCGAACTCATGACCTCTGACTCCCAAGCCCGTGCTCTTTCCACTGAGCAACACTGCTACATAGTAAGCGCTTAAATACCATCATTATTATTATTATTATTATTACCTCTTCCCCCCCACCCAAGAGTCCCCCACCCAAGAGTCCAACCAGGTCAATCTGTGAAAGCCCTGAGGAACCTCCATTGTGGATTGGGCACCAGAGGCGGGGGCAGGGGGGGATCTGTCACAGATTAAAATCATTCCCGCTTTACATGAGCTCAGAGCCCCAGGGATAGATGGATTCCATCTCTCTTTAGATGATTCAGTTGCTTATGATGATGATGATGATGATGATGATGATGATGATGATGATGACGATGATGGTGACACGCTCTGGGAAGGGTATTGGCTAATGCTAAATTAATCAGTGGTGTGTATTGAGTGCTTACTATGAGCAGAGCACTGTTCTAAGTGCTTGGGAGAGTACCATGCGAGAAGCAGCGTGGCTCAGTGGAAAGAGCCCGGGCTGGGGAATCAGAGGTCATGGGATCGAATCCTGGCTCTGCCATTTGTCAGCTGTGTGATTGTGGGCAAGTCACTTAACTTCTCTGTGCCTCAGTTACCTCATCTCTAAAAATGGGGATTAAGACTGTGAGCCTCACATAGGACAGCATGATTACCCTGTATCTACCCCAGCGCTTAGAACAGTGCTCTGCACATAGTAAGCGCTTAACAAATACCAACATTATTATTACCATACAACAGAATTAGCAGGCACGTCCCCTGCCCATAATGAGCTTACAGTCTAGAGGGTGAGGCAGACATTATATAATACACACACATACACACACACACGCAGGTCACCGCAGAGATCTGAGATCAACAAGATTTCTTCCACTGGGCGGGGGGGGGGGGGGGGGGGGGGGGCGTGCAGGGATCTAGAATGAGGGGAGTCCTACCTCCTGAGCAGCTGCTTTCCACAGCCACCAGCTCCCTCCAGGATCAGGTGTGGGGACTGGCTGGCCGGCCCCGGGACCACGGGCAAGTAGCTCTCTAGGCGCCTTACCTTCATCCTGGCTGCGGCCTATCTACAAGGGTAAGAGGGGAGGATCGATTGATCGATCGATTGATGGATCAAGCCCCGACTGACTGCCTTCCGTTCCTAAATGACTTCTCGGCCAGCCAGTCAGAGAGGAGGTGAATCATCAGGGAAATCACCCGGTTTTGCTGTCAGCCTCATTACTCTCCAAGTGATTGTTTCCCAGCCTCGTTGATCGAGGCGTCGTGGTGTCCTTGGGACAGACAATGACAGTTATTCACCCGATCCAAGGAGGGCCAGGCAGCTCCCCCTCCACCGGGGCCAAATGGCGGAAAGGCCGCCTGCCATTCGCAACACCTCCCAGGGCTACAGAACCAGACTGCCCCGGCCCCATGCCCACTGCTCTCCTTGCTCTCCCCAAGCTGAAGTGCCACCCCAGGTCCTGGCCCAGCTGCCACGCTTGCGACGGCGGGATGGGGAGGGAAGCAGGTCTCTTCCAAGCCCTGCCCGTTCGCTTCCTCCCGAACCCTCCCGTGTGCAAGTCGAGCGACCCCAGGAGCCTGTGGGTGTGGGGCGGGGCAGCAGAGACAAAGCAGCTCGCTGGCTGCTGAGGCCACCCCTGCTGCCCTTCTTAGGGTGGCAATTTGGCCCGAGTTCAGCTGGTCTGCCCCCAGCCTGGGACCACCAGCTGGATGGGTGGGCGGGCAGGTGGGCGGCATGCACGCCAAGGGGTGCCTACGATTCTTGGTGGTCATCGGTGAACTCCCAGGCCACATCCGGAGCCTCTCCCCATAGTGGCTTCCCAGATTCTGAGCAAGGCCTCCCCCGGGGACCCTCCTGTCCTGTCCCCTGACCTGGTCCGCTGTCCAGCTTACCTCCGTCACAGCTCCTTTGCCCATACTGTGTTCAAGAACGGTCTCCCCTCTCGCCCCTGCGGGAGATCACCAGGGTTGCTTCTTTGCCCTTTTAGGGTAGGCTTGAGGAAGAACTTCCGAACGGCGATTGAGTCTAATGGAGGCTGGGAAATCCACTCCCCTGCAGGTCTTCCGAAGAAAAATTCTCCTCTGTCAAGATTGGGTTTGGGGGGGGATCTTTCTTGGAGGCAGAGAGCTGGATTAGGTGATGACTTGAGGTTGTTGGGATTCTGGGGCCGTTATTTATGCCCCTCAGCAGTCATCCCTCACCAAAAGCAATAAAATAATAATGTAATAATAATAATAAAGCAAGGGGGGAACTGATCGACACTGGTAGTCGTCCATCACCGCCTCTAGTTTATGGAGCTTCGCGGCACCCCCCCACCCCCTTCTTTACAGGAAGAAGACTGTTCCCTGGTTCAGCCCAATGTGGAACCTGCCCCGGCAAGATGTTTTTCAGGGTGAGGGGAGCCAGGGGTCTGGGGTCAGGTCAGAGAGAGCATAGTGGGCCCTTCTGGGCCTCCTTCTGGTAGTAATAGTAACCTACTGTTTTTTAAGCCCTTGCTGTGTGCGGAGAGCTGTGCTAAGAGTGGGGCAAGACTACAGACAGCAGTGGAAATTAGGCAAGACCCCTGTCCCTTGGGGGGTCAGCTCACAGTCTAAAAAGGAAAACGGGGAGAGGGGACTGGTGACGGATAAATCAGAGTGATGAAAAGCAAGCACAAAGGCAACGGGTGGGCCCTGGTGAATAAATCGTAAAAAAGCAGAACAATGACCGGCCTGTCCCTCCCCTCGGGGTCTCCAGAGAGTTGCCCCCCAGGTTGTAAAGTCAAGAGACTCATGGGTCCGAAGTTCTGGCCCGAGGCCAGTGACCAACCGCAAAGATGAATCAAACAGAGATGAACACCGTAACTCCCGCCAGAGTATGTCCTTGAAAGGGACACCTCTCCCGGCAAGCCTGCTGCTTTCCTTCAGGCCGTGGCTCTGTACAAAAAGCTCCCACCAGAGAGGCAGCACTGTGGAGGCTGGGAGAGAGGAAGTTTGGCAGGTAGGATACGCGGGAGGAAACTCTGGCAGGGGACTCCCTCAGTTCAGCGCAGTTTCTCCACTGTATCAGAAGCTGGGAGGTTGTCCAACATCATCACCCGGCCCTGCCGCTGAAATGATAGCTTAGAGCAGGGTGGCAAATATCCCCTCGCCCGCTCACCCAAGCTGCTTCTGCCAGGAGAGTGGCCAAGATTCAGGTTTCTTCCATTTTCTTCCTTGGTTCCCTGGGAATCCATGTCTGTGCCATGGTCACTCTTGCTCCTCTTCTCTGCTGCTGCTGTCTCTGAAGATCTTTTTTCCAACTGGAACCGGCAAAGCAGCACTGCCAACTGAAGGGCCTTGGCGGAGGTTGGGCACTGAAGGACCCAGGAATCATTGGAGCAGCAGCAGAGCCCCAGCCCAGCTCGAAGACAGAGAGAAAACACAGGAGAGACAGACCAACCCAAACTGTCCTACAGCCCCAAGCGGGGCCATGTCCACCCCCCATGGACGCAGACTGACTGGAAAAGGAACGGGAGACGTTCGGGCCAGAAGAAAGAGGTCATCTCTAACCCACGAAGAAGGGACAAGCTTCCCTCCACCTCGGCCCAAATTACACCCAGTGAGCACTCAATAAAGATCATCATCGAGTGATGGATTGGGGACCGAAGGGGGAGGAGGCCAGAGGCACGGGGAGACCAGTGAGGAGGCTACTTCAAACGCTTAGCTGGGAGACGACCAGAGCTTGGACCGGGGTGGTGGCTGTTTGGGTGGAGAAGAAGGGGCAGAGGGAAAACTGGCAGAATTTAGCAGTTGCCTGCTGAACCAAGGAGGCGAACTGGAAAGTGAACTGAGCGGAATGACCATTCGTCCATTCTGGAACTGGATAGTCGGGTTCTCAGCTGGTCTGTCCCCTGTCTGGTACCAAGAGGGCACCTGACAACCTTATGTCCAGTATTTTTATTTGTAAATGCCTAACAGTTCTCTGAATTTCTGCGGAGAACACGTGTGTGTGTGTGTGTGTGTGTGTGTGTGTGTGTCTGTCCTTTCTCAAATTACATGAGTTCCGTCCAGTCTATTGGTGGCTCCACAAGGAATGCAAAACAAAAAGCTTATGCCGCAGGTTGCCAGGACTGCGCAGAAGTACAAGCCCCAGTCCTTCCCACCAGGTAAATAAAAACCGGCTTTTATTTAGGCATTTTCAACAGTTTCATTATAAATCCATCCACGGATTTGAACGAGATTGTGGAGAGGGGGAGGACGAGGGCAGAGAGGTGTCCAGAATTCTTGCGCTGTTGGTGCCAGCCACCCAAACCCAAACCGGGATCCCTAGGAAAGCGTCTCGGCTCTAGGCCGGCAGTGGGTGTCAGCCAGCCCTGGACCCAGCATCTTCCTCAGGGTAAGCGACTCCCTGAGCGGTGAGGGCCCCATTCTCCCTCTGCACTTCAGCGGTTGCTCTCGGGGCAAGGCAGGGCAGGGTGAGGAGAGGCGAGGCGAGGTGAGGCGGGGTGAGGCGAGGTGCACAGTCCGGGGCCGAGGAAGCGGGCAGCAAAGGCAGCGGCAGCATCCATATTTGTGCAAAATATGCTCATTTAAACAAAACCAAATCAATCCAGAGTGGGAGTTAAAGATGTTTGAAATGTCCCAAAGTGCAGGCTGCAGGCCAGAACCCAGCCAATGGGCAAAGGCAAGTGCCACGATCAGGTGGGCAATGGGCTAGGGGGAGGGAGCTGGGAGAGCCCGGTGCAGTGGCACAGCCACCTGGGAGAGCTGTAAAGACCCCGATGCCACCCATCTCTCGTGGCTCTCAAAGCCCTCATCCTCCAACCCAGGGCCCACCCAAATCCGCCAGGCCCCAGCTCTCCCCGGGTTCAAAAACTCCTAAAAGCCCACCTCCCCCGGTAAACCTTCCCGGATGAACTCCCAATGCCCCAAGTCATGGCAACCCAACAGCCATGTCCAGCACCTACAGAGTTATTACGGGCTTTGGAGTCAGAGATAATGGGTTTGAATCCCGGCTCGGCCACTTGTCAGCTGTGTGACTTTGGGCAAGTCACTTAACTTCTCGGTGCCTCAGTTACCTCATCTGTAAAATAGGGATGAAGACTGTGAGCCCCACGTGGGACAACCTGATTCCCCTGTGTCTACCCCAGCGCTTAGAACAGTGCTCGGCACATAGTAAGCGCTTAACAAATACTAACATTATTTACACCCTCCCGCGGCACTTGAATAGAAATGAAGACTCCATTGTAGAGTCACAATTACTTGTTCTGATTAGCCTCTGTAAATATTTTTAGGTTGTGGACAGGGGAGGTGGATCAGGCTTCTGTGGTACTTTCCTAAGTGCTCAGTACAGTGCGCTACACTTGGTGGGTGCTCGATAAATGCCATTTAATAATAATAATTTTGGTATTTGTTAAGTGCCCACTATGTGCCAAGCACTGTTCTAAGCCCTGGGTAGATACAAGGTAATCAGTTTGTCCCACGTGGGGCTCACAGTCTTAATCCCCATTTTCCAGATCAGAGAACTGAGGCACAGAGAAGTAAAGTGACTTGCCCACAGTCACACAGCTGATAAGTGGCAGAGCTGCAATTTGAATCCATGACTTCTGACTCCCAAGCCCGGGCTCTTTCCACTGAGCCACGCTGCTTCTCTAGCTGCTTCTCTGCTTCTCTATGATTCTTCTTCAATCATAGAGAAGTAGCGTGGCTTAGGGCAAGAGCCCGGGCTTGGGAGTCAGAGGTCGTGGGTTCTAATCCCGGCTCCATCACCTGCCTGCTGTGTGACCTTGGGCAAGTCATTTCACTTCTCTGTGCCTCACTGACCTCATCTGTAAAAATGGGGATTAAAAAATGTGAGCCCCACGTGGGACAATCTGCCTACCTTCTATCTACCCCAGCGCTTAGAACAGTGCTCAGCACATAGTAAGCGCTTAACAAATACCATCATCGTTATCATTAGTATCGTTATCATTATCATTATTATCAGCCGATCGACGGTATTTATCGAGCGCTAACTGTAGGCAGAGCACTGGACTAAGCTCTTGGGAGAATACCATACAACGGAGTTGGTAGATGTGATCCCTGGCCTCAAGGAGCTTCCAGTCCAGAGGGGGAGACAGACATTCAAATCAGTTATGGGTAGGGGAAGCAGCAGAGTATAAGAGTAGGGACATAAATGCAGTGGGGCTGGGAATGCAGTGAATATCAGGGTGCTTAAGGGGTCCAGACCCAAGTGCACAGATGATGGAGAGGGGAGAGCAAATAATAGCGTGGGACAGTGAGGAGTTAGTCAGGGAAGCCCTGTTGGCAGAGAAATGCTTCTCTTATTATTACTACTAGACTACTTCTTCCACTAGAGTCCTCTAGACTGTAAGCTTCTTATGGGCAGGGAACGGGTCTACCAACTCTGCTATACTGTACTCTCCCAAGTACTTAGCACTTTGCTCTGCACAGAGGAAATGGTCGATAAATACCCATGGCAGCAGAAATACCCGTGACAGCCAGCAGCAGCGTGGTCAGACTGCCTGGCCCCAGCCCATTAGGCATATGTGATCGACTGATTATTACCACCAGCACCAGATAACATTCAGGGTGGAGGGGGATTTCACTGTATTCATTCATTCAGTAGTATTTATTGAGTGCTTACTATGTGCAGAGAACTGTACTAAGTGCTTGGAATGTACAAATTGGTAACAGATAGAGACAGTCCCTGCCCTCTGATGGGCTTACAGTCTAATCAGGGGAGACGGACAGACAAGAACAATAGCAATAAATAGAATCAAGGGGATGAACATCTCATTAACAAAATAAATAAGGTAATGAAAATATATACAGTTGAGCAGACGAGTACAGTGCTGAGGGGAGGGGAAAGGAGGGGGGAGGAGCAGAGGGAAAGGGGGGAAAAGAGGGCTTAGCTGAGGAGAGGTGAAGGGGGGGTAGAGGGGGAGCAGAGAGAGCAGAGGGAAAAGGAGAGTTCAGTCTGCGAAGGCCTCTTGGAGGAGGTGAGCTTTAAGTAGGGTTTTGAAGAGGGGAGAAGTTTTTGTTTTGTGCGGAGGATATACTGTAGTATCTGGCATCTTGGGATTTGAGCCTGGGATTTACACCCTCCTTCAGCACCGGGCACATACGTGTGTTTCCTCGTCTTTTCGATTATTTTTCATTCTGATCCTGCTATAGGCCATCCTCCCCCTGGTCCCGTTATTTGTAAATCATTTTGGGCCATCTTTCTCCTGTCACGAGATAATAAGTTCCCTGAAGGCAGGGATAGTGTGTCCCGGCCTGCTTCTGTTGAACTCCCTCACGTGTCGATGGATATGGAGCTCTGTGCTCAGTAGGTTAGAAGCAGTGTGGCTTCATGGAAAGAGCCCGGGCTTGGGAATCAGAGGACGTGGGCTCTAATTCCCGGCTCCGCCGCTTGTCTGCTGCGTGACCTTAGGCAAGCTACTTCATTCATTCATTCATTCAATAGTATTTATTGAGCGCTTACTATGTGCAGAGCACTGTACTAAGCGCTTGGGATGAACAAGTCGGCAACAGATAGAGACAGTCCCTGCCGTTTGACGGGCTTACAGTCTAATCGGGGGAGACGGACAGACAAGAACAATGGCACTAAACAGCGTCAAGGGGAAGAACATCTCGTAAAAACAATGGCAACTAAATAGAATCAAGGCGATGTACAATTCATTAACAAAATAAATAGGGTAACGAAAATATATACAGTTGAGCGGACGGGTACAGTGCTGTGGGGATGGGAAGGGAGAGGTGGAGGAGCAGAGGGAAAAGGGGAAAATGAGGCTTTAGCTGCGGAGAGGTAAAGGGGGGATGGCAGAGGGAGTAGAGGGGGAAGAGGAGCTCAGTCTGGGAAGGCCTCTTGGAGGAGGTGATTTTTAAGTAAGGTTTTGAAGAGGGAAAGAGAATCAGTTTGGCGGAGGTGAGGAGGGAGGGCGTTCCAGGACCGCGGGAGGACGTGACCCAGGGGTCGACGGCGGGATAGGCGAGACCGAGGGACGGCGAGGAGGTGGGCGGCAGAGGAGCGGAGCGTGCGGGGTGGGCGGTAGAAAGAGAGAAGGGAGGAGAGGTAGGAAGGGGCAAGGTGATGGAGAGCCTCGAAGCCTAGAGTGAGGAGTTTTTGTTTGGAGCGGAGGTCGATAGGCAACCACTGGAGATGTTTAAGAAGGGGAGTGACATGCCCAGATCGTTTCTGCAGGAAGATGAGCCAGGCAGCGGAGTGAAGAATAGACCGGAGCGGGGCGAGAGAGGAGGAAGGGAGGTCAGAGAGAAGGCTGACACGGTAGTCTAGCCGGGATATAACGAGAGCCCGTAATAGTAAGGTAGCCGTTTGGGTGGAGAGGAAAGGGCGGATCTTGGCGATATTGTAGAGGTGAAACCGGCAGGTCTTGGTAACGGATAGGATGTGTGGGGTGAACGAGAGGGACGAGTCAAGGATGACACCGAGATTGCGGGCCTGCGGGACGGGAAGGATGGTCGTGCCATCCACGGTGATGGAGAAGTCTGGGAGCGGACCGGGTTTGGGAGGGAAGATGAGGAGCTCAGTCTTGCTCATGTTGAGTTTTAGGTGGCGGGCCGACATCCAGGTGGAGACGTCCCGGAGGCAGGAGGAGATGCGAGCCTGAAGGGAGGGGGAGAGGACAGGGGCGGAGATGTAGATCTGCGTGTCATCTGCGTAGAGATGGTAGTCAAAGCCGTGAGAGCGGATGAGTTCACCGAGGGAGTGAGTGTAAATGGAGAACAGAAGAGGGCCAAGAACTGACCCTTGAGGAACTCCAACAGTTAAAGGATGGGAGGGGGAGGAGGCTCCAGCGTAGGAGACCGAGAATGATCGGCCAGAGAGGTAAGAGGAGAACCAGGAGAGGACAGAGTCCGTGAAGCCAAGGTGAGATAAGGTATGGAGGAGGAGGGGATGGTCGACAGTGTCAAAGGCAGCAGAGAGGTCAAGGAGGATCAGAATGGAGTAGGAGCCATTGGATTTGGCAAGAAGGAGGTCATGGGTGACCTTAGAGAGAGCAGTCTCGGTAGAGTGGAGGGGACGGAAGCCAGATTGGAGGGGGTCTAGGGCTTCACCTCTCTGGGCCTCAGTTACCTCATCTGTAAAATGGGGATTAAGACTGTGAGCCCCACGTGGAACAACCTCATTACCTCGTATCTACCCCAGCACTTAGAACAGTGCTGGGCAACAGAGTAAGTGCTTAACAAATACCATCATTATTATTATTATTATTATTATTATTATCTGCTTAAATTGAATCCACCCCAGTGTTTGCCCCTTAGTAAGCCCTTAAAAAAAAAATCACAATTATTAGCAGGTGTTCAGTAAACCCACTGATGGATTGGTTGATGGATTGATTGACTGACTGACTAGCTTTCCTCCAGGCCTAAGGAGCAGCCCTGCAGTCCTTAGCCAGGTGCAGGTACAACCCAGAGTGGACACTTAGGAGAGTACACTATAATAGAGTTGGCAGACACGTTGGCAGACACAAGAAGCAGCATGGCTCAGTGGAAAGAGCACGGGCTTGGGAGTCAGAGGTCATGAGTTCGAATCCAGGCTCTGCCACTTGTCAGCTGTGTGACCGTGGGCGAGTCATTTCACTTCTCTGTGCCTCAGTTACCTCATCTGTAAAATGGGGATTAACTCACGTGGGACAACCTGATTACCCTGTATCTACCCCAGCACTTAGAACAGTGCTCGGCACATAGTAAGCGCTTAACAAAATACGAACATTATTATTATTATTATGTTCCCTGCCCACAACGTGCTTACAGTCTATGGGGGGGGGGGGAGATAGACATGAATATAAATAATAAATAATTTATGGATATGTACATAAGCGCCGTGGGAATGAGGGAAGGGTGAAAAAGCGTGCAAATCTAAGTGCAAGGGTGATGCAGAAGGGAATAGGAGAAGAGAAAATGTAGTCCTAGCCAGGGAAGGCCTCTTGGAGGAGATGCATCTTCCATAAGGCTTTGAAGGTGAGAAAAGTGATCATCTGTCGGATATGGACGGGGAGAAAGCTCCAGCCCAGAGGCTGGACGTGAGCGAGAGGTCCGCAGCCAGACAGACAAGATCGAGGCACGAGGCACAGTGAGTAGGTTGACATTAGAGGAGCAAAGTGTGCGTGCTGGGTTGTAGAAGGAGAGAAGCGAGGTGAGGTAGGAGTGGGCAAGGTGATGGAGTGCCTTAAAGCCGATGGTGAGGAGTTTCTGTTTGATGCAGAGGTGGATGGGCAACCCCTGGAGGTCCTGGAGGAGCAGAGAAACACGGACTGAACGTGCAGGGCCTGTAGGTGTCCCATGTGCATAGGCCCAAGGAAGGGAGAGTTCTATACTTGGCACTATATTTGGTGACTGGGGCCTGGGGACTGGCTCCCAGGGGCACTTGGGCATTGGCCTGACCAGAGGGCTACCTAGCTCCATTTCTGTCCTGCCCCTCTCGATGCCCCCGGCCTGCCCCCCAGGGACTTCCCCCAGCATGTCAGGCTCACAAGTGCCTAACTTGCTGGGCCCAGGTAGGCTGACCCTCCCCGCTACCACCGCTATTCCCACGGTCAGCCTTCATTTGCAAACCACAAACCGGCCAGACGGATTGTCTCCAAGACATGGCTCATGCTCCATCTCGTTGGCCAGATCCAGGAGGGACCCACGGCGTCCAAGAAGCAGGGCTCTTCGCCGTGCCAACCGCTGCAGAAACTAGAGCGGACTGAGCAGAAGCCTGCTCTAACAGGGTGGCTGGAAGGTGGCGGCGGCTGGTCTTCACCCGAGAACCAGGTTCACTCGGTCCACTTGCTAGAAGGTGGCTCTTGGTTCTTCCTTGAACATGGGGGGATTTGGAAACGAGAGGGAATTCAACAGTACCCCAGATGCCCCCAAGCCCTGGACCCTGGCAGGCTGTAGCAAACCCACTGTCCCAGTGAGGGGTTTGCTGTCCCCCCATCCGGCCCCAACCCCAAACGAGCTCCAGTGCAGGGGATGGAGAGGCTTTCACGGCCCCCAGCAGAGGGACAGCAGGAAGCGTGGATGGCTCAGCCCCTCCGCCGCCTGGGGAATGTCACCTCTTGGCCGGGCCAGGAGAAGAAGGAAAGTGGCTGCCTGCCTGATCCAGACCTTTCATTCAATAGTATTTATTGAGCGCTTACTATGTGCAGAGCACTGTACTAAGCGCTTGGGATGAACAAGTCGGGGACCTCTCTCAGGCCGTTCACCCGCCTGTCCCCCGACCCTCCCACCTCCCTCCCCGACCCTCACACGGCCACCGCCCCACTGCCCAGGCTAACCAGAGGAGAAGGGAGGGAGGGTGGGTGGGGCCCTGTCCCAGGCCCCTTTTCACCATGAAAGTCCTGAACAGGGCAGCTTCTCCCCACTTGGATCTCTGGCCCGGTCAGATAAACAGCGGGGAGAACCGGATTGTTTACCATTCACTAAGCTGGATGTTCCGTAATGTTTGGAAGCGGCCAGGGCTCCGGCCCGTGGACATCTCCCCGCAGCAGACCAGAATGCCCAAAGCTCGGGGGTGGCCGTGGTTTCCCCCAACACCCTGAGAGCCAGATGGAGAAGCGGTATGCCGACCCCCACCCCGGGAGGCCTCAGAGTGGACCCCCTGCTCCCCGAGGAGCCCTGGGCGGAGATCCCACCCTAGCTCCCCTGGTGCCCGGGTCTGAGCTGCTCTCCAGCCCAGGCCTCTGTTGCTCTGGCTGCCCCGAGATGCTAAAATGAAGGGCGAGAAGAGCTCCTCGGGGGGTGGCACGGAGGGAGTTGCTGGGGAGCTGGCCTCCATACCTATCCATTCATTCAATAGTATTTATTGAGCGCTTACTATGTGCAGAGCACTGTACTAAGCACTTGGAATGTACAAATCGGTAACAGATAGAGACAGTCCCTGCCCTTTGACGGGCTTATAGTCTAATCGGGGGAGACGGACAGACAAGAACAATGGCAATAAATAGAATCAAGGGGAAGAGCATCTCATTAAAGCAATAGCAAATAAATAGAATCAAAGTGATATACAGCTCATTAACAAAATTAATAGGGTGATGAAGATATATACAGATGAGCGGACGAGTACAGTGCTGAGGGGATGGGACGGGAGAGGGGTAGGAGCAGAGGGAAAGGGGGGAGAAGAGGGTTTAGCTGCAGATAGGTGAAGTGGGGGTAGAGGGAGCAGAGGGAAAGGGGAGCTTAGTCTGGGAAGGCCTCTTGGAGGAAGTGAGCTATAAGTAGGGTTTTGAAGAGGGGAAGAGAATTAGTTTGGCGGAGGTGAGGAGGGAGGGCGTTCCAGGACCACGGGAGGATGTGGCCCAGAAGTCGACGGCGGCATAGGCGAAAAGGGGGGACGGTGAGGAGGTGGGCGGCAGAGGAGCGGAGCGTGCGGGGTGGGCAGTAGAAAGAGAGAAGGGAGGAGAGATAGGAAGGGGCAAGGTGATGGGGAGCCTCGAAGCCTAGAGTGAGAAGTTTTTGTTTGGTGCGGAGGTTGATAGGCAACCACTGGAGGTTTTTAAGAAGGGGTGAACTCTTGAAAAGCCCTGGGACCCACAAGAAACCTCCTTAGGGGCGAAGGAAAACAGTTTTCCTTTTTGAATACAAATTCAAAAGAAGGTGGGAGGGACCTGCCATTTCAGGGAAGAAGGAAGAGTCCTTTTAAAGTCACTTGGAAGCCATGTCTCTCTGACTGATGTAGCGGAGAAAACTGTGTGTGTGGTAGGGCAGGCAGAAGTGTCCAAACAAAGCTTCCAGGGACTTCCCCTGCTGGGGCTGGAGTGGCCCCATACGCCCATGGGACTGCATTCCACTCCTTAAGAACCTACAGTGGTTGCCCATCCACCTCCATATCCAACGGAAACACCTCACCATCGGCTTTAAAGCAGTCCATCCCCTTGACTTCTCCTACCTCACCTCCTTACTCTCCCACTACAACGCAGCCCTCACGCTTCACTCCTCTAATGCTAACCCTTTCAATGCACCTCTATCTCATCTATCTCCCCTCCGACCTCTCACCCACCTTCTGCCTCTGGCCTGGAACACCCTCCTACTCCATATCAGACAGATAATTACTCTCCCTGCCTTCGAAATCTTATTGAAGGCACATCTCCTCCAGGAGGCCTTCCCCGACTCAGCCCTCTTTTTCTTTTCTCCCACCCCCTTCTGCGTCACCCTGACTCACTCCCTTTATTCATCCTCCTCCCAGCTCCACAGCACTTATGTAATAATGTTGCTATTTGTTATGCGCTTACTATGTGCCGAGCACTGTTCTAAACACTGGGGTAGACACAGGGGAATCAGGTTGTCCCACGTGGGGCTCACAGTTTTAATCCCCATTTTACAGATGAGGTAAGAGAGGCACCGAGAAGTTAAGTGACTTGCCCAAAGTCACACAGCTGACAAGTGGCAGAGCTGGGATTCGAACTCATGACCTCTGACTCCAAAGCCCGTGCTCTTTCCGCTGAGCCATGATGCTTCTCTACAGGCAAGTACATACCTGTAATTTTCTTTACTTATGTTAATGTCTTTCTCCCCCCTCTAGACTGTAATAGTAATAATAATGTTGGTATTTGTTAAGCCCTTATTGTGTGCCAAGTGCTGTTCTAAGCGCTGGGGTAGATACGAGGTAATGAGGTTGTCCCACGTGGGGCTCACAGACTTAATCCCCATTTTACAGATGAGGGAACTGAGTCCCAGAGAAGTGAAGTGACTTGCCCAAGGTGACACAGCTGATTAGTGGCAGAGCCGGGAGTAGAAGCTTGTTGTGGGCAAGGAACATGTCTGTTATACTGTACTCTCCCAAGTGATTAGTACAGTGCTCTGCATACAGTAAGCGCTCTTTATTGAACGACTGCAGGGTGGCTCCTCAGAACAGGTTTGTCATTTCCCCCTCTCCCACCCCTGGCCCCTAGAGATTTCCTGTCTAGGACACAAGCCATCGTCAGGCTGGTGGCCTGTGAGATCCTGGCTCCTGAACGTGGCATCGAAAGTCAGAACAACATGGGTCAATAATCACCTGTCTCCCAGGAGCAATGTTCCAGACAGGGTGGGGATGGGGTAGGGGGAGAAGAGAAGGGACCTTAACCCAAGGCCTCTTGATATGTTATAAATTATTTATTTATATTAATGCCTGTCTCCTCCTCTAGACTGTCAGCTCGTTGTGGGCAGGGGGTGAGTCTGCCAACTCTGTTCTATTGTACTCTCCCAAGTGCTTAGTACAGTGTTCTGCACACAGTAATTGCTCAATGATTACTATTGATGATTATGACAACGATGATGATGTAGGCGTGGCTCAGTGTAAAGAGCCTGGGCTTCGGAGTCAGAGGTCATGAGTTCGACTCCCGGCTCTGCCACTTGTCAGCTGTGTGACTATGGGCAAGTCACTTCACTTCTCTGTGCCTCAGTTACCTCATCTGTAAAATGGGGATTAACTGTGAGCCTCACGCGGGATGACCTTATTATCTTGTATCTACCCCAGTGCTTAGAACAGTGCTCGGCACATAGTAAGCGCTTAACAAATACCAACATTATTATTATTACCCAACCGTTCACCAGGCACCCGGAACCATGGGCCTTCTGTCAGCTGATTGTTACGGATGGGCCGTGCGGCCCCACCAACGTAATGCCAGAGACCGAGGGGGGCTGTGAGAGAGGGAGAGGAGCCCCAGAAACCTAGGTCTCCCCCCTGGGGAAACTGGAAAAGGAGAAGGGGCGAGGAGTACGCAGGGGCTGCCGACCGGAGCATCAATCGGAACGCGGTCTGGAGAGCTGGAAATAGGGTGCCTTTTGCACCGGGCCACTGAAGGGGAATCCTTTCCACCCACCAAGGCCCATCCTGCACTCCAAAGCAAAATGGGATTACGTCAGAGCTCCCAGGAGGGGAGGGGGTGGGGGGGAGAAAAGGAAAGGGAGGGGGTTTTTTGGCAAAGAGAAGTGGTCAGGGGGAAACTTGCTGAGTGTGGTAGAGGGGGGTACAGAGATGGAGGGGGCAGGTGTGGCCAGGCAGGCCAAGAGGAATGGAGGAAAGGCAGGGATCAGAGCCGGGCTCTAAGAAGCGGTAAGCGTCCCAGGCCAGTCCAGCAGAAGATGGGTGTAGGGGTTGGTGGGCAAAGACACCATCCCCCACGCCATCCTCAGCCCTTCTGTCCTCCTCTGGAATGTGCATATTGTTGGCTTGTCTCCCCTATTAGATGGGACACTCCCCAGGAGCCTCCTCATCTACTTCTCTTGGAATTGCCCTCGGTGCCCGCTCCGCTGCCTGGGTTGGCGTGCTGTCCGCTCTGGCAGACTGCCCCCAGGAGGGGCTCTGATGAACAGTGATGTCTGAGCTACCTGAGGGGTGCAAGATGTTGTGGAGTCTGCCCTCGTTTCCACTTCTCGGGATGGTCTGACCGCGACGACACTAATTAGATGCTTAGAAGGTGTCGCACACTGTGCCCTGCGCTGGGGTACAGGCCCGGGCCATGGGAACACCTGGGGGACGGCAGACTGGGGAAGAGAGAAATACAAGGAAACCCCAAGAAAAGCATGGCTCGTGACGGGTGGACCACCCATCCTCCTTGGCTCCTTGATGGTCCAGCCTGGGCTGCCCCAGGCCCTAGGTTTCCCTCCCGGTGGGCAGCCCCAAGCCATTCTCGGAGTCCGAGGATCTGGGTTGTCATCCCGGATCTGCCGGTTGTTGGCTGGGTGACCCTGAGCAAGCCACTTCGCTTTGTGCCTCCGTTTCCTCAGCTGTAAAATGGGGGTTCGATACCTGGGGGTCCTCTCTCCTACTTAGACCTTGAGCCCCACTTGGGAGGGGGACCTGTCCGACCCGATTAACTAGTTTTGACCTCAGCGCTTAGAACAGTCCTTGACTCCTAAATGCTCAGTAAAGGTGGCCCTTATTAACGGTCTTCTCGGCCGGGGGGACTTTCTCCATGGTCTCGGGGCGCCTCCTCGTGGCCCCAGACCGACCGAGCAGATTCCACGTAAGAAACTGAGTCCTTTGGAAAGCTCGCTCTACTGTTCAGCTGCCACTCTGAGCCCTTTCCCAAGGGCGCTAAGTCCCCTTCCCCTTGCCAGAGCCCCTTCCCTCGTGGCTCCTAGCTGCCCAGAGGCTCCATCCGGCCTCCTCACAAAGGAGGCCACCCTCCTACCTCACCTCCCTTCTCTCCCTCTACTGCCCAGCCCGCACACTCCGCTCCTCTGCCGCTTGCCTCCGAGCCCCGGTCCATGTCCTACCACTGTCCTGGAATGCCCTTCCTCCTCACATCCGCCCAAATACCTCTCTTCCCCTCTTCAAAGCCCTACTGAGAGTTCACCTCCTCCAGGAGGCCTTCCCAGACTGAGCCCTTCCTTTCCCTCCGCCCCTCCTCATCACCCTACTCCCTCCCTCTCTCTCTCCCCTTCCCCTCCCCACAGCACTTGTGTATATTTGTATATATTCTCTATTTTATTAATGATGTGTATACATCTATGATTCCATTTATCTATTTTGATGCTATTGATGCCTGACTACTTGTTTTGCTGTCTCCCCCAACTAGACCGTGAGCCCCTTGTTGGGCAGAGATTATCTCCATCTGCTGCCGAATTGTACATTCCAAGTGCTTAATACAGTACTCTGCACACAGTAAGCACTCAATACAATTGAATGAATGAGTGAACGAACAAAGACCCTATCTCTTCTCTTGCTGCACCCCAACTCACTCTCTATCCTCCCAAGCAAGATTTCCAACCACATTTGGGTTTAGGCTCTCTCAACTCTAACCCAGGGCTCACCTTTCTTCCCGGCCTGTAACTTCTCCCCTGACCCCCCAACCACCCATCAGGCCTCAGCGCACATCCCCCACCCCAAGCCATACTAAAAAACCAACTCCACCAAGAGGCCTTCCCTCATTAATCCCCACCCCATCGCCACTTTAGTATTGTGTATCTGTTTCTTCATTTCACTGCTTCCTTTTGTTTTTGCCATACAGACGATGCTCTTCCTTGTTTACCTCTATAGAGGAGCAGCGTGGTGGCCTAGGGGAATTAGTCCAGGCCTGGCAGTCAGAGGACTTGCTTGCTAATTTCAGCACTGCCCCATGCCTACTATTGACCTGGGGCAAGTCACTTCACTCCTCTGGGTCTCAGTTACCCCATCTGTAAAACGGGGATTAAATCCTCCTCCCCCTACTTAGACCGTGAGCCCCATGCAGGACAGGGACAGTGTCCAAGCCGATTAATTTGTATCCACCCCAGTGCTTAGAACCGTGCTTGGCACATAGTAAGTGCTTAACAAGTACTGTGATTTATTTTTCTTCTTATTTTACCTACGTTAGGTTTGACAGTTTATGTCCTCTTGTTCCTCCCGCTCCCTTTCAGGGGAGGGAATCGGGTCTTCCAATTCTACCGTTCCCCGCCCCGAGCACTTAGCACAGTGCTGTGCACACAGGAGGGTGTCAAAAGCAAGCTCTCCGAGAGGCCGAAGAGCCGGTGCAACTTTTCCCCGGGGAGGCCCGCTCGACGAGACAGCAACCGACCGCCAAAGAAGTACAGTGCTCTGCACACAGTAAGAGCTCAATAAATACGACTGAACGAACGAATGGAAGAAGCGCTCCCGAGTGAACCACTCAAACGAAGCGTAAACTCAGAGTTTATTGGAAAGAACTCTTGCTCGGCGAAGGCAAGATGCCCTCGGAGCCCTCCTTCCCCACCCACGGTGCTCAGCCCGGGGCCTCGGCGCCGTCTCAGTCCCCGAGATGAGCTGGAACCTGACGGAGGCGCAGGGCTAGGCCCGGGTGGAAAGGCACTGGTTCACCACCTCCAGCAGATGGGAGTTCTCCAACGCTGCTGCCACACGCTCCTTGTCAGCCAGCTGTTTGTTCACTGCTCCGAGAGACCAAGGTGGGTCAGGGCCTTCCCCCCTCTCCCCTCCCCACTGCTCGAGACGACCGCCTCCCTCACATTCCCACCAAGGCCCCGGGGCTCCCGGCCAGGCAGCAGTTTCCAGCGGGTCAGGCAGACTGGTGAGTTGTCACCAGAGCCACCTGTTCCTGCCTGCCCGACTCCTCCTGCTTCTCCGTGCCTGCCCTGGTGCCCGGTGAGAAGAGCTCATTAATGGATTCCTTTTATTAGCGCCAGCTGCCTCTATGTTTCTCCTCCTGCCCCCACCATACGTAAACAGTCCATGTCTGCCTGGTTCTCCCGCTGGACTGCTGAGCTCCTCGAGGGCGGGGACCATCTCTACTGCTTCCGTTGTCTGCTCTCAAGCATCCAGGGCAATTCATTCGATCGTATTTATTGAGCGCTTACTGTGTGTTCTGCCCACAGCAGGCCCTCAGGAAATACTACTCGATTCAGCTCGGGAGCCCTCTCCAGGGAGAGGGTCCGGCTCCAATTCCCACCCGGGTCTCTACTTTCCCAGCACTTAGTCCAGCGCTCGGCACGCAATGAGCGCTTAATAATTACCACTACTATTATTGAATGACTAGTCCAAGGAGAAGGGGGAGGCGGGGCATGGGAAGAGAGGTAGATCTAATTCTGACTCTGCCACTTGCCTGATGAGTGACCTTGGGCAAGTCGCTTCACTTCTCTGGGCCTCAGTTTCCTCATCTGGAAAATGGGGATTCGATCTCTGCTCCCCCTCGCTCTTAGACTGGGCCCCGAGTGGGACGGGGACTGTGCTCGACCTTATTACCTTCTATTTACCCTGGCGCTTGGCACAAAGTGCTTAATGAATCCCACAATTAATATTATTATCATTATTACTAATTTCCAAAAGTAGTCCCAGGCTGAAAAGAAGTTGGGAATTGCTGTCGCTGCCTTAGTTCCAGGGCTGACCCAGAAACCAGGAAATGACAGGCAGCAGAGGGACAACACTGTTCTGTTGTACTGTATTCTCCCGAGCGTTTAGTAGATAGCTCTGCACATAGTAAGGACTCAATAAATACCATTAATTGATTGAGAGTTCATGTCATTTTAGTTTACCCAGAGGCAAAAACAAAAAATCAGTGATGGAACTGATTAAGACACTCCCCCGCCGCCCCCCCCCCCCCCACACCACCAGTTTGGCAGCCAATGAAAGCACCTCTGTTCAAAATGGGTCTCCCGAGGTAAGTGTTGGGAGAGAGAACGTGGGGCTGGGGCTAGGACTGGCTCACCTGCATGCTCTGACGTATGGGTACCAGGAGTTATGTGAACATCCATCTGGAAGAAACAGGGTCACTGTCACCGACTTTCTAAGTAACCTTGTCAAAGAGTGTTTGAGCGAGGACTCAACCTCTCTTGTAGAGTCCTCCTGGGGCTCAATTTTCATTCTCTGCTGCCCACATCGCTTCTCTACCAAACCATTCTGTGCGCGTGCCCGTCTCCCCACTCCTCAAGTGCCTCCAACTGGGGCCCAGCCAACTCTGCATCAAGTGGAAACACCCGCCCGTGGGATTCCAGGCCCTCAATCGGTTCTCCCCGCTCTCCCCCCACTCCAACCCAGTCCACACACTTGGCTCCTCTACCACCAATCTACTCTCTGTCCCTCGCTCTCTCTCGTCTCGCCGGGTGCCAACCCCTCACTCACGTCCTCCCTCCTGCCTGGCACTCCCTCCCCTTTCATACCCAACAGATAACCTTTCTCCCCATCTTCAAAGCCCTCCTAACACATCTTCTCCAAGAAGCCTTCCCTGACTAAGCTCTCACTGCCCCCTCCCCACACTCTATTTTCCCTCCCTACTGACTCTCCTGGGCACTTACCCCTCCCCCCGATCCCCACGGCACTTATCAATCAATTATAATTACGATATTCCTATCATTCCACTCGGTGGCTTCACTTACCTGTAACTGATTGTACTGTCCATCTCCCCCATTAGGCGGTAAGCTCCTTGAGAGTAGGGGTCATATCTACCCACTGTACTATACTCTCCCAAACACCGAGTACAGAGTGCTGCACCAAGTAAGCCCTCAATAAATACCACTGCTTGATTTCCACTAGGTTAAACACCCTGAAATCGAGGGTAAACAGCTGATGACACCTTTCTAAACAGGGTGACAGCCCCAGATCTCCTTCGGTCTCTGAGTTGTCCTGCTCCTCTCCTCCTTTCTGGGATCCCCACTCACTCACCTTAAACCTTTCAGGCAACGAACGGATCAGCTTTACTTTGATGGACAGGCCGATTAAGGTTGCCATGCTGCAGTGTGGAATTGTAGGCGTAAACTCCACCTTCACAGTGCTCTCCTGGTCATTGACCTGTTGGAAAACAGCAAGTCCCAGAACCGCCTACCGGGACAACCGAAACCACGGGTGGACGTCCTAAGCAAACAGCCCGTGGGCACCCTCCAGGAACGGGCAAGGGCTACCTTTCCGCCCCTGCTGCCGCTGCCCGGAGCAGCCTCATGCTGCGTAACTGTTCTCCCCTCCACGGCATACGGGGATGGGTTCACGCAGAGCCAGGCCAAGGGGATGGCTAAGGGGGTGATCCACATCATCCACATATCATCTCTCAGACCCTAGGGCAGGGATTGTGCCTGACTCTGTTATACCTTTTCTAGGTCTCACCACGGCTCCGCGCGTGGGGGTGCCCGATAAATAGAGAAGAGGCGGTGGAGGAGGAAGAGAGGAGAGATGGCCCTTAGGCAAGAATCCGGGAGCTAAAACCCCCAATCCGCCCTCAACATTCCTCCAGCCGGGAGAACGTACGACGAGGAGGGCACCATCACACACGGTTTCTTCAAGAAGTCTCACAAACAGAACATTGTGCTGGATGGCTTGTTAGTTAGCAGGACTGTTGCTTACAGTCCTAAGTCTCCTTCCTACCCTGAGGGATGCTGACCTCCCCTGGCCTCGTCGGGCCCCCCTCCTGGGGAATTTTTCACCCCAAATTTTTCACCTCGGGGATTAAGTGGTACAATCAATGCAAATTACTTTAACTCTAACTTGCTCGACAACGTTCAGTTCCTCCAAGGTCAGTGGATGCTCTGGATCATTAATGGAACGGATCAGATGTACCAAGTCAAGGAAAATGAGTGGATCCAAGGCAAGGGGTGAGGGGAGGGGGTCCTCTGGCCCAGTGGAGGAATGGGGATAATACTAATGGTAATGGTGGTATTTGTTAAGCGCTTACTATGTGCCCAGCACCGTTCTAAGTGCTGGGGGGTGAAGGGGGGGATACAAGGTGATCAGGTGGTCCCACTTGGGGCTCCCAGTCTTCATCCCCATTCAGGGAAGTGAAGTGACTGGCCCAAAGTCACACAGCTGGCAAGCAGCGGGGCCGGGATTCAAACCCATGACCTCGGACTCCCAAGCCCGGGCTCTTTCCACTGAGCCACGCTGCCCCCAAGAGAGTTGTTTAATTAATGTTGGTATTTGTTAAGCGCTTACTATGTGCAGAGCACTGTTCTAAGCGCTGGGGGAGATACAGGGCAATCAGGTTGTCCTACAGGAGGCTCACTGTCTTAATCCCTGTTTTTCCAGATGCGGGAACTACGGCCCAGGGAAGTGAAGCGACTTGCCCACAGTCACACAGCTGCCAAGTGGCGGAGCCGGGATTCGAATCCATGACCTCGGACTCCCAAGTCCAGGCTCTTTCTACTGAGCCACGCTGCTTCCTCTCTGCCCTGCGGGGGTCTCTTTCAGGCCCGGGCCAAGGGGGTGTCCGGGGCTGGAGGGGAGAGAGAGACATTCTGGGGAAGAAGGGGTTGAGGCCGCCCGGGATCCAGGATCGACGCGGAGGTGGGGGGGGAAGCGGGAGGGGAAAGGATATCGAAGATCTCCCGGTCGTCGATGTAGTCGGGGACCTGTTCATCCTCCTCCCCCGCGGTGACAGGCCGCTCCCCAGACCGCTCGTAGATGAGTGGATTGGCGTTCTCCAGGCTGCTGTCTCCGCCTCCGCCCGCGCCCATCATCTTCCCGGCTCGCGCCGCCGGAGGACGGAACAGGGGTGGGGCGGCGGGGGGGGGGGGGGGCGCTCGCGCGCCGACGTCACTTCCGCTCTGCTGCTCGGAGGGGATTGGTCAAGTCGCCGCATGGACGCGAGGAAGCAGGGGAGAGGAGGGCCATTCATTCATTCAGTCGTATTTATTGAGCGCTTACTATGTGCAGGGCACTGTACTAAGTGCTTGGAATGTACAAGGACCAGTCACTCATTGAATGAGAAGCAGCATGGCTCAGTGGAAAGAGCCCGGGCTTGGGAGCCAGAGGGCATGGGTTCGAATTCCGCTCTGCCCCCGTTAGCTGTGTGGCTGTGGGCAAGTCACTTCACTGGGCCTCAGTTCCCTCATCTGGAAAATGGGGATGAAGATTGTGAGCCCCACTTAGGACAACCTGATCACCTTGTGTCTCCCCCGGTGCCTCAAACGGTGCTTGGCACATAGTAAGCGCTTAACAGGTACCATAATTTTTATTAATGTTCCCTGAACTCAAAGAGGGGTAAACCACGCTGCTTCTCATAGTCACCCCATCCTGAACCCCACAGCACATATGTCCATATAGTCTTGTCTCCCCTTCTAGAATGTAAACTTATTATGAGCAGGAAATGTATCTACCAACCCCGTTGTATACTACTCTCCCAAGCGCTTAGTACAGTGTTCTGCACATAGTAAGCACTCAGCAGATACCATTGACTGAGTGGCTCAGTGGAAACAGCACAGGCTTGGGAGTCAGAAGTCATGAGTTCGAGTCCCTGCTCTGCCACTTGTCAGCTGTGTGACTGTGGGCAAGTCACTTCACTTCTCTGGGTCTCAGTTACCTCATCTGTCAAATGGGGATTAAATGTGAGCCTCACGTGGGACAGCCTGATGACCCTGTATCTATCCCAGCACTTAGAACAGTGCTCTGCACATAGTAAGCGCTTAACAAATACCAACATTAACTAATAATAGTGGTATTTGAGTGGTGTGGCTCAGTGGAAAGAGGAGTCAGAGGTCATGGGTTCTAATCCCAGCCCCACCACCTGACAGCTGTGTAACTTTGGGCAAGTCACTTCACTTCTCGGTGCCTGAGTTACCTCATCTGGTAAATGGGAATTAAGACCGTGAGCCTCACGTGGGACAACCTGATTCCCCTGTATCTACCCCAGGGCTTAGAACGGTGCTTGGCACATAGTAAGCGCTTAGCAAACACCAAAATTATTATGATGTCTGCTGTGTCCCACCTGGATTACTGCATCAGCCTCCTTTCTGACCTCCCAACCTTGTGCCTCTCCCCACTCTAGTCCATACTTCACTCCGCTGCCTGGATCATCTTTCTACAGAAATGTTCAGGGCACGTTCCCCCTCCACACCCCTCAAAAACCTCCAGTGGTTGCCTATCAATCTCCGCACGAAACAAAAACTCCTCACTCTTGGCTTCAAAGCTCTCCATCACCTTGCCCCCTCCTACCTCACCTCCCTTCTCTCCTTCTACAGCCCACCCCACACTCTCCGCTCCTCTGGTACTGCTAACCTTCTCCCCTGTGTCTACCCCAGCGCTTAGAACAGTGCTCGGCACATAGTAAGCGCTTAACAAATACCAACATTATTACTGGGCCTCCATCTTGCCTAACATGCTGCCGACCCCTGGCCCTTGTCCTACACTCTCTCCTGGAACTCCCTCCCTCCTCAAATCCGCCAATCACTCTCCCCCTCTTCAGAGCCTTACTGAAGGCACATCTCCTCCAGGAGGCTTTCCCAGACTAAGCCCTACTTTTCCTCATCTCCCGCTCCCTTCCCGTGTCACCCTGACTCGCTCCCTTTGTTCTCCCCCCTGCCCCACAGCGCTTATGTATGTAACTGTAATTTTATTTATACTGTCTGAATACTTGTGCTCCTGTCTTCCTCCCCACCACTAGACCAAGCTCGTTGTGGGCAGGGTTTGTCTCTATTGCTGCATTGTACTTTCCTGAGCGCTTAGTACAGTGCTCTGCGCTTAATACGATTGAATGAATGAATGACCTTGGGCCAGTCACTTCACTTCTCGGGGCCTCAGTTGCCTCACCTGTAAAATGGGGACAAAACCCCATGTGGGACTTGGGGTTGTTTGCTTGTTTTGATGTTTAGACTGTGTTTAGATATATAGACGTTTAGCCCCCGTTTAGACTGCGAGACTGTTATTGTGCAGGGATTGTCTCTATTGTCTCTAGAGAAGCAGCGTGGCTGGCTCAGTGGAAAGAGCCCGGGCTTGGGAGTCAGAGATCATGGGTTCAAATCCCCACTCTGCCCCTTGTCAGCTCTGTGACTGTGGGAAAGTCACTTCACTTCTCTGTGCCTTCGTTCTCTCATCTGTAAAATGGGGGGTGAAGACTGTGAGCCTCGCGTGGGACAACCTCATTCCCCTGTATCTGCCGCAGCGCTTAGAACAGTGCTCTCTCTGCATGCAGTAAGTGCTTAACAAATACCAACATTATTATTATAATGGGAAGCAGCGTGGCTCAGTGGAAAGGGCCTGGGCTTCGGAGTCAGAGGTCATGAGTTCAACTCCTGGCTCTGCCACTTATCAGCTGTGTGACCGTGGGCAAGTCACTTCACTTCTCTGGGCCTCAGTTCCCTCATCTGTAAAACGGGGATGAAGACTGTGAGCCTCACGTGGGACAACCTGATTACCCTGTATCTCCCCCAGCGCTTAGAACAGTGCTCTGCACATAGTAAGCGCTTAACAAATACCAACGTTATTAACCTAATCAGGTTGGACACAGTCCCGGTCATTCATTCAATGCTATTTACTGAGCGCTTACTGTGTGCAGAGCACTGTGCTAAGCGCTTGGAGTGTACAATTCAGCAATAAAGAGGGACGATCCCTGCCCACAACGGGCTCAGTGTGGGGAGAGACAGACATTCTGCTAAGTGGCAGAGCTGGGATTCGAACCCATGACCTCTGACTCCCAAGCCCGGGCTCTTTCCACTGAGCCACGCTGCTTCTCTATCTACCCCGGCTCTTAGAACACGGCTTGGCAGATGGGAAGCGTTTAACAAGTACCATAATTATTATGGCTGCGCGCCCCCCACATCCTTCCTCTCTGGCGGCCCGCCTTGCCGTCACTTCGGCTTCCTCCAAGGCGCGCGCACCGGCGCCTGCCGCCCCCACCCCCCCCCCCCGCACGCGCCCCCTCCCAGCTTCCGTCCCCTTCCGTCCCCTTCCGCTTCCGGGGCGTTCCTTCTCTTCCGGGGTCATGCAGAAATTCACCTAGGGAGGGAGCGGCCCGCCGCTCGGCCTTCTGGGAGTTGTAGTTCGCCTTCCAGCGCGGCCCCCTCCCGCCCGGCCGCAAACGGGCCGTTTTGGAGCGGCTCCACGCCGCGGTGTCGGTAGGTGTGGGAGGCCGTCCTCCTGCCTCGGTAGCGTTCGTCCCTCCCAGCGCCCCCGGCTCCCCCGATTTACTTCGAGCCAGACCCGAAACCTCAAAGCAGCGTGGCTTAGGGCCAAGAGCCCAGGCTTGGGAGTCAGAGGGCGTGAGTTCTGATCCCGCCCCCGCCGCTTGTCAGCTGTGGGACTCCGGGCAAGTCACCTCACTTCTCTGGGTCTCAGTGACCTCATCTGGAAAATGGGGATGAAGGCCGTGAGCCTCACGGGGGACGACTTCTGATAACCTTGTCTCTCCCCTGGCGCTTCGAACAGTGCTTGGCACATAGTGGAAGTTAGTGGAAACTGGCGAAGCTGGGGACACCGGCCCGGGCTCCCAGGCCCACGCACGCTCGTGGAGTCGTGACATGCGCCACCACGTGCAGCAGGCTAAACTGAGCCCGGCACGGAGGGGGCATGAGAGATGGAAGCGAAGCCAGCCAGTCCTCATCTAAAGAAGCGTTTGGTACAGTGCTCTGCACATAGTAAGCGCTCAGTAAATACTGTTGAATGAAGAAAGGGATAACCAGGTAGGACACAGTCCCTGTTACCCCAGCGCAGGGTTCACAGTCTAAAAGGGAGGGAGGGAGAGCGAAGGTCCAATTTCCGTTTCCCAGAGGAAGAAAATGAGGCCCAGAGAGGTTCAGAAACTTGCCCTAGGTGATGCGGCTAGGCCAGGGCCAGACCTAATACTAATAATGTTGGTATTTGTTAAGCGCTTACTATGTGCCGAGCACTGTTCTAAGCGCTGGGGGAGACATAGGGGAATCAGGTTGTCCCACGTGGGGCTCACAGTCTTAATCCCCATTTTACAGATGAGGGAACTGAGGCCCAGAGAAGTTAAGTGACTTGCCCACAGTCACACAGCCGACAAGTGGCAGAGCTGGGATTCGAACTCATGAGCCCTGACTCAGCTCATGAGACCTGGGACCAGGAGCCCGGATCCACCCATTTGTGGCCCCGTGCTCTTTCCACTAGGCCACGCTGCCTCTCACTCGACGCTCGCCGTGCCGTCTTCTGCCCTTGGGAGCAACGGGAAGGGGAGAAGGAGCCTGGCTCGTCCTCCCTTTCTCACTGCTGCTTCCCACCATCTTCCATGGTGCTAGGGAGGGGAGCCCCAGATGGAGCAGAGTGGGATCCTGAACCCCTGGGAGAACCTTGCGGGGGAGAAGAGGGGCCGGAATGTAGAGACCAGGAGCCACAGTGGGACCGGGGTCGAGGCGGCAGCAGTCCGGTGGCCAACCTTGGAGGGGCGGATGGCTCCCAGGGCAGTTGTGCCCATCGTTTTTGCCCCCCTCCGCGCCCCCAGGCCGTGGGAATGCATGGGGACGAGGCAGGCCGGAAGGGGACCCTCCGCTGCCCGAGGAAGGTCCAGTCACCCTTTGGGGACAGCCTGGGAATTAAACGCTCACAGACCCCTCCGGAAGAGACCTTCTGCTTACGAATGGCCCCATTTCCGGGGTTTGCCCCTAGGTGCGTCGGTCGAAGGAGAGGTTCCTGTCCCGCCATGGCCGAAGCCGTCTTTCGGGCCCCAAAATGGAAAAGAAGGGTCTTTGAGAGTTACGACTCGCCGTTCCCTGTGCCTTTTGGTCAGCGGGACGTGAGTGAGAGACCTTTCAGAGTTTACCGGGCCGAAGTGATCAACAATCACGTCATCGTGAGAAATGCGGACGATATCGAGCAGTTGTACAGGAAGGTTAGTAGTCCCGGTGCTTCATTGCTCTCCTGCAAATACGGCTGAACTGTGACTCCTTCATAAACACCCTTTTATTGGGGCGGGGCGGGGGGGGGGGGCTTTCCTTTGTCAGTCGAGTCCCATCGCACGAAACATTTTCTTTGTGATTGGAGATTGGTGATTGGAGAGAGGGGTCTTCCCTGGTCATTCCTAACATAAGGAGACCTGCCTTTTCCTGTGGGCCCTATCCCTTCACCATCTGCATTGAGCTCCTCTGGGCCCTTGGCATTGGCATCAGGTGGGCGTATCAATGATAATTATTGCCAAAAGTCAGTTGGTCTCTTCCCCCCCCTTTTAATGGTATTTGTTAGGTGCTTACCATGTGCCAGGTACTGAGCTAAGCACTGGGGTAGATACAAGATAATCGGGTCGGGCACAGGCCCTGTCCCACATAGGGCTCACGGTCTTAATCCCCATTTTAGAGACGAGGCAATTGAGGCACAGGCACATAGCAAATGCTTAACAAATGCCATCATCCTCATCACTTACCCAAGGTCACGCAGACTAGTGGCGGAGCTGGGATTAGAACCCAGATCCTCTTGACTCCCAAGCCTGTGCTCTTTCCACTGGACCGAGCTGCTTCTCCTTTTGGGTCTCCAAGGCAGTGTGTCAGGTGGATGTTGGCAGCCGTGATCGCCGATCTAGTGTTTTATACGCTCAGAACGGAGGCTCCGAGTAAACTGGATGCTCTTTTAAACCTGTAGAGGAAATGGTGCACCCTACTGGAAAAAGCAAGGGGCTGGAAGTCAGAAGACCTAGCTTCTAAGTCTAGGTCAGAAGACCTAGGAGATGTTCTTCCCCTTGACGCTGTTTAGTGCCATTGTTCTTGTCTGTCCGTCTCCCCCGATTAGACTGTAAGCCCGTCAAACGGCAGGGACTGTCTCTATCTGTTGCCGACTTGTTCATCCCAAGCGCTTAGTACAGTGCTCTGCACATAGTAAGCGCTCAATAAATACTATTGAATGAACCTAGGCTCTACTCCTGCAATCAATCAGTCACTTAACTTCTGTGTGCCTCAGTTACCTCATCTGTAAAATGGGGATTAACTGTGAGCCTCACGTGGGACAACTTGATTACCCTGTATCCACCCCAGCGCTTAGAACAGTGCTCTGCACTGCACTGCACTATAGTAAGTGCTTAACAAATACCAACATTATTATTATTATATTTATTGAGCGTTTACTGTGTACCACTTGCCTGCTGAACGATCTTGGACAAGTCACTTAAAATCTCTGGGCGTCGGTTTCCTCATGGAGATTAAATCCTACTCCCTCCTACTTAGACTAAGAGCTCATATGGGAGAGGGACTGTGTCCAACCTGATTACCATGTATTTAAGCCAGTGCTTAGTAGAATGCATGGCACTTGGTAGATGCTGAACAAATACCAAAATTATCATTATCACCTGTAAATGCACTCATTATTAAGTGCATTATGAAGCTATTAATTTAGCTTCAGGACCCTGGGTGAGGCCTTGAGTTAGGCATGTTCTTTGGCAAAGTACCCGTCCCCGACATCCTAGGTTTGGGTGCAGCCAAGAATTGGAACAATTCTGTCATCATCATTATCGTCGTCACCGTGCTATTCGTTAAATGCTTACTGTGTGCCAAGCACTGGACTGAGCGCTGGGGGAGATACAAGTTAATCAGGTTGGGACACGGTCTCTGCCCGCATGGGGCTCACAGTCGCAGGGGAAGGGAGACGGGGATGGATGTCCGGAGCATTGAAGTGACTTGCCCAGGCTTTTTCCACTGGGCCACGGAAAAGCTGTTAGAATCTCAGCGTTGGCTTTTGGGACCTTTTGGAACCTGAAATGATTTCACGCTTCTTTCCCGGAAGGGCTATTTTGGAAAAGGCATTCTGTCCAGAGGTCGTCCGGATTTCAGTATTTCAGACCCTGCACTGGTTGCCCGGTGGAAAGGTAAGTCCTCCATTCTCAGTCTCTTTTGGACTTGAAATGCAAATGAAATGTGTCATCGTGTCTCTTGTTGCCCATTTCCATCAGTCCCGTAGGTAAGCACTTGTGGGTCTCCCTCAGGATTGGGAGGCCCTTCGCACAGACGAGCCGAGGGCTGCGTGTTTTGGCCACAGAGCCGAATGATGTCTGGGATCAGTCAGTCCCTCGGTGATATTTCATTCATTCATTCATTCATTCAATAGTATTTATTGAGCGCTTACTATGTGCAGAGCACTGTACTAAGCGCTTGGAATGTACAATTCGGCAACAGAGACAATCCCTGCCCAATGACAGGCTCACAGTCTAATCGGGGGAGACAGACGGCAGAGCAAAACAGAACGAAACAGAAACAAGACAACATTATCTCGATAAATAGAATCAAGGGGGTGTACACCTCATTAACAAAATAAATATGGTAATAAATAATATATACAAATGAGCACAGTGCTGAGGGGGAGGAGCAGAGGGAAAAGGGGGGAGCTCAGTCTGGGAAGGCCTTTTGGAGGAGGTGAGCTCTCAGTAGGGCTTTGAAGAGGGGAAGAGAGTTTATTTATTGAGAGAGATTTATCGAGCGCTTGCTGTGGGCAGAATACTGGACCATGCGCCTGGGAGAATCCAGGGCCACAGATTTGGTAGGCACGATCCCTGCCCCCAAGGAGCTTCCTAGCCCGGAGGGGGGGTGCCCGTCTCCCAGGTTGTGCCCTGACCAACCACGCGACGGCAGGTGAGGGAGACGAAAGCCGAATCGGAAAAGCAGAGCGGGGCTCCCCGGGGGGCCAATTGCTTGATGGAAGCTGGAGGAGGCTCTAAAATAATGGTAATAATTATTAGTAATAATAGTAAATATAAAGAGAGACCTTTTGAATACGACATTCAATACATTTGGAAATGGCAAATCTTAAGTCTAAAAGCTGCACTGTTGGGACAACTTGTGGTTTTCCAAGTGCCATAAATACTGGGGAAGCATTTAATTTGAAAAGATTACATCTTCCAAACTGCTCATGAAATGATCCACTAAAAATGATGAAAGGCATATGTGAAAGGAACTGTCATACTAAAGAGAATGGTCACTAGAAAGGAGATTATAACGCCCACATCAATTTTTCCTACAGCCAAGCGCTTACTGTGCACCAAGCGCTGTTCTAAACAGTGGGGTAGATACAAGTTAATCAGGTTGGACAGGCCCAGAGAAGTTAAGTGACTTGTCCAAGGTCACACGGCAGACACGTGGTGGAGCCGGCATTAGAACCCAGGACTTTCTGACTCCTGGGCCCGTGCTCTAGCCACTAGCCCTCCGCGGACTGTCTGTCGCTTTGGAGCGCTCTCGCCCGCCCCCAGCCTCTCGGGGCGGCCTTCCTCAAGTCCAGGTGTAGCGTGGCCAGGTGTAACGCTACAGGAGACCCGGTCCACTTCCAGGGATCCTTCGGTCAAAACCTAGATTTGCAAATTGTCATTTATTGAGTATGGAGAAATGCTTGGTGACTGAGCAAGAGTTTGTCTGTTGCAGATACCAAGTCAGGCCTGCCTTTACTCACATCTCGAAAGTAAGTCTGGGGCCCCGGTTGGGTGGAGGAACCGAGCGTTTGAGTCGGTTCGAGTTCCCTTTGGAAATAAGGGTGCCAGGCGGTGCACCGAGCGCCGGGCTGAACGCTGGATCAGGAGCCCGGCCCCGGCTCCCACCCAGCCTCACCCTGCCCGGGGCTCTCAGGCTAAGAAGGAGTCGGGCCTGAATGGCGTGGGGCAGAAGCGCTTTGTTGGGGGACGGGGAAGGAGGGTCCGCACGTGAGATCGCCATCCTTGTCTGGAACTGCTGTGCACTGGGACCCCTGAACGGCAACCAGCCTCTAATGTGCATCAGCTCAAACCGCTTGTGCTCTTCACTCCCGCTAGTCAGACCAAAAGTCCCTTTCCTTGGAACGACGCCGGGAGTGCTGCAGATCCCGTTGACGCTGCCTGCTTGCCATTTTCTCAGGCAGTCAGCTAACCAGTGGTACTTATCTAGCACGTATCTCCGAATGGAATCCCCTGGGGTTCGGCTATTGAAACTGCACCCCGGAAGAGCCGGGGGACCTCGGGTGGGAGCCGAAGGGCTTGCTGCGGTGGGTGGCGGGGGGGTGGCCATCTGAGTCGATGAAGGAGGGACAGTTGAGGTGTCAAGCAGAAAAAGAGGAGAGGTCAGCCCGGGGCCCAGATTTCAGCCAGCCGCGGCCAGTTCCTCAGAGGCCGGAGTGGAGGAAGCGGACGGTGGGGGTGATCCGGGGCTGGGCGTTGGAGGCGTGAGAGGGATGAAGGTGTTAGCGGGGCAAGGGAGTGGAGAGGGTGCCGGGGAGGGCTCTGACTTACGTGTCAAGTGATGGGAGGGAGTCGGGGAAAGATGAGAGCGCTCGGGATTGGCAGAGCGGGCCTAGGGTGCAGAGGGCTCGGCACGAGGCAAGGACCAAATCTGAGGGACACGCAACGTGGGTGAGGTGGCGGATTGGAAGTGGGGCAATCTGGAAAATGGAGCATTAGAATTGGGGAGGTTAGAGATGAGGTGTCATTTGGAGAGGACCAGGTGAAGTGGGCGTCCTCTGATGGCCGAGGCGAGAGATGAGGAAGGGAGAAGGGAGAGGAGGTGGAGAGTTGGGGGCTGTCAGCGCAGAGGTTGAAGTCCCCAAGTCTAGAGCAGGAGGAGGGAGTGTGAGTGGGGACGGGAGAGAAGCATCGAAATCCACCGGAAACACGGTGATGAGACTGGGAGGGCCATGGAGGGTGTGGGAGACGGATGACGGGAGATTCAAGGGAAGAGAAGGAGAGCGATGAGGGGAAGGGCAGCGGGACGACCCGACCCGCTTTCCCTGTGAGTCGGGGAGAAGCAGGAGGCGATGAGGCCCCCGAAAGGGAGAGGGCGGCAGGGGAGATGGTATCATCGGGGGAGAGTGGCATCCTCAGGGCGGTCAGGATGAGGAGGGGGAGGAGGAAGCGTGGCAGGACAGGGTTGAGGATGAAGGGGAGTGGGCCACGATAGAGCGGGAGATTTGCGGGAAAGGGGCCCAGGGGTGAGGGCAGGCGGTGGTGGTCTGGGAGGAAAGGGACGGGGCGTGGCGTCGGAGGGCACAGAGAGGGAAGGAGATACCTATGAGTTGGAGCCCGGCTGGCTTTCTCTGGCCAGCGGGGCAATGGGGTGGAGGGCACTTGCACTCTGCCTATCCCCACGTTCTAACAAGTGGGGCCAACGGGGCACTGGGTCGGGGTCAGCCCCAGTGGTGGAGCCCTTCTTACGCCCAACGGTCCCACAGGTTTCAGCGGCGGGTGGCGTGGGCCGAGAGGGTTCTGCGAGAGCAAGGCCAGGAGGACTCTTCGGCCCGGGCAATACTCGAGGAGTACACCAAGCCACAAAGGGCCGAAGAGGCGCCCCCCGATCCGGAGATGGACCCCGGGGTGGGAGATGGGGCCCGGCCCCCAGCCGCACACGGCCCCCCAACAGCATCGGGCCACCACGAGACCTCACCTGATCCGTCAGCTCCACCCGCCCCAGCCGCTCGGGAACACAGTGGCCAGCCGGTGGGGGGCCTTGGACACTGGGGCCACGAGCCCGCCAATAGCCAGGAACGGGCAGGACCTGGGCCCGCCCGGCAGAGACGGTGCGAGGAGGAGTACGTGTTGGTGGAAGAGACGGCAAGTTCCCCGAGGGGCGAGGCAGAAACGATGGAAGGACAAGTAATTGGAATTTTTGCCTTGGAAGCTATCTCTGACTACGTTTAATAAGCGGGCAGTCGTGTGCTTTGGCGGCCGATAATCTCTCACGTCTTGAAGCCAGACAGGCACTAGGAAGAATGCAGGAAGGTCACACGACAGATACAGTACATATGGAAAAAAAGGGTTGGGGGAATCAGTCAGTCAGTGGTGTTTATTGAGTGCTGACCGTGTGCAGAGCACTGGCCTAAGCGCTTGGAAAAGGACGGTACAACAGAGTTGGCAGACCCGTCTGGTCCTTGCCCCCAACGAGCTGACGGGCTAGAGGGGATAGTTCTGTAAAATGTTCTCCCCTTTGCGGAATGCTTTCCACAATGGGAACAGAGAAAGAGATCGCACGTTATTCCTCTGGCCTGTTTCCTAGTCTGGCATTTTAAGACTCTCCTTTGTTCTCTTTAGTTGGGCAACAGAGACAAGCTCGTGTGCAGAAGAAATCCATTCAGGATCTATGAGTATTTACAACTCAGCTTGGAGGAGGTACTTGGTTTCGAAGTACAAACCTTCGTACCCCACGGTTCCACTGGGGGACGGCGTGGACCTGATTGCTTGTTTTCCAACCTTTCCATTGCATTTTTCCATTGCAGAGAAGCAGCATGGCTTAGTGGATAGAGCACGGGCTTGGGAGTCAGAAGGACCTGGGTTCTAATGCCGGCTCCGCCACTCATCTGCTGTGTGACCTTGGACAAGTCACTTCACTTCTCTGGGCCTCAGTTACCTCATCTGTAAAATGGGGATTAAGACTGTGAGCCCCATATGGGACAGGGACTGCGTCCAACCTGATTAGCTTGTATCTATCCCAGTGCTTAGAGCACTGCTTGGCACATAGGAAGTGCATGACAAGTACCGTTATTATTATGCCCCACTGCGTACTCCGTTACTCGAAAATCGACCACCCTACATCTAAAGGGATCTCCTCCCCCGGCCACCAGCTGATGCTTTAGAATGGAAAAACGGTTTGGCCTGGCCAAACCGTCCAAAAATGTTCGATTATTAGCTTCCTTCTCCCCGCCCCTCCCCGTCCCGCCCTCCTTTCTGCACTTCTTGTACATTTCCGACCCCGAACATCCATCGAAGGCCTCTGTCGGTGCCAGGGTTTCCCTTAGATTTGTTCTGAAGCGGTGCCTGCCTCACTTCTGGCGCCCGCAGCCCCTTCCCCTCTCCGCCCGCGCGCCCGTCTATGCCGCTGAGTCCCACCCCTTGTGGCTGCTCCGTCCCCCTCGTCTTTGCCTGTGGGTGTGTTGCTGGTCTCCCTAACGGCTCCATGTGGCGTGGCCCCTGTGTGGGGAGGGTTTGTGGCCCGGGGGCCCAGCCCTAGACTTTCTTGCCCACCAGAGTGGGAACAATGCTTCCCGTTTTGCATTCTTTTTTAACCTGGGAAACTGTCCGAATGGCTTCCATTAAAAACAAAGATGATTTGGGTGGGTGGGGAGGCGGGCAGCGTGGTAACATTGCAGCAGGGGTTCCCAAAGGGAGGGTCATTGAGCTTCCCCTGTGCTCTTTGGCCACGGGCTTTAGCTTCTGCTCCGGTCGAGCAGAATTGTAATTGACGTTTTCTGTTTCCAGGCATTCTTTCTGGTCTATGCCCTGGGATGCTTAAGCATCTCCTACAAGGAGGTGAGATGACAGGCGCGCCGGTCTCCCTTCAGCCCCGCTCCTCATCTGCGGGTCGGAGAGTGATGCCGGGAACCATCCTGCCCCGGTGCTGTGGGTCTGGTGGGGTGGGGGGGGAGTGGGGGCGAATTGGGGGGGGTGCCTTTTGTGAGCTCTGGGTGCCCAGTGGGGATGCTGGGGAAATAAACTAGGGTAGGGGGGTCGGGGAGGAGAGAATAATTATTCTCTGCTTGGGAGCAGGCCCTCTCCTTGTCCGCCTACACTGGTTTCCAGCACTTTGGCCGTCTCAGAGATGCTGGGGCACCATTTTTTCGTGGGCTTTTATTGCTGGGAGAAGGGGCAGAGCCTGTGGCGTTCCTTGGCACGGGAAGGGGGAGGGCTGGGCTGGGTTGGAGACATTAACTTCAAGAAGGGTTAAGGGCAGTAGCTATACGATCGACGGGGGGAAAGTTGGGGATGTCGGGTGGTATGTCCCAAGTCACGATGCTGGGGTGTCGATGAGGGCAAAATGTCCCGTGTTCCTCTCCTTCCCCCCAACCCCGACCCCGTAGGAGACCCAACCCAGCCCTGGCTCACCCAGGCTCGGCTTTGGCGGCTGGGTGCAGTCTACCTAGCTCCAAAGATAGTACTGTAGCATCACCGCTTCTCACCCTCCAGGAGCCCCTGACTATCACGAAGCTCTGGGAAGTTTTTACCGTTCTACAGCCGACGTTCCGAACAACGTACATGGCGTACCATTACTTCCGAAGCAAAGGCTGGGTGCCCAAAGTCGGGCTGAAGTACGGCACCGATCTCCGTATGTAATGGGGAGTCTGCGCCGGGGGGCTTTAGCCGGCTGGCTGTGGTCTGGCCTCTGGGCAGGGACTAGGGGTCTTCACGCGAGACCCTTGGGATTGGCAGGTTTCCAGCAGCTCTTCATTGGCCAACTTCTCATCTCTTAGTAAGTGCTGAGTGAAGCCCAGTATCATCCCGGGCCGAATGCTAGGGCCCATTCTGCCCCCACCCCGGGGCTCCCGGCCGAGGAGGGAGGAAGAGCGGGAGTCTCATCCCCACTCTTCCTCCAGAGAGGTTAGGTGACTGGCAGTCAGCTGCGGAGCTGACACCAGAACCCCGATCCCTGGCCTCCAAGTCCCAGGCTCCTGACAGCGACGCTGGAGTCGTGAGTCGGTCCGTGGGGAGTCGGCATTTTTTGCCCCGGCCGGGTCTCAGTGCCACAGCCCCAGGGGCTGAGTGTATCCCTCCTGAACCGTTGCTTCTGGTCCCCGGGGATGGTCCACCCAAGAGCAGCTCCTGGTGGCAGCAACCTAGAGAGGAGAATGGGTGGTTAACTGGCTGACTGGGAGCTTCGTGACAGGGAGCCACGGCCGAAACAGGTCACCCGGTGGATGGGGGCGGACCGGGGTTGAGGCGCTGTGACTCAACCCAGGCAATCGATCCATGGTGTTTATTGAGCGCTTACCGTGTGCAGGGCACTGTACTGAGTGCTTGAGGGGAGTACAGCGCAACAGTATAACAGACACATCCCCTACCCACGACGGGCAAGAAAGCTGATTCCCCATGGACTGAATCAAAATTCCTCTCCTGCTGTTGGGGTCAGGCAGGAAAGAGCCCGCGACTTGAAGGGAGAGGCCCGGCTGCCAGTCGAGAAATGAGAAAAGGGAAAGGGCGGTCTCCGCTCCCGCTCCCCCACTACCTTTCACCTGTTCAGGCCGGCTGTCTGGATCGGGGCGGGAGGCTGGCATTTTTGTTAGGGAGGTGAGTGCTCTGGGGGTGGGTGAATAGCAGGAGGTTACTTGAGCAGAGAGCTACTCGGGTGTCAGGTCCGCTCAACAGGTCCGCCCTTAAGTACTTCCGTGTCCTGATGTCCGGCCTCAGCCCCTTTCTGTCCACGGCCATTCATTTACAAGTAGTGTTCAGTCAAGCCATCAGGTGTCTTTATTGAGCGCTTACTGGGTGCAGAGCACTGTTCTAAGCACTTGGGAGGGTCCAATACAATCAACTCAGTCAGCACCATTCCTGCCCTGAAGGAGCTTACGGTGTAGACTTTTTAGGCCATTTCATGTGGATATATTCATGCTACCTGCTGTAAATTAATCCTGCCTGCCTGTCTCTCTCTCTTCCATTGGCTCACTGGATTATAAACCACCTGCCCCAAGCCAGAGACTGTTGTCTTTTTGTTTCTGGTGAACTCGAGGTGCCCATTTGTCTCTCCCCAGCACTCAGGACAGTGCTCTGCCCCAAGTAGGTGCTGGGGAAAGATCTGGGTTAGATGGATCGATTAATTGATTTGGTATGGGCTCGCTCAGAATCTTACAAAGAATTGAGATGTGATCAGCCACTGCAAAAAAAAAAAAAAAAAAATCCTGCCCACACTGGGGCCCTTCCCCAGGAATAACTTTGCCCGAGAAGCCCCTCGTGTGAACAAGTCTGATCCCCCAAACCGGAGACTCTGCTGTGCCCACTCACAGTTTCTGTCCCATCGTCATCATCCTCCCTCCCCGGCCGTGGCAGTGGTCCGAGAGTCGAATCGGGACCCGTGGCTCCCTGCTGGAACTAAGTTTTCTTTCTCTCTTTGCAGTGCTGTACCGCAAGGGCCCACCCTTTTACCACGCCAGGTTTGTGTTTAAAAACGCTGGGTGCAGAGATGATGAGAGCCACAGGGAGTCGATCAGGCGCTTTCGAGGCTTCTGTCCGAGTTCACCCGGGACTTGCCTGTTTTCACTTGGTCTCCTTGGTAGTGAATTGGCCTTCGGTCATCCACGCTTTCAGTCTCGCTCACTCATTCTCTCACCTTAGCTGCGGCCAAACCGTTTCCTAAAGCGTTACCTGAACTGCTTAACCGGGATGAATTTCGATGCTGAGTCTGCTGGCTGAACGGGAGGGGCTGTGTCTCGGGGGGCGAGGAGTGGAGTGGCGTCTAGGGTGTCGGGGTGGGGCTTTGGAGAGCTGCCTGAGCTTGCTTGCCTGCCTGCTTGCTGGCTGTGATGAGAAATGGTGTTGGAAATGACTGTCAGAATTGGCCCTTTTTCAAAGACTTCACTCTAGGTAGGAAGGTAGATAGTTCGGGAAAAGCAAGTACCGGGGTTAGCGGTGTGATTGAGCATTTTGGGCTTGGACGCCATCCTCATATCTGCCGGTAAAAGGCTCCTCTTTGTATTTTCCAGCTACTCTGTCGTGGTGGAGTTAGTTGACGATCAGTTTGAAGGGTCCCCACGTAGGCCGTTCACCTGGAAGTCACTGGCTGGCTTGAATAGAACAACGGCTAACGTCTCTAAGGTAAACCAGCACGAGTTCTGGCTTTCAGGTTGATTTTTGTTTGCTTCCAATGGAAGAGGTGTGGCCTAGCGGAAAGAGCACGGGCCCAGGAGTCAGGATCTGGGTTCTAATCACAGCTCTGCCATTTGTAACCTGGAGCGAGTCAGTGGGCTTCTCTGGGCCTCAGTTTCCTCCTCTGGAAAATGGAGATTCAATGACCTGTTCTCCCTCCAGCTTAGACCGCAAGTTCCTGACCTGATTATCTTGTATCTACCCCAGCACTTACCATGGTGGCTTGGCACCTAATAAATGCTTAACAAATACCACTGTTATTGTGAAGAGGAGGAGCTTACCCCGCCAACCCAACCACCACCTTCTGTTCTCTCCCTCCTCATCTTCCCCTCTCATCCTCTCCTTCCCCTCTCCTCCTCCCTCTGTCCATCCCTCTCTCCCTCCCAAGACTTCTCCAGTTGATTTTTGGAGGGCAGGGCTGGGCTGGGAGGGTCACCTGTTGAGATGGAGCTGCCTTCTCCTAGTTGAGGCATCCAGTGGGTTGATTTCAATCATTCAGTCTCTGACTTGGTTGACCAGTGAATTTCAGTTTTACTTTTAACAACTCATCAGATGGTTCTTTAAGCAAATGAACTTGGCATGTGCTCTGAAGGGTTTGTTCTAACCAACAGGAACTTATGCTGTGCTATCTGATTAGACCATCCAGTATGACTGAAAAAGAAATGGAATCACCAGAGTGTCTGAAAAAGATTAAAGTTCAGGTGAGTCAACTTTGCTCCGAGAGGCTCTCAACTCAAAGGTCTGTTTCCTGGATTCCTCCCTTGGGCATTACAGCAGCTCCAAGCAAGAGGGACTCTGGACTCATACATTCATATGTATGCACACACACACACACGCTCTCAGGGTGGCTGGGACTGTGGGTCCCCCATTGGCCTTTTCAGTCACAAATGTACCCATGGGTGAATCTTGGGGGAGAGAGAAATGGGGGAAAAGGAGAGAGGAGAGGAGGAAAGGAGAGAGAAGTGGGGGGAAAGGAGAGAGAAGGGTGGGAAAGGAGAAAGGAGAGAAGATGGAGAAAGAAGAGGGGGGGTAGCAGGGGGAAGGGAGAGGAGAGGAGAAAGGGAGAAAATGGCAATAGCAGCAGCCTTCAAGCAGCTGAAAGTGTTCTGAAACTGGTATTCAGGCTCCACCATGACATACGGTGTTTGGGGCCCAGATTTCCTCTTTGGATCTTGCACTTTAATAATGTTGGTATTTGTTAAGCGCTTACTATGTGCCGAGCACTGTTCTAAGCGCTGGGGTAGACATAGGGGAATCAGGTTGTCCCACGGGGGGCTCACAATCTTAATCCCCATTTTACAGATGAGGGAACTGAGGCACAGAGAAGTTAAGTGACTTGCCCACAGTCACACAGCCGACAAGTGGCAGAGCTGGGATTCGAACTTTCTTTCTTTCATGCGGTCATTCAAGGGATGAGACAAAAGTGCAGAATATGAACCGAAGTCGGGAAAATCCTGCACGCACAAATGCGTGTTTGACTGAAACTACCCTTTCTCAAACAGCATCTCCTATTCTTCTTTAAGGCGTCTTTCAGAAGCGGTCGGAATCACTAAACTGAGTGGTGTGGCAGTAGGTGTTCTTTGCCTTTCACGTTGTTTCGTCAAGAACAGGGAGCAATTTGGTTTCTTTGTTGGTTTGTTTCAGGAATTGATCCTAAGCCGTTGGGTCTCGTCCCGGGAGCGCTGTGACCAAGATGAGCTCTAAGCAACACGCTGACGAGTCTTACCCGTGTAACGGTCCTCAGTAAACAAATAAAAGCCCAAAGAGAGCCTTGGGTTGGCCTGTCCACTGCTTGCTAGTCCACTCCCTGCCCCCCTCCTCCCCTGACAATCACCCTGCTTCTGGAGTGCACCGGGGCCACGGAGAAGTCAGTGGCAAGCAGTAGCTCGGAGCCACAGAGGGGCCAGCAGCAGCTCCTCAGCCAGATGGCCTCCCTACGTACTGACCTTTGCCCCTGGACTCTCCCCTTCTCGGCAGGTTGGAGTAGGGGCCGGGGAATTAAGGGATGGACTTCAGCGTGACTGGCTCGGGGTTTAGCCAGGCAAGTGGGGGTTCTAGAAAGTACATCGTTAAGAGCGGCACTAATCATAACAGCATTTGTTCAGCACTCGCCCTCTGCTGAGCACTAGGGTAGATCCGGGGCTCTGAGTTCACATGTAGTCTCCATCCTGCATGGGCCTCGCAGTCTGTTCGAGGAGAAAGCTGAGGCACGTAGAGATTTGGGGCCTTGGCTGAGCTCGCCCGGCCGGCGGCGAAACTGGGACTAGAAGCCGGGTCTCCTGACTCCCCGTCCTGGGCTGTTTCCACTGGCCTCCGCCCACCCCCACCCCCTCTGCCTCCCTGGCTATCTGAGAAGCAGCGTGGCTCAGTGGAAAGAGCCCAGGCTTGGGAGTCTGAGGTCATGGGTTCTAATCCTGCCGCCGCCTGTCAGCTGTGTGACTTTGGGCCAGTCACTTCACTTCTCTGTGCCTCAGTTACCTCATCTGTAAAATGGGGGTGAAGACTGTGAGCCCCACGTGGGACAACCTGATCACCTTGTATCCCCCCTGCAGCACCTAGAACAGTGCTTTGCACATAGTAAGCGCTTAACAAGTACCATCATCATTATTATCACCATCTTCGGGCGCCATAGGCCGGGTGACCGGCCGTGCCGCTGTGGGCGGAACAGCCCCCAGATTTCCCTGCCCATCCCCCACTGCAATTCCCCCGCTTCAAACCTTTATCGAAGGCCCATCTCCAAGAGGCCTTCCCAGACTAAGCCCCACCTTTCCTCGTCTCCCACTCCCTTCTGCATCACCCTGACTTGTTCCCTTTGCTCTTCCCCCCTTCCCAGCCCCCGTGGCACTTTGTACCTATCCGTCCTTTTATTTGTATTGATGTCTGTCTCCCCCCCTCCAGACTTAAGCTCGTTGCGGGCAAGGAATGTGTCCGTTTATTGTTGTATCGAGAGGATGGCGTAGTGGATAAAGCTCGGGCCCGGGAGTCAGAAGGTCATCAGTTGTAATCCCGGTTCTGCCACTTGTCTGCTGTGTAACCTTGGGCAAGTCACTTAACTTCTCTGTGCCTCAGTCACCTCATCTGTAAAATGGGGATCAAGACTGTGAGCCCCACTCTGTGGGGCAGGGATTGTCTGTCTTTATTGCCGTATTGTACTTTCCAAGCGCTTAGTACAGTCCTCTGCATACAGTAAGCGCTCAATAAATACGATTGAATGAATGAATGACAGGGACTGTGTCCAACCCAATTTGCTTGTATCCACTCCGGCACTTAGTACAGAGCCTGGCACACAGTAAGCACTTAACAAATACCATAATTATTATTACTATGATTACTGTCCTCTCCCAAGCGCTTAATACAGTGTTCGGCTCACAGTAAGCATTCAATAAATATGATTAAATGAATGAATGAATGGGCCCTGGACCTGCTAAACCTTCATCCTAAGATGCTGGGCTTTCCTGGGGAGAGAAAGAAAAAGAAAGGTGAGGCAGGGCGGCAAATACCCAATCCGTTCTTCGGTCGTATTGGCCGGGCCCTTGCTCTGGGATGAGCACTGTGCTCAGTGCTTGGGCGGGCACACCAGAAGCGGAGAACCTGCTCCCTGTCCTTCATTCAACCGTATTTATTGAGCACTTACTGTGTGCAGAGCCCTGTACTAAGCGCTTGGAAAGTACAACTCAGCAACAGAGACAGTCCCTGCCCACAATGGGTTCATGGCCTGCAAGGGGGGAGACAGCAAAACAAGTAAACAGGCAAAGTCCTCAAAGTCTCCCCCGCACCCCTGCAATCTACTGGAGTTTGGACCCGGTCCCTGTTACCGCATGGGCCTCACAGCCTAAGGGGGAAGGAGACCACGTATTAAATCCCCATTTGACCGATGAAGAAACCGAGGCGCTGAGAAATGAAGTGAGTTGCCCGAGGTCACCCGGCAGGCAAGTGGCGGAGCCAGGATGAGAACCCAAGGCCTTCTGACCCCCAGGCCTGGACTCTTTTTTGCTAGGCCACCACAGTGCAGTTCAGCTTGTCAGTAATTGTGGTATCTGTTAAGCGCTTACTGTGTGCCAGGCACCGTACTAAGCACTGGAGTAGATACAAGCAACTGGGGTTAGACACAGTCCCTGTCCCACCTGGGGCTCACAGTCTTAATCCCCATTTTACAGTTGAGGTAACTGAGGCACAGAGAAGTGAAGCGACTTGCCCCAGGTCACAGAGCAGACAAGTAGTGGAGCCGAGATGAGAACCCGTATCCTGACTCCCAGGCTCGTGCTCTATCTGCTATGCCAGGCTGCTTCTCGATGCTTGTCGGTGCCTGAGAGCAGCGAAGCGCGTGGCAGAATTTGAGGAGTTCAGCTTGATCGCGTGACCTCCGTACCTGGATTTCTGCATCCTGAAAATAGGGCCCCTGGATCAAGAAAAACTGATTAAAATGACTCCCGTGCTTAGAGGCCCAGGGAGCACAGGCTAGCGAAATGCTGACTTGGAGGACCCCCAGAAATTGTCTAACTGCCCGTCCCCAAAGCCGAAAACCTCGTCAGAAGATCCGGAAAACAGGCCTCCGATTCTCTCCCCGACCACCCCCTCCAAGCTGGTTTCCGCCCCCTTCATTCCATGGAAAACTGCCCTCTCAGGTCACCAGTGACCTTCTTGCTAAGTAGGAAGGCCTCTAACTGTCCTAGTCCTCCCTGACCTTTCAGTGGCCTTCGACCCTGCGGACCATCCCCTTCTTGAAATGTCATCCAACCTCGACGTCACTGACCCTGTCCTCTCCTGGTTCTCCCATCTCCCTGGCTGCTTCTTCTCAGTCTTTCACGGGCTCCTCCTCTACCTCCCACCCTCTGACAGTTGGGGGTCCTTCGAGGCGCAGTTCTGGATCCTCTTCCATTCTCCATCTACACTCACTCCCCTGGAGAACTCATTCATTCCCTCGGCTTCAACTTCGATCTTTACCAAAGCAGAGAAGCAGCGTGGCTCAGTGGAAAGAGCCCGGGCTTGGGAGTCAGAGGTCATGGGTTCGAATCCCAGCTCTGCCACTTGCCAGCTTTGTGACTTTGGGCAAGTCACTTAACTTCTCTGTGCCTCAGTTCCCTCATCTGTAAAATGGGGATTAAAACCGTGAGCCCCACGTGGGACAACCTGATCACCTTGTATTCCCCAGCGCTTAGAACAGTGCTTTGCACATAGTAAGTGCTTAACAAACACCAACATTATTATTATTACCTAGAGGATTTTCAAATTTACCTACCCAGCCCCGACCTTTCTGTCTCTCCCTTTTTTTTAAAAAATGGTATTCGTTAAGTGCTTGGGCTGGATACAAGATAATGGGGTTGGACACGGTCCATGTCCCACATGGGGCTTCACAGTCTCAATTCCCATTTTCCAGATGAGGTAACCGAGTCCCAGAGAAATTTAGGGGACTTGCCCAAGGTCACAAAGCAGACAAGTGGAGGAGCCAGGATGAGAACCCGGGTCCTCTGACTCCCAGGCCTGTGCTCTTTCCACTAGGTCACGCCGCTTCTCTTCCGGACGAGGAGACTGAGGCCTAGAGAGGCTCAGTGACTTGCCCAAGGTCACCCAGCGGAGCCCTATTCCAAAGCAGATGGAAACCGTCCTTGCCCCGTCCCGTGGCTGGTCGTCGCTGCCGCCCGACGGAAAGCATCTGACACCTGTTTCCTTATTTTGTTCCGCACAGAGACTCCATTCATCCCTTCTTTGGCACACGCGGCCTTCCAAACCTCCCACTCCCTCTTTACCAGCCACATGCTCTCTTGGGTCTCTAATCGCCTCTCTTGCCTCAACTAGACGTCCTATTCCTTGGCCCCCGCCACCTCCTCTTCTTCCTCCTCCTTCCCACCCCCTATCTCCCCGTACACTACGTTCCTCACGTGCTCGGATCTTGGTTGTTCACATTGATCGTTCCAACTTGTACCCTTGGTGGGAGGTAGTTTTAGATATTCTTTTCGCTTCTCTTGCTTCCTCCTTGCCTTGACCTCTATCTACCCCCTCCCTTTGCCCACTTGCTCCTCTTCTCATTCCATGTCTCTCTCCCCCTCCCTTTCCTCCCTTTCCCGCTGGACTCCCCACCGGCCCTCTCGCTCCCCTGCCTCGGCTCCCCGGCCCCAGCTCCGCCACCACAGCCACCATCTCCCTCCTTTCGTCTCCCCCTGCTTGACGGTTTTCCTGCTCGCTCTGCCTTCCACTCTTCTGGGGTCCTTTTAGCTCCATCTCTCATTCTCCCTGCCCCCTGGCGCCTAAGAATTCTTGGGGGCCACCGCTTCCTATATTGCTGTGGAAAGGAAGGAGAAGCAGAGCACACGCTATCAAGGCCAGAACACCTTTTGAGTTGCAGTTTGGAATCTTTAATGTGTGCTGAAACGCTGTGACCCCAGGGATGCCGACGTTAAAGACCCCCGGCTGGAACCTTCTCTCGGACAGAGAGCAGACTCCGCCCGGGACCTTAGTTGGTTCAGAGGTCTCTGAGCAGAAGCATCTTTGGAAGGACACCGAACCCCCCGAGACATACCCCTCGTTTAAGGGCAGTGATAAAAATGTCACCGTCCGAGTCCTTCAAGGGGGTGTTGCCTGCCGTCCAGGGTGGTCGGTGATGTAAAAATGGTGGTCCTCTATTGCCTGATAGAGGGTGATAAACTTGGAGGCTTTCCTCGTCTTCGGGACCACAAATTGCTCGATGAATTCGTTTCTCTTCAGTGGCTGTCTCCCTTCCAGGGTTAACATCCAGTTAATGAACTTCAAGGCATAGCTGTAACAGTTGTGCTGGTCTTCGCTATACCTTGAAAACACGAGAGGGCCGACGGGTCAGTCACTGACGCAGCTTCGCTTTCTAAGGCGGAGTATCAAGAGGTCTTGAGGGAAGGAAGGGCGAGCAGCTGAGCTCGGTCAGGCCAGGGGAGGCACTGGGATGCCTACAGGGTGCCGAGCTCTCGGGGAGAGGACGAGAGAACTAGGAGACCCGCCCCTCGGCACCTGCGTCCATCCGCTCGGCCGGTCGCCATTTTTACCGCCTCCGTCCGCTACCACCTACTACTCTTACTGCTGCCCTCAAGGAGCACGCGTTGCAGGCAACTGCTTTTCTCGATTTGGGGGTGCGTCGCCCAGGGCTGGGACAGGGGCCGGTACCCCTGAATCCACCTCCCGGGTGTTGGGGTCCTGGGGTTTCTCCTCCAGGACCGGCACCCTCTTCTGCTTCCGCCGATGAAAGAGAGCGGAAAAGCCATAGCGGGAACCCAGACGGACTTAAAGTGTCCCACTTCACCTAAAACCAGCAGTTCCGTAATGCAAGAGAGTGATCCGAACTGTGAATCTGCCCTCTCCTCTCCTCCCCCACCCCCGCCACCGGTCCCGCCCCCTACCTGTCTGCCAACCAGTCATCTGTAGCCGAGAATTCCTCCAGGTACCCATTCCAGCGGTCCAGCAGTCCGTACAGATCCGGCTGTACCAGAGGGACGCTCACGCTCTGTTCCCACCCCGTGCCGTCTCTGCAAACTCCTTTTTCATTGTAATTGTACACAATTCCTGAAAAACAAACGCAGAGGAAATGGCCAGGAGCGGCGGCGGCCAAGACTGAGAAGCGCGAAGCTCGGAGGACTGTCGTTCCTGAACGTGGCCCGAGTCTGGAGTTCCCTTTATACTGTAAGCTCCCTGTGGGCGGGGAACGTATCGACCAACTCTGGAAGAGTATACTCTCCCAAGCTATACTCTCCCAAGCGCTTAGTACGATGCCCCACCCACAGTGAGCGCTCAGTAAATGCCACTGATTGATTGGAGTTAGCCTTAGGGAAACAATTCCCACCCGAGGGTGCGTCAATGAGACGGGTTAGCGAGGGTTCGACAGCCTGGCGTGGGGCTCGTTAGGACTAGGGTGGATGTCCAGCTGCCTGGGGCCTACTCGGAAGCAGGGGAATAGACTACTAGAGCATGGAGGTCCAGTCTGGCGGAGAGGGTACGAGACTGGGAGGCAGGAGACCCAGGGGCTCATCCCGGCTCCGCCGCTTGCCTGCTGTGGGACCTTGGGCAAGTCACTTCATGTCTAAAACTGAGCTCCTTATCTTCCCTCCCAAACCCTGTCCTCTCCCTGACCTCCCCATCAGTGTGGACGGCATGACCATCCTTCCCGTCTCACAGGTCCGCAAACGTGGTGTCATCCTTGACTGTGCTCTCTCATTCACCCAGCACAGCCAATCCGTCACCAAAACCTGCCGGTCTCACCTTCACAACATCGCCAAGATCCGCCCTTTCCTCTCCATCCAAATTGCTACCTTGCTGATACAGGCTCTCATAATATCCCAGCTGGTTTATTGCATCAGCCTCCTCTCTGATCTCCCATCTTCCTGTCTCTCCCCGCTCCAGTCTATTCTTCATTCCGCTGCCCAGATCATCTTCCTAAAGAAACTCTCTGGGCATGTCACTCCCCTCGTCAAAAACCTCTAGGGGTTGCCTATCGACCTTCGCAGGAAACACAAACTCCTCACTCTTGGCTTCAGAGCTCTCCATCACCTTGCCCCCTCCTACCTCACCTCCCTTCGCTCTTTCTATTGCCCACCCCATACACTCCGCTCCTCTGCCGCTCACCTCCTCACCGTCCCCCATTCGTGCCTGTCCCGCCGTCGACCCCTGGGCCACGTCCTCCCGCTGTCCTGGAAGGCCCTCCCTCCTCACCTCCGCCAAACTAACTCTCTTCCCCTCTTCAAAACCCTACTGAGAACTCACCTCCTCCAGGAGGCCTTCCCAGACTGAGCCCTCCCTTTCCCTCTGCTCCCCCTCCCCTCCCACCCTCTGCTCTTCCCCCGTCCCCTCCCCTCAGCACTGTGCATATTTGTATATTATTACCCTATTTATTTTGTTAATGAGGTGTATATCTCCATGATTCTATTTATCTTGATGTTTTGTTTTGTTCTGTTTTGCTTTGCTGTCTCCCCCGTTTAGACTGTGAGCCCGTTATTGGGCAGGGATCGTCTCTATCTGTTGCCGAATTGTACATTCCAAGCGCTTAGTACAGTGCTCTGCACATAGTAAGCGCTCAATAAATACTATTGAATGAATGAATGAATGAACGAATGAACTTCACTGGGCCTTCTAGGCTGTAAACCCGGTGTGGGCAGGGATTGTCTCTTTATTGCTGAACTGTACTTTCCAAGCGCTTAGTACAGTGCTCTGCACACAGTAAGCACTCAATAAATACGACTGAATGAATGGGCCTCGGTTTCCTCCTCAGTAAAATGGGGATCGAATACTGTTCCCCGTCCTCCTTAAGACCGTGAACCCCATGAGAGAAAGGGGCTGTGCCTGACCTGTTCATCTTGTATCTACCCCAGCGCTCAGTACAGTGCTTGGCACGTAGTAAGTGCTTAGCAATTACCAGAGTCACCGCACTTCTCCCGGCCTCGGTTTCCTCATCTGGAAAATGGGGATCCGATCCCTGTTCTCCCTGCCCCTTGGACTCAGAGCCTCCCGCGGGACGGGGATCGGATCCGACCTGAGAGTACGGTATCTTCCCCAGTAAATGCTGAACAAATTCCACACTTCTTCTTAATACAGTGCTCCGCATACAGTAAGCGCTCGATAAATACCACTGATTGAATAATTTTTCTTCTTTCCTCCAGCGACCACTACAGCCTTCAGTAGACTTTCAACTTTCCCCCAGAAAATGACGCTTCACTGGCTCAAGGCTACTGAGTGGAAAAAAAAAAAAAACGCTTCCGGGTATGGCTCAATCGACAGTAATGAAAGCCAAAGTCGAAAGAGAGAGGGTAGGTTGAAAGCTGGGCTTCCCCCACCATTTCTGGATCCTCTAGGCCTTGAATCAGGAGCCTGGGGGGACTCTCACCCCATTTTAGGTGAGGCTGAGCTGTCACCCGCTAAGGAGACCGTGGGTCAGGTTTGGGCAGGGGAGGGGAGGGGGAGGTGGGGAGCTCTGGAAGGGAAGATTTCCCTGCCTCTGGCTGGGGACTCCCTTGTCTCCTGATGGGGCCCAGCAGCAGGGTCGGGTTCCATGCCAGGCCCGGCACGGCACCAACGCGTCCAAGCCGCTGGTTGTGCCTTTTCCTTGGTTCAGGCTCTTCCCTCTCTTTCAGCTGCCCGACTGAACCCCTGCCCCTAGCTTTCCCTCGAGGGGGAAACAGTGGAATTATTTAAACGATTGACTGTCTTCTTACCGTTCGTACTGGTGATTCCAACGTGAAGGTCTGAGCTTCCATTGTAGTCCCTGAAAGAGAGACATTTGTTCTTTTACACACCGTCGAGCTCACACGACTCACAATCCGGAGGGGAGGACAGACATCAATATACATAAATACATTTTGGCTATATACGTAAATGCCGAGCGGCCGAGAGGGGTGGAATAAACGGAGCAAATCGGGCCGACGCAGAAGGGAGAGGGATAAAAGGAGAGGAGGGCCTAGTCAGGGAAGGCCCCTTGAGGAGATGTGCCGTCAATAAGGCTTTGAAGGTGGGGAGAGTAACTGTCTGTCGGATGTGAAGAAGGGAGGGTATTCTAGGCCAGAGGCAGGGCGTGGGCGAGAGGTCAACGGCGAAGTGGGCGAGATTGAGGCACAGCGAGTGGGTTGCGTGCGGGGTGGGCTGTAATAGGAGAGTAGCAAGGTGAGGTAGGAGGGGGCGAGGTGATTGAGTGCTTTAAAGGCGATGGTGAGGGGTTTCTGTTTGATGTGGAGGTGGATGGGCAACCACTGGAGGTTCTTGAGGAGGGGGGAAAGGTGGACTGAACGTTTTTGTAGAAAACTGATCCAGGCAGCAGAGTGAAGTATGGACTGGAATGGGGAGAGACAGGAGGCAGGGAGGTCAGGAAGGAGAATGATAGAGTAATCAAGGATACGTGCTTGGATTTGCCCTCCCTCCTCACCTCCGCCAAACTATCTTCCCCTCTTCAAAACCCTACTGAGAGCTCACCTCCTCCAGGAGGGCTTCCCAGATTGAGCCCTCCCTTTCCCTCTGCCCCTCCTCCCTCCCTCTGTTCTACCCCCTTCCCCTCCCCACAGCAATTGTGCATATTTGTATATTGCTCATTACTCTATTTTATTAATGACGTGTATATATCTAGGATTTTATTTATCTATTTTGGTGGTGTTGATGCCTGACTACTTGTCTTGCTGTCTGCCTCCCCCTTTTAGACCACGAGCCCATTGTTGGGCAGGGATCGTCTGTTGCCTAACGGTACAATCCAAGCGCTTAGTACAGTGCTCTGCATACAGTAAGCGCTCAATAAATACGATTGAATGAATGAATGAACGTGGTAGCAGTTTGGATGGGGAGGAAAGGGTGGATTTTAGCGATGTTGTGAAGGCTGAACTGCCAGGATCTGGTGATAGACTGCATATGTGGGTTGAAAGAGAGAGGAGTCAGAGATAACGTCAAGGTTACGGGAGTGTGAGACGGGAAGGATGATGGTGCTGTCTAGAGTGATGGGAAAGTTAGTGGGAGGACAGGGTTTGGGTGGGAAGATATGGAGTTCTGTTTTAGACATGTTAAATTTGAGGCGACGGCAGGGTATCCAAGTAGAGACATCTTGCATTCAGTTGTATTTATCGAGTGATTACTGTGTGCAGAGCACTTTACTGACTACTGAAGGCAGGAGGGAGAACCTGCGAGACTGCGGAGATAGAGATATTCATTCGTTCGATCGTGTTTATTGAGTGCTTACTGTGTGCAGAGCACTGTGCTAAGTGCTTGGAAAGTACAATACAGCAATAAAGAGAGGCCATCCCTGCCCACACGAGCTCACAGTCTGGTGGGGGAAACAGACATCAATACAAGTAAACAGGCCTCAATATAAATAGAATTATAGATTTATACCTATGTGCATAAGTGCCGTGGGGCCGGGGGGGAAGCAAAGGGAGGGAGTCGTGGTGACGTGGAAGGGAGCTATCGGGGCTATAGATTTGGGAATCATCCGCATCGAGGTGGTGGTCGAAGCCACGGGCCGTTCTTCGAGGGAGTGGGTGTAGATGGAGAATAGTAGAAGGGGACCCAGAACTGAAGCTTGAGGGACACCAACCCCACAGTTAGGGGGTGGGAGGCAGAGGAGGAGGCCACAAAAGAGACCGAGAATGAGCGGCCAGAGAGACGAGAGGGCAACCGGGAGAGGACAGTGTCAGTGAAGCCGAGGTTGGATAAGGTTTCTGGGAGCAGGGGGTGGTCCATATTGTGGAGGGCAGCTCTGAGGCCGAGGAGGATGAGGATGGAGTAGAGGCCGTTGCGTTCGGCAAGAAGGTGATCGTCGGTGACCTTCGAGAGGGTGGTTTCTGGGGAGCGAAGGGGACGGAAGCCAGACTGGAGGGGGGCCAGGAGAGAATTGGAGGAGAGGAACTTGAGACAGCGGGTGTAGACGACTCGATCAAGGAGTTTGGAGAGGAAGGGTAGGAGGGAGATGGGGCGACGAACGGAGGGAGCCGTGGGGTGAAGGGAGGGGTTTTTTTAGGTTGGGGAGACACGGGCCTGTTTGAAAGCGGTGGGGAAGAAGCCACCGGAGAGCGATCGGTTGAAGACGGCAGGGAGGGAGGGAGGGAGGGAGGAAGGGAAGGGGCAAGTGTTTTGCGAAGGTAAGAAGGGATGAGGTCGGGTGAGCAGGTGGGGGGCGGGAGGGGATTTGGCGCAAGGGAAGGGAAGGGAAGGAGGTGGATCCGAGAAGATCCAGCTACCTAAGAAACGTCCCTTCGGTGGGTCTCAGAAGGAAGGCGCATCTCTGGCGGTGCCCGTCGGCGAAGGGGCTGGAGATGCTCGTGGGCGCGTCCTCCAGCTTCGGCGAGCCGACCCCAAGCCCGCAGAGCGGGCAGGAGCGGGGCACGCTAAAGCAGTAGATGGCCTTCCCACAGTGGCCGAAGCGGACGAGGGGCGACCCGGCCGCCGGGGGCTGCATGGGGGGGGAGGGGAGGCGCGGAGGGGGAGGGGCCTCACGCGAGGGGCGCGCGCGCGCCGGCCGGCCAGACTGCAGTGACGACGGGCTTCTCGGGCGGCGCCACAGAGGCGGCGCGCGTCAGCGGCGGCGCGCGCCCGAGGCGGGCCAGCCAATGGGATGGAGGCGCGCGGGGCGGGGCGGGGCTGAACGAGATCGGCCGCTCCGCCTGCTAGCGGCGGAGGGAGAAGCGGCGGCGGCGGCGGCGGTTGAGGTGGCCGAAGAGGAGCGGGGAGGAGATCGGTGACGACACCACTACCACCAACGACGACGACGACTCCTTTCCATCATGAACACCAAGGAGATCACCTGCCGGTCAGTGTGGCGGCGGCGGCGGCGAGGGCCGAGGGGGGGAGGCCCGGGAAGGCCGAGCTTCCGGAGGAATCCCTGGCTTCCCCACGCCCCCTCACTGCCCCGAACTTCCCTTTCCCTCTCCAGTCCGGCGTTCGGCAGACGCGGGATTTCCCAGGCGCCGATTCGGCGCCAAATACTGGCCTAAGCACCGGGCCGGAGCCTAGGTGATCATTATAAGGGTGGCCTCTGTGAAGCGCGCACAGCTGCTCCCAGCGCCGGGGAGGATAGGAGGTCATCAGGTCGTCCCGCTTGGGGCTCCCATTCTTCGTCCCCATTTTCCAGATGAGGCACAGAGAAGTCAGGTGACTTACCCAAAGTCACACAGCTGACAGGTGAGGGGGTCGGGATTTGAACCCCTGACCTCCGACTCCCCGGCCCCTGCGCTTTCCACCGAGCCACGCTAGTTGGACACTGTCCCTGCCCCACAGGGGGCTAGCCGTCCAATAATAATAATAATAATAATGTTGGTATTTGTTAAGCGCTTACTATGTGCAGAGCACTGTTCTAAGCGCTGGGGTAGACACAGGGGAATCAGGTTGTCCCACGTGGGGCTCACAGTCTTAATCCCCATTTTACAGATGAGGGAACTGAGGCACAGAGAAGTTAAGTGACTTGCCCACAGTCACACAGCTGACAAGTGGCAGAGCTGGGATTTGAACTCATGAGCCCTGACTCCAAAGCCCGTGCTCTTTCCACTGCGCCACGCTGCTTCTCTGGAAGCGGGAGGGATAGGTACCGAACCCCCATTTCGCAGAGGAGGAAACTGAAGCCCAGAGAGGGAAAGTAACTTGCCTAAAGCCACGCAGCAGACAAATAATAATAATGTTGGTATTTGTTAAGCACTTACTATGTGCCAAGCACCGTTCTAAGTGCTGGGGGGGGGGGGCGATACAAGGTGATCAGGTTGTCCCATCTGGAGCTCACAGTTTTAATCCCCATTTTACAGATGAGGGAACTGAGGCACAGAGAAGTCAAGTGACTTGCCCAAAGTCACACAGCTGGCAAGCGGCGGAGCTGGGATTAGAACCCAAGACCTCCGACTCCCAGGCCAGGCCCTTTTTAGCCCAGCCTACTTCATTCGTTCAGTCATATTTATTGAGCACTTACTATGTGCAAAGCACTGTACTGAGTGCCTGGACTGTCCTTTTCAATCGCCATGGATGGACCTCATCAATCGCTTCAGAAGTCTTCAGTGTCTTCCTCTAGTTCACCGCATTAATCTAAACCCTCTAACCGTTGGTTTCTAGGCTTTCCGCCAGCTGTCGCTCTCTTCTCCACTTCGCTCTCTTGACTTCCAAGCTAACTGCCCCTCCCATGCAACTTTCCCTCCTCCGAACCCTTCCTCACACCTCCCGCCCCCCTGCACGGCACTCTCTTTCCCCTCAAAGTCTCCAAACCGTGTCACTCCCTCCTCCACAGCACCCCGAAAGATTCCCCCTCTTCCGGGAGGCCTTCCCTTGTGTTCCTTGCACAAAAGGAGTCTGTACACGAACGGGACTCGGTGTCGGGGGGGCGGGAGGCGGCTGAGGAAGGGAACGCTCCGCGACATCTACGGGTAGAGTGTAGTCAACGGGAATAATTGGATCGGTGGATCTCCGACAGTGCCGAGGGCGGGTAGAATCAAGTCGATGAACGCTAGAATCAGTCGACGGGTTTTACAAGGCGTAGAGTGCTGGGAATTCCACGGAGAAGACAAGTTGGAAGAGGTGGGCTTTCAGGCCTCATCCACGGGACCGGAGGACCAGTCTCATGAGTGATCGAGAGGGACCGCCCCCCCCCCCCCCCCCCCCCCCGGCCCGGCCCAGGCCGGCAACCCTGGGGCGCCCCGACTAGCCCAGGTAAGCTTCTCTGGGGCCTCGGCCTGTCCCTGCAGGTATTTCATGCACGGCATCTGTCGAGAAGGAAGTAAGTGCCTATTCTCCCATGACCTTTCGGCCAGCAAGCCCTCGATCATCTGCAAGTTCTACCAGAAGGGTTTCTGTGCCTACGGAACCCGTTGCAGGCAAGAGCGGCAGCCGCCCCGGTCCTCGGGGGTCGGATCGTGCAGGCGGCAGAGGGACGGGGACGGGGACCCACTACCCCCAACCACGCTCCCAGAAACGATGAGGCTGTTTGGGTGCCGGGGCGGGTGGAAGGCAGCCACTTTCCTCCGTCGGTCCCCCAGAGACCAGCTGGCCTGAGTGGAGGAGGGTGCTCCCTAAACCCCACCCCTTCTCCATTTGTGTGGCGGGTGCAACTGGTTCTGACTGAGTCTCTCTGTTAGACATGTGTGTGCGCATCTCCCCCCCCCCCACACACACACCTATGCCTCACCTCTGTTTAGTTTGGGACTTGTAAACAGGAGCTGACGGGTTTGCCTCCCCAGCTCTGGGGTTGGGACGAAAGATGTGCGTGGGTCTGCGCGTCGATGAAGACGCTGATAGGCTGCTGCTTTTTCCTTACTCAGGTATGACCACACCAAGCCCTCTACCTCAGCTGGTGGTGCAGCGGGTACCAGGCCAGCAGCCAGCATCCCTTCCCCAGTTCTCCCAAATCCCCAGCCACCACAGCCGGGGTTCACCGCCACCATAATGAAAAGCAAGTTGTGCGAATCAGGGAAGCGGGAAAAGAGACCGTTAGTTCTCAGGGACCGAAGTAAGTGGCAGAAGGTAGAACCCGGACTTTTGCCGTCGTGATTTTCTTTCACCCTTTTGGTGGTTTTTCTCCCTTGGTTTATTTGTGACCGGTCTTATTCCTCCTGTGGCCGTGACGGACCCACCACCCCCGCTTTCGGAATCATTCAGGGAATCGTTTGAAATTCTAAGGGCCCAACGTCTTTAGGAGTAGGCTGGGGGGAGAGCCTCAGACCCCAAACGACTTCCTGGAACCCCCGAGGACCGTTCCAGAACCCCATTGTGGAGGGGCAGGTGACTGGGTCGAAATCCAGCCTGGCGGTCGGGCGGGGGGGAAGAGGGAAAGCGGATAAGGGGTTCTCCCCAGAGCCCGGGGCGGGGCTGAGCAGGAGCTTGGGTGGTCCGGGCGAAAAAGCAAAAAGGCCCGGGCAGGGGAGGCTAAAGTATTATTGCCTCTGACTGGGGAGACCATTTCCGGGCTTGAGGAGGAGAAAGTCTCACGGGACAGAGCATGTGGCTGGGGGGCCCAGGGGCATTCTGGCGGGACCGGATTGTGCACCACTGTTGGCTACAGTTTTCTGTGTGCGTGTGTGTGTTTTGTGTGTGTTTGTGCTTAGATCTGAGCGGCGTAACCGATACGAGGCCCCCAGCGGATCCCGCAGAGAGGCCCGGCTGCTACAGTGCCAAAAGGGGAGGTGACCCAGAGGGGAAGCCTCATTCCTACCTGGAAGCCATCTGCAGTGGGCTCGATAACGTGGAAGCCGGAAACCCGGATGGGCAGCAGCTGTGTCCGTACGCGATGGCTGGGGGCTGCCGCTTCGGCGACACGTGTGGCTATCTCCATGGAGAAGTGTGTGAGATATGCGGGCTGCCCGCACTGCATCCCTTGGACGCGGAGCAACGCAGGACCCACGAGAAGGTAAAGGGGCCCCCGACACGCCCAGTCGGGCCCCCCTTCACCTTGAAACGGCGAACGGTGGGCGGACTCTCCCTCGGCGGCAGGGAGACCAGTCGGCCTCCTCCGTCCCGTGGAAAGAGCGAAGGGTGGTTGGGGCCTTTCGGCTTCCCCGCGGCTGCGGTCGGGTTGTGGCCGGCGGGCGGGGCGGCGGCGACGCGGACTCGACGAGCCTCCGGCCCCCATTGCAGATGTGCATGGACGACTTCGAACACAACATGGAGAAGGCCTTCGCTTTCCAGGCGAGCCAGGGGAAGACTTGCAGCATCTGCATGGAGGTCATCTATGACAAGCCGTCGGCCTCCGAGAGGAGGTTTGGGATCCTCTCTAACTGTAACCACACCTACTGTCTGGGGTGCATCCGCCAGTGGCGCTGTGCCAAGCAGTTTGAGAATCCCATCATAAAGTAAGTGTCGGGGCCGTGGCACGGGCCGGAGACGGGAGGCCCTCTGCCACCGCTCCCCCCGCCCCCAGAACGCTCCCCGCTCCTTGTGACAATAAACGCGTCGGCCACGATACCGGTCCTGTCCAGCTCGTGTCTGGGGTCGGCGGGAAGCAGCGGTTCTGACCGATTGACCGGCCGTGCTTCTCTCTTGGTTCTTTCAGAGCCTGCCCCGAGTGCCGTGTGGTATCAGAGTTTGTAATCCCTAGTATGTATTGGGTAGAAGACCAAAATAAAAAAAATGAACTGATTGAAGCGTTTAAACAGGGAATGGGGTAAGTGAACGGTGGAGTGATGGCCCCCGAGGCCTGGGATGCATTCCTAGAGTTGGTGGAATGCCTCGTCCTTTCCCCTCTCCTCCTCCTCTTTTCCCTCCCGGCGTCTTTTCCTCCTCCTCCTCCTTTTCCCAGTCGTTCCCCAGACTCTCCCCCACCCCTTTCCTCGGGTCCCCCCGCCGCCTGGGTTTGGCCTCTCTCATCTGCTTGGATCGTCCATGTGTCTCGCCGCTTGGCTTCTTCTCTTTTGTCCCCCTCACCCCACTGCTCCCCAGGCTCCGTCACCTCCCACTCTTCTTTCTCCTTTTGCACTTGCACCTCCCTTCTCCAGCATGGCCAGGTCCCTCAGTGCTTTCCCTGAATGGCTCAACCGCTGGTATCTGAGCGCCTACCGAGTGCAGAGCCCTAGGCTGAAGCCCGTGGCAGACAGACCGTCTCAGTAGGAGATGGGATCCCTGCCCTCGAAAAGCTCAGAGTCTGCGGCGGCGGCTGCTGCTGCGGTCTCGGGATCTGTGTCTAAAAAAAAAAAAAAGAGTTCCTGAGAGTGATTTTGGGATCGGCACGATTTGGGAAGGAGGAGGTGATGGTAATTGTGATAGTGGTGTTTGTTAAGCGCTTGCTGTGTGCCAAGCACTCTACTAAGCGCTGGGGTGGATACAAGCAAATGGGGTTGGACGCGGTCCGTGTCCCACCTGGGGCTCGCTGTCTTAATGCTCATTTTACAGATGAGGTAACTGAGGCCCAGAGAAGTGAAGCGAGTCGCCCAGGGTCACTCGGTAGACAAGTGGCGGAGCTGGGATTAGAACCCACGACCCACTGACTCCCAGACCCGGGCTCAGTCCACCGTGCCGTGCTGCTTCCCGTACAGCAACAGGTGGTGGGATTTCAGAAGAGCTGGGGTCTGGTGGATTTGGAGTGAAACCCCTACTGTGGGCAATGTTTGCCACTTGTCTGCCATGTGACCTTGGGCAAGTCGCTTCGCTTCTCCGGGCCTCAGTTACCTCCTCTGTAAAATGGGGATGAAGACTGTGAGCCCCACGTGGGACAACCTGATCACCTTGTGTCTCCCCCAGCGCTTCGAATGGTGCTTGGCACATAGTAAGCGCTTAACATGTACCATAATTATCATTATTATTATAATGTTCCCTCAACTCAAAGAGCTGACCGTCAAACGGGATGATACACTGTTAGGAGGAAGAGACTGGAAAGAGTGCAAGGACTGTGGGTGTTGCCTCTACTGTCCTCTCTCAAGCTCTTAACACAGTGCTCTGTACACTGGGGACGCTCAGCCAGCACCCCCGATTGCTTGCTTGCTTGAGTTGATGTGCTGAATTTATTCTCTGACCTGTTCATCCAAATGAAAGAAGCACTGCGGATGTGAGGGTCCAGTGAAGGTAGGTGTGGGTTGACGGGGGAGGGGGTAGGTGTGTGTTTGGGGGGCTCGGGGGGAGGGGGGGAGAGTGGGGAGTGGCTACCGTCCCGGGTCCCTTTGCCATCGGCTGCGTTCCGTGGACCGGGCCCATAGTAACCACCCGCCCCACACCCGGCTGCCGTTGGGTCAGGTTCATCAGTGGCATCTAGCGGGTGCCCACCGGGCGCCCCCGGCCCTATGCCGAGCACTAGGCTGGCTGGGGCTTGGAACACACAAGAAGCCCATTACCGTGGTGAGTCCCAGGAAGCCCAGGCCCTTGTCTGTACGTGGTCTGAGAAGTCGGACCCGGGGGAGGGCGGCGGTCCACGTGGTAGAGAACTGGGCGGCGGAGGGGCCGTGGGGCCAAGGACCCCAGCCTCCGAGCCCCAAGCGTGACCGCTTTGGCCGTGATCCGGCTTCCGATTCGCCTTTCCGGCCAAGTCTTTCTGAGTTGGTTGGTGGGGGGGCCGGCGGGGTGCGGGGGAATTGTTTCTCCAGCCTCATCACTGTGCCCGGGGCCTGCTCCCTTTCCTTCTCTCCCTCCCTCCCTCCTTTCTCCGCTGCAGAAATGAGGGCAGTAGGTTGGTCAGGGGGCTGCTTGTTTTCATTTCCACAGAACCGGGTTGGACAAGACCTAGTCTAGCCCAGAACGGTCAGAGATGGTCTGGGTGGAGAGTAGAATGGAGCTGGTTGGCTCGGAGGGCCTTTTTTTAAAAAAAAAAAATTAATGGTGATTTGTTAAGCGTAAATTATGTGCTAGGCTCTGTACTAAGCACTGAGGTAGAAACAAGCTATTCAGGTTGGACATAGTCTTTGTCCCCTAGGGGGCTCCCAGCCTTAATCCCCATTTTACAGAGGAGGTAACTGAGGCACAAAGAAGTGAAGTGATTTGCCCAAGGCCACCCGGCAGACGAGTGCCGGATCCGGGATTAGAAGCCAGGACTCCCGGGCCTGGTGCTTTTTCCACTGAGCCACGCTGCTTCTCGGGCCGTGTTGCCAGACCTGCATTGCCTTCCTAGCGTTCTTGTTTTCTCTCCCTGGCTCTCCGTGTGTGGAGGCGTATGTGAGTGTGTGCGGGCTCGCTCTTTGCTCTCCCTAGGTGAACCTTGCTTTTCTCGGCAGCATCTGAAAAGGCTAGAATTGGGCTCCCACGCTGGTTTTTCCAACCGATTTCTATCCAGCCAAAGGCGGGAGAGACGGGCTGTCCCATTACGTTTTTTGCCCCGCAATCTAACCTAACCTAAGCACTCGGACGGATGGACATTGCTTTTCCATCAGCGTAAGAACCAGCGAGAGGACCGCCGGCCCCGCCTGTCGAAGGAGACGTTTGTTTTCCAAGTGTAAATTAATTCCATCCAGCAGAAACTCCTGACCGTGGGTCAGCTCCCCGGCACACCGTGCTTGCTTGTGCTCTTGCTCTCTCTCCCCCCGCCGTGCACTCTCTTCTCCCTCTTTCCACTCCAGCTTGCCCTCCTCATTCCTCCCAAGTCTCCCCCGCTTACTGTCCCGCTCTCATTTTCTCTTAAAAGGAAAAAAGCCTGTAAGTACTTTGAGCAAGGCAACGGGACCTGCCCCTTCGGCGGGAAATGCCTTTACCTGCACGCGTATCCCGACGGGACCAGGGCAGAACCCGAGAAACCACGCAAACAACTTGGCTGTGAAGGCAGCGTTCGGGTAGGAGGGGCGAGGTGGGGAGCAAATGGGGTGGATCGGGGGGCTCGCTCTCTGCCTCCTGCAGCCTTTTTCAAGGGGAGAGGTGACCCCGTCTTCCCGGGGGCCTGTTCCGGGGCACTGAGGGGCGGGGGCTGGGGGGGCGGGGGGCGTCAGTATGCTTCCTGCCCTTCCAACGCCCTCTCTTCTCCTGGGCCTCTGCAGTTCTTCAATTCTGTCCGGCTGTGGGATTTCATCGAGGACAGGGAGAGTCGGCACCTCCCGCGGGACCAGGACGACGACGACGTGCTGGAGCTCGGTGACCTCTTCATGCATCTTTCTGGGGCGGAGGCCGCCCGCCACTGAGGCGGCCCGCCCATCTGTCCACCCGCCCACCTGGCCATAGGCTTCAGGGTAGCAGTTTAGTGAGAGTTTGCAGTGTTTCTTTCTTTACCCAGGAGCGGGCGGACTTGTCCGAGGGAGGCCGTTCCACCTTTATTCAGTCTGGTCTCTACTGTTCTGGCAAGGGAAGCGGCGACGGCTAGAAAATAAAGCGGTCCTCCAGTCAGCCAGCCAGCTGACTGTAAAGCAATCTCAAGCCGGGGAGGGCCAGGGGGGGCCGGCCTGCTGCTTAGGGGCCGACCGACCGAGCGGGGGCCCGGAGAAGAGAGCTTCGGTGAGACGGCGGGTCTGGGGTGGGGCTTTGTGAGTGTGTGTGTGTGTGTGTCCGGGGGCGGGGGTGATGGCTGAAGAGCTGCCCTCTGGGCGCTAGGGAGGGGCGCCACAGCGAGAGGCCAGCTACCGCTCCTCTCCACGAGGCATCGGAGATTGCAAGATCTTACTCGGGCCGTTTCGCTAGGGACCGGAGCGATCGCATCCCCGGTCAGTCTACGTCGACCCGTACCGTCGCTGGCTCCTCCAGCTTGTCGGAGGAGGGAGGGGAAGAGCCCCTTGTCCCGTTGTCTTATTCACATCAGACTGGAGCTTTGAAATTAGGCTAAAATCGAGCTAGAACTAATCACTGCTAACCATTTCAGAATTAGCTGATGAAGAATGCTGAAGAGCAGACGAATAGCATGGAAGCGGGGGTAGAAGATGCATTTCTTACCGATATTCTTCTACATTACATTTGCCAAAACTAATTTTGAAAGATGCATAAAATGATTTCCACCACCACGAGCGAGGTCTGGTCTCTCGGCATCTCCCAGCTCCTCTTGGCCCATGCACTGCCCAAAGGCGTGCCCCCCCCCCCCCAACCCGCCCCGCCGCCCGCCAACCCTTTTAAAGGGCCGACCACTGTGGGCCCCGGGCTTTGGGTCAGGGCTGGCTCCCCAAACTGGCCTGCCGTGGGAGCTTGGGTCAAAAATCACTTCACTTCTTCTCTGGGCCTCGGTTTCCTCACCTGGAAAAGGGGGCTTCACTCCTGGCTCTTGCCCCGTCCCCCCCAGACTGGGATCTCTCAATCCCACCTCATTATCTCGCATCTACCCCAGGGCCCAGTACAAGGCTTAGCCCAGAGTAAGCACACTTAAATACCGGGATGATTGTTACTGTCGGGGGGGGGGGGGAGCGCGTTGGGATGTTGAAGCTAGCTCGCCACTCTTCCTCAAGCTCCCCTCCGCCCCCGACCAATCCCCCCGAGGAAGAAGATCTGAGTTCTGAGGCGGAAAGGAAAGTGAGGGTGGAGCCTCGTGTCAGGAATGAGGTGGGACCAGCCTCGGTCCTGAAAGGGGGTGGGGGAGCCACAGCTTTAAGCTGTGGCTTCTTAAAGGTAGAAGGGGAGGGGACAGTCTCCTTGGGGGCCACGGCCACTCCGGGGGTGGCCCGGTTTACCTAAGCGGCAGAGGGAACGCCCTGAACCGCACGTGCCGCAGCCCGTGAAGCTCAGAGGGAAGCGAAGGTTGAAAAAGGTCTGAAAGCCGGAGGAGCCTCTCCCCGGCCGTCGCCGTTCCCCCACCCCCCCGCCCGCCTGCTGCCCGATTAGACGGAGGCCGGCGGCTCAACTTCAATTTAATTTATTTTATTAAAATAAGATAAAATCAGAGGAACCGGGGTTTACAATAAATGCATTTTTTTCAGGAGCAATAAAAACAAAATTAAAACCCAAATCAGCAAGAAAAACTGTATATGCTCAGCTTCCTTGTCATGTAGTGCACCTCCTGGAAGACAGCATTAGAGTGCAGAAATATACTGATAGAGTAATAATAGAGCAGGTCCCCGGCCTAAAAACCGTCACTCGGCACCAGCTGGCGCCCGGGGCTGCCGCGACCAAGTCGATAGTACCAAAGTCGGCGAGCGAGGTGAGTGAGCGGGCGAGGCGGCCCTGCCTTCTTTGTGCAAAACCGGGTCGGGGGGGGGGGGGGGGGGGGGGGCGTGACGCAGCGGTGCTTGGCTTAGTCTGTCTCCCTGCGGGACGGACGCTCGGACCAGTGGGGGATGGGGGGGACGACCCCCTCCTCCTTTCCCTCAGTCTGCCGTCGCATTATTGCCACCCTTGTCAGGAAAATCCTCTAGCTTCCAAACGGCAACTTTTTTTTTTTTTTCTTAACTTTCCCCTCCCAACACAGCCGTTCTTGCTAGCAAAATACCCATTTACTCAACAGAACCAGCCCAAGACAAGATATTGCAGCCAAAGAAATATCCACCTCCGCATATGGGGAGGATGAGGCTCAAGTGCATCTATTCCAAAACCAAAAGTAATAGATTTGCTTGATTGTAGTTTCAGCTGTGTCCGTGTCTCCCGTCCTCCCTCCCTCTGGACCTCCGTTGGGCACGGAAGAAAGAGGCCCACGGCGGCTCCCGCCGGTTGGCACTGCGAGACCCCGCCCCCGCGAGGCCCCGGGTGCGGGAGGCACCTAGAAGACCGGGAGCCTGGTGGCCGCCGTCAGCGTGCACGAGTTGATGTCCTCTGTGTGCGCCGCCCGGTGCAGCGAGGGCTCTGAAGCGCTCCGGTTGATTTTCGGCAGAGAGTGCTGCAGCAATTCGATGGAAGACAGTATCTAGAAGCAAAGGAACCATCGGGTCGGGGGATGCCCACGTCACCCCTCCAGTCCCCGCCTCCGCCACCCCGCCGCCGTCGGCTCTCACCTGGGGGAAAAGGGGTCTCTCTTCTTTAACTTTCTTCACACAGTCGGCCACAAGCCTCTTCATCGCCTTGGGGCAGTTCTTGTAGAGTTTACTGAGGTCAGGGGAGGCGTACCCTCGGCCGACCATGAAAATGATCTAAAGCGGAGCGGGAGGAGAAGGCAAAAAGGAAACCCAGGACGGTGGGCGGGCTCGACGCCTGACGGTTCCGGTTCCCAGAGTCTCCGGCTTCACCGCCGTGGAGCGGCGGGCAGCTCTGAAGCCCCCAGCGCCCGCTCCCACCCGCCCCCCTGGCGCCCACTGTGCCCAGGGCCCTGGACCCGGCCCAACGGAAGCCCAGCGCCACACTCCCCACCTGCTCCGCCGGAGGGGAAGGACCAGAAGACGTCCGCACGCCGGTGGCTGGCCGGCGCCGTGGCCCCAGGGACCCGTACCTGATCTCGGTTGTTGATGTGGGAGTACGGCAGTTCTCCCGTCATCAGTTCATACAGCACAATGCCGTAGGAGTAGACATCCGACTGAAAGCTGAATGGGTTATTGTCCTGCATCCGGATCACCTCTGGGGCCTGGGAAGGCAAAACGCGGCATCAGCACAACCACCACCAACCCCCGCCGCCGCCTTGGCCCATCCCCGGGGGGGCGTGAGACCGTCGCGGGGTCATGTGAAGAATACGACTGAAGAATACGACGTCTACAGTAGAGTAGGTGTCCCATGACCTGCCTCGGCCAATCACCCGTTTCCCCACGGGGACAGAGGAGAAAATGACGGTAACTGTCGGATTTGTTGAGCGCTGACTACGAGCCAGGCGCTGTTCTAAGCGCTGGGGTAGATAGGAGATAAGCGGGTTGGACGCAGTCCCCGCCCCACAGAGGGCTCACGGTCTTAATCCGCGTTTTCCGGATGAGGGCACGATGCCACTCCTAGGCTGGCCCAATGGTCCATCCTTCCCGGTGTTCCGATTCCGACGGAGACGGCGATGACGGAGGACGCTTGGACCGGTGAGCAGCCCTCCTCGGGGGGGGAATGACGAACCACCCATCCACCGAAAGACGCGGGGGTAACGTCGAAATGCACAGGCACCAGACCCTCTCGAGTTCTCTACTCCCTGAGGGGAGGGAGCTGCTGGGTGACCTTCGGCAAGTCGCTTCACTTCTCTGGGCCTCTTTCCTCATCTGGAAAATGGGGATTCGATTCCCTGCCCCCTCCCCTTTAGACTCTGTCTAACCTGACTGTACTGTTATCTGCCCCAGGGCTCACTCAGTGGTATTTCTCGAGCGTATTTTTCTACAGAACCACTCGGTCCACGTCTCCCCGCTCCCCGAGAACCTCCGGCAGGTGCACATTCACGACAGCATCCAACAGAAACTCCTTACGGTCGGCTTTAAAGCACTCTGTCGCCCAAGAGGCCTTCCCGGACTCATCTCCTCTTCTCCCACTCCCTCCTGTGTCACCCTTGCGCTTGGATCTGCTCCCTTTATTCACCCCTCCCTCGGCCCCGCGGCACTCGATGTACTTATCTGTAATTTATGTATTTATATTAATCTCTGCCTCCCCCTCCAGAGTAAGCTTGTCGTGTGCGGGGAACGTGTCTACCAACTCTGTTGTACTGGACTCTCCCAAGTGCTCAGGACAGTGCTCTGTACACAGTAAGCGCTCAATAAATACAACTGATTGACCTGAGTTCAAATCCCAGCTCTGCTACTTGTCTGCTGTGTGACCTCGGGCCAATCCCTTAACTTCTCCGGGCCTAAATTCCCTCATCTGGGAAATGGAGATTCAATCCCTGCTCTCCCTCCTCCTTACTCTGTGAGCCCCATTTGGGGCTCACAGTCTTAATCCCCGTTTTACAGATAACTGATGCACAGAGAAGTGAAGTGACTTGTCCAAAGTCACACAGCAGACAACGGCGGAGCCGGGATTAGAACCCATGACTTTCTGACTCGAGGCCCGTGCTCTAACCACTACACCACGCTGCTCCTCCGGCTATCCCAGCCCTTAGAATGGTGCTTGGCACACAGTAAGCCCTTAACAAAGACCACATTACTATTATTATCGTTATCACTACGGCCGGTGAGCTCTGACCGTGGAGAGATCTTCCGCTAAGCGGGAAGCCACAATTTAGTCCATTTGCACATCCTTCTCCTCCCCTGTCCCCGAGTGCCCTGCTTTTGTTCTCTTCTACCTGGAGTTAGCAACGGTTGGGCTAGGAGCAGAGGCAAGCCTCCGTTCGGTAGATGGAGTCGTCTCCCGGGAGGCCCCCACGCCTAGCAGATGCTCTTTTGGGATCCGGGCCGGCTGGATGCCGAATGAATAATCCAAGTGCTGAGCCCTCCCCATTTTCTGCTCCATGGTGGGGTGGGAGACAGACAGTCGGCACCCTGGGTTCAGTCCTCTGTTTCCCTCCCCTCAAGGCTACCCAGGTCTGTTGGCTACTGAATCCAGCCCGGGCCAAACTTAACTGTGAAAGCAAAGAAAGTGTGGGCGGGGGGGCTGGGCCGTGGCCAAGAGAAGGACACGCACCTCTCACCCACCTCCACCAGCTGCCCATTTCCTGGGGGGAGGGGGGGATTGAGCCCACAGCCCCAACCCAGCTGGCAGAGACGGGGCCGGGGGTGGGGTGGGGTGGACAGTGAGCCACTCCTGGGGCCCCCTCATTCTCCTTGGCGTGGGAGGTTCCTGGGAGCCAGACCAGAGACACCAGGGCCAAGAGAGATGCAGCAGGGAGGAGGGAGACAGCCCACTCTCCCCGCCCCCCTACCCCCACCACCACAAGGCTGCCCCTCCCCCAGGGGCAGTTATAAGATCCAAGATCAAAGGAGGCTTTGATCTTCACAGAAGTTGCATGCCAGAACCTTGCCAGAAACCATCTGAGCTAGTTGTGGGCAGAGGATGTGTCTACCCACTCTGTGGTACTGTGCTCCCCCAAGCGCTCGATACAGCGCTCCGCACACCGTGAGCGCTCAATAAACACCATCGATCGACTCAAATCACAAACGGCAATTGAAAATGAACTCCGCTTCAGATGTGTCGCTTCACCTCCTCTATCAGTGATTTCACTTTGCCCCCACAGCCCACCTGGGAACCATCATTCTAATTGCCCCGTCCCACCCCAACCACCTTCCCCAAACCTCTGGCCTCCTCCCATTCCCCCTGCCTGGAACTCTCTCCCCAGTACCAACCCGGCAGGCCACAGCTCTTTCCATCTTTAAATCCTCCTCAAACACCCTCCCCCCGGCCCCCCTGGCCCCAGGAAGCTTTCCCCGATTCATTACCAACACCGCCCCAGTCACCGGCAACCCTGCTGACCACCCCTACCTTAGCACTTCTGTACAACGACAATAATAATAATAATAATACAATCGTCAATACTGTCCCAGTTCCTTCCCAGTTCTTCCTTCCACTGTTCCGTCTTGGGGTGACTGCTCTGCGTTTGTCTTTCCTCCGGCTTACACTAGCTGGCAACCCTTTTTGTCCCCGCTTCAAGTGTTAAGCTCCATCGAGGCAGGGATCGTGTCTTGCTGCTGTTGTACTTTCCCAAGTGCTTGGCTCTCAAGGACCAGTGGAGAGTGCTTACTCAGACTGACAGCCCCACGTGGGGCAGGGACAGCATCCGACCCGATGACCCAGTCACCCCAATGCCTGGGTACCTTGCTTGGCACGAAGTAACTACTACACAAAGGCCACGATTATTACTGCTGCTACTATTACGATTATCGCCACTACTGTGTACAGAGCCCTGTACCTGGCACCTGGGAGAAAAAGAGTGTTGGCGGAAATGGTCCCTATCCCCCAAGAGCTTCAAGACTTGGAGGGGAGACGACCATTCTAATGATTTACAGAGGAGGAAGGAGAAGGGGTGTGGAAGATAGGTCTGGAAGGGCTCCAGGAGATGCCCGTGTGCTGGACGGCGGGGAATAAGATGGAGGAGAGGAGACAGTATCGGGGAAGGCCTCCCGGAGGAGATGAGATTTCAGGAAAGCTTTGAAGGCAGGGAGAGCTGGGGTCTGTGGTCCCAATAGGTGTTCAATAAAGGCCACTGACGGATCAAGGGCATCACTGCAGTGGGAACAAAACTGGCAAGAACCAGAGAAGGTGAACGACGCCGCATACACCACCGATTCCTCCCCCGGGTTCGAGGCCCATCTCTTCTCCCCGCCCTCCTCCAATCAATCGATCAACCGTATTTCTTGAGGGTTTACTGTTTGCAGAGCCCTGGATTAAGTGCTTGGGAGGGTATAAAACAGTAGAGTTTGTACATGTGATCCCTGCCCACAAATGAGCTCACCGTCTAGAGGGGGAGTCGCCGGGTGTGGTGAATAAAGGGATCAAATGATGGTCTGTCAGACACGAAGGGAGAGGGAGTTCCAGGCCAGGGAGAGGACATGGAGGAGGGGTCGGCGGTGCGATAGTTGATAGCGATAGGCTGACTACGGTGAGTAGGTGACATTAGAGGAGAGAGGTGTGCGGTTTGGGCTGCAGAAGGGGATCAGCAAGGTCCGGCAGAGGGGGGGGGAGCTGATTGAACACCTTAAAGCCGACGGGACGGAGTTTCGGTTTGATGGATGGCGGATGGGCAACGACCGGAGGCTTCGGAGGGGTGGGGAGACACGGGCAACTTTTTTTTTTTTAAAGAAGCAGTGTGGATTAGTGGATAGAGCACGGGCCTGGGAGTCAGAAGGTCATGGGCTCTAATCCCAGCTCCGCCACATGTCTGCTGCGGGACCCTGGGCAAGTCACTTCACTGCTCTGGGCCTGAGTTACCTCATCTGTAAAATGACGATTAAGAGGGTGAGCCCTATGTGGGACAGGGACTGTTTCCAACCTAACTTGTATCTACCCCAGCACTTGGAACAGTGCTAGGCACATAGTAAGCACTCAAAAAGTACCATAATTATTATTATTTAGAAAAATAATCCAGGCAGCGGAGCGGAGAAGGGACTAGATCAGGGAGAGACAGGAGGCAGAGAGGTCAGCAAAGAGGCTGATGCAGTAGTTGAGGCGGGAAAGGATAAGGGCTCGGGTCAGCATAGTAGGAGTTCGGATGGAGAAGAAAGGGTGGATTTTAGTGATGTCGGGAAGGTAGAACCGACAGGATTTGGTAACTGACTGGATGTGCGGGTTGCATGAGAGGGATGAGTTGAGGATGATGTCGAGGTTTTGGGCTTGTGAGGCGGGGAGGACAGTGGTGTTGTCTACAGTGATGGGAAAAGCGTTAGGGAAGGACGGAGTATGGGTGGATGATGAAGAGTTCTGTTTTGGCCAAGTTTAGTTTGAGGTGTCGGCGGGAGATCCAGGCAGAGCTGTCCTGAAGGCAGGAGGAAACGCGAGACTGCAGAGAAGGAGAGCTATCAGGGCTGGAGATGGAGATCTGGGAATCGTATGGAGAGATGGGAGTCGAAGCCATGGGAGCGAATAAGTTCTCCAAGGGAGTGAGTGTAGATGGCCAAGAGAAGAGGACCCAGAACTGAGCCCCTTCCTCTTCCTCCTTCCCCTCCACCTCCCTGGGCCTTTTGCCCTGTGTGACCAAATGTTTCAATGGTTTAAATTCCTCAGATAGCAAATTTAGTACACCAGGCAACCACATACTCATGACTTGTTGTGAGCCAATACGGCTCTGACGGCTGCCTCTGCCTGGTTCAGCTGATAGTGGGACAAGAGACTCGCCTTCAAAAAATCTCCCACAAAATGGCAGGAGGGATGGATGTCGTAACCCAGAGTTCATAAACACATTTCCCAAATGCCAATGAGAAACAAAGAGATGTGACCGGCACAGTGCTCTGCACACAGTACGCACACAAATGTCATTGGTGGACTGATTACACGAAATCCATTAAAATCCCAATCCTTCTGATCAGGCCGAGTCATTCCCGGTGGCCCGCCCCGCCATTCCGGGGTCCGCGGGCCTCACCGACTGATTTTTGACAACATGGACGCCATCAGAAACGAGCTCCCCATGAGGCTCGGAGTCTAGAGGAAGAGGAGGAACAGGTACCGGATCCCCACTTCTACAGGCGAAGAAACCGAGGCCCAAAGAAGTTAAAGCGATTTGCCCAAGGTCACCCGGCAGGCAACTGGCAGACCTGGGATCAGGAGCCAGATCCTCTGACTCCAGGCCCGGGCTCTTTCCACCAATTCGTGCTGTTTCTACTGTTAGTAAATGCTGCTGCGCTGCTATCACCGCCACCCACGGCCTTGATTTTTCTGACACCGTCTTCTCCCATTTCTCCTCTTACCTCTCTGGCTGCTCCTTTTGGCCGCTCGCGTCACCCCACTCCTCAAAAGCCTTGTGACGGTTGCCTGTTCCTCTCCACATCAAGCACGCACTCCTGCCGGTCGGCTCTAGGCCCTCAATCGGCTCTCTGCCCTCTACCTGTCCTTGCTCCACTCCCGCCACACCTCAGATCGCACGCTCCTCTCGAGGCAACCGACTCACCCGCCGATGCCTCGTCGTTCTCCTCTCTCCCGCCGCCGACCTGACGGTTATGCCCCCGCTCCCCGACCCACCTCCACCATACAGGTGACAGATCACTGCTCTCCCCATCTTCAAGGCCCTTCTGAAGCCACATCGTCTCCAGGAGGCCTTCCCCCATTCAGCTCTCATTTCCCCACCCAGTAACCCCCTCCCCTCAACCCATCACCACTTTGGCCCTTTGGACTCAACCCCCACGCCCCCTCCCCCAGCCTCCACCTCACCGAGCTTATCACTATATCTCTAGACTCTCTTGCTTCCACCTCCCTGTGATTTGATTTTAGCGTCCGGCCTCCCCGCTGCCAGCCCGGAAGCTCCTTGAGGGAAAGGATCGACTGCGACTCCCTAAGGACCAAGTTCCCTTTCCCCACTGCTTCCCCAGCCCCTGCTTCTCATCGTGTGGCCTAGTGGAAAGAGCCCGGGCCTGGGAGTCGGAGGACTTGGGTCCCAATCCGGGCTCCGCCACTTGCCTGCTGTGTGACCTCGGGCAAGTCCCTTAATTTCTCTGGGCCTCAGTTCCCTCATCTGCTAAATGGGGATTCGATACCTGTCCTCCCTCCTACTTCGTCAATCATGTTTATCGAGCGCTTACTGTGTGCAGAGCATTAGACTGTGAGCCCCTTGCGGGATCCCGTGATCTCGCACCTACCCCAGCGCTTAGTACAGTGCTCGATGCACTGTAAGAGATACCACAATCGTTATTACTGATATCATTATTAGGGATCAGGTCTACTAAGTCTACGGTATCTGGCTGGGTGCTCGGTACCGGTACTCTGCGCCGAGGAAGTGTTCAAACCCGGTACGGAACCGGACGGACGGAGAGACGTGTGCCCCGGGAAACCGTCCAAGGGATGGTCCGGGACCACCCATCCGCTGGGAGGGACCCCTATCAGCCCACAGCCAGCTCCAGCCACGTTCCATCCTTCTGCCTTATTTGTGCGGGAACAACAGTCGGCCATCGCTAGTGAAGGCATCCGGGATGCTTGGCCCAGCTGCCCTGCCGAGACCTCGAGGATTAAGAGCCTGCTCCTTGATCCGAACAGGTCCAAAATACAAAAAGCCCGGGATCAGAAAAGTCAGCTTTCATCAGCTTTCACACTTACTTACTTATTCACGTTAACGTCTGTCTCCCCTTCTAGACTGTAAGCTCGGCAGTGGCACGGAAGGCGTCTGCTAATTCCATCGCATTGTGTTCTCCCAAATGCTTAGTACACTGCTCTGCACGTAGTAAGCACTCAATAAATACGACTGATTGATTGCCTCCACTGGTCCTGGAAAATTCCCAGGAGCCGGAGGAATCCAATCGGACGTGGGCCCCACGTCTTGAACAGGCGGCTGTCCTGCACGGGCCCCTCCCCAAGGCCCGAGAACAGTCCGCCGGGTGGCACCGGGCCTTGCGGACGGGAGCGCCGGGGGCCCGGGAAAGCCCAACGGGGCTCCGTGGCCCCGGGTCACCCTCTCAGCTCAGTGGCCTCGCCGCATCCCGGCGAGCCCTCAAGGCAACTACTTCTTTGGGGGTCCTGTGGCGTCGGCTGAGCCTTGGGGGGTGCTTGGGAGAGCCCAAGAGCAGTTGGTGCCCGGGGACCTGGAAGCCAGTCCCTTGCTGCTGCAGGCTGGGGCGTGGGCACCCGCCACCTGTGACAAGTGGCAGGGCAGAAGCGGCCCGGCGCTGCGGAGCAAAGGCCGGCTGATAATAACAATAATGATTTATAATTATGGTATTTGTTAAGCGCTTACTATGTGCCGAGGACTGATCCCAGGGAAGCCCTGTATCCAACCCCGAGCTCCAGGAGGCTGCCCAATTTGGCCCCCCGGGCGGCGTCTGCCATCCCACAATGCCAATCTCATCGCGGCTGCCACGTTCTCTGGAAGCTGGGGGTGGGAGGGGGACATAATAACAATGACGGTATTTGGTAAGTGCTTACTATGTGCCAGGCACTGTTCTAAGCGCTGGGGTAGATACAAGATAATCAGGTTGTTCCATGTGGGGCTCACGGTCTTAATCCCCATTTTCCAGATGAGGGAGCTGAGGCCCAGAAAAATGAAATGCCTTGCCCAAGGTCACACGGCAAACAGGTGGCGGAGTCGGGATTAGAACTCACGACCTCTGACTCCCAAGCCCGTGCTCTTGCCGCTAAGCCATGCCGCTTCTCAACAGGATGAACGTGATGAACGTAGACCAAGAGCTCTAGACCAACAACAACCAAAGCCACCGTCAGCTCCCCGAGCCCAAGAGTCTCGCGGTCAAGCTGGATCGTCGACCACAAGCTTATACGATATTGTTCGGCCACCACCACTGAGGCCATGTCCACTGAGGATCCTGACGATGACCATTAAACACCTACTCTGTGCTAAAGCACCGCGCTAAGCACTGGGGTGGATCCCTGGTGATCAGATCAGATAGTCGGTCCCTGTCTCACCCGAGACGACTCGTAAGCTAAGAGCTAGAGAGGCAAAGATCCTCTCCCCGTTTTTGAGATGGGGACACTGAGGCCCAGAGAGGATCGGTGACTGGCCCGGAGAGGTCACACGGCAGGCCAGGGGTTCCTGCGCATCCTGCCCTGCTCACCGTAAGCCAGCTTCACTGGGCAAAACGAGAGCGGGACGGGTGTCAGCCGGTTCTCCAAACAGCTGCTGCGTAGACTGCTGAGGAGTGGCACGTACAATGAAGGGAGGACGGGGGTAGAGCCCGGTAGGCCCTTAGTAACGTGCTAAAACCAGAAGTGGCCAGGTGAGCCCGGCCCGTGGCCATCGGGAGGGGGTGCTCTCCAAGATCAGAAGATCGGGGTGCCAAGAGCCAGACAGGAAGAGAGAGAGAGAGAGAGAGAGACCAGGGCCGCACCCAGGGATGGGACTTGTCTGAAGCAGCAGGGAATCTGCTTATTTCTGGTCTGTCCGCTCTGTGGCCCGGGGTTGTTTGTCTTTCGTGGTTACTGACTGTTGCCCTTCATCTGCCGAGCCCCGACCTCATGCGGGGCAGGGACCGTCGCACCCAATCATCTTGACATCTGTTGGTACACCCCCCCAGCCCCCAACCTTACCCCCAACCCCTTGGCCCTCCAGAACGGAGAGCGGAGCGAGCAAACCTGACTGGGGCCCAGAGGGCCGGCCCGGGGACAGGCCCGGGGACGGCCGAGACCTTGGCATCCGTCCCCTCGTCTTTTGACGGGAACGGGTCGGGGGGGGGGGGACGGGGACGGGGACGGGACACACGACACGACGGACAAGAGAGATTCATGGAGATTCCAGAACAAGTGGCGTCAAGCACGCTGACTATGGGGCCAAGTGATTCGCTGGCAGTGGCGGTTGGCAGTGATGGGAGGAGAGAGAAAGTTGAGCTCTTTGGCTTACCATCCAGAGGATCGATCCCGTAGGCTGCTCCACCTGCTGAGAGCCGCTCCACCGCGATTTCACCGTTGCCAGACCGAAGTCTCCTATCTTCACCGTCAAGCCTTCGTGAAGAAATATGTCTGGGTGGGCCTGTCAAGGAACTATGTCGTATGAGCAGGGCCCGGTTGAGGCAACGCTCACGGGGGGTAACAGAGAGAGCCCAGTCCCCCAACCCTTTCCTTTCTTCCAGGGCTAGGAACTCCAGGTCCCAGAAACCCTCTGGGGAGAAGGTGCGGTTTCAGGACCCACGGCCGATTAGGATCCTGAGTGGGAGAGGATGGAAGAGGAGCCCAAGGATGCGGAGTTTGAGCTTGCCAGTTGGAAAGGGCTGCTGGGCTACCTGATGCCAGGCTGCACGGGCCCAGGGAGCAGGGCTGGTGAGAGATGACTAAGTGCGGGGGGATTTGCCTCGGGCGTCGGCCCCGCGCATTATAAATGGCTCAACACAAAGCCGGGGCGCATTTCTCCCCCTCTCTCCCCAGAACAAATCCTCTCTGTTCACGAGAGGCTCTCGTCCTCCTTCCGCAGAGCTGGGAAGCTGGGAGTGCTGAGATGTAGGGAGGTGGCTCGGGCCCGCCTGCCCGCCCAATGGGTCTCCACGGACAGGGAGCGTGGAGTCAGTTCCTGCTCGTGAAGCTTCGGAGCGGGTTGGAGTCCCTAGGCCCCGGGCCATTCGGTTTGGGTCGGGCGCCGTCAAGGAGGGGAAAGGAGATGGGAGCCAGTCCTTCACTCTGGCCTCTTCCCAAGGGGAGGGGGAAGCGGTCTGCCTTGCCTCCACCTCACCCCCACCCACAGAGGTGATGGAGGGGGGCTGGAGGGGGAAGAGAGGGGTCCTAGCCACCCAGCCCCCACCGACCAATGCTGTTCCATTGGGCCAGGAGCTGGCAGAGGGCATCCCTCGGGGAGTCTCCTCTCCTATATGACTGCCTCGCCCAATGAAGGAAAGGCCCAGCCCAATGTATTTTACAGGGCCTAGTGGGCCACGGAGCACCCAAAGGCCCTTCCAGCAGCCAGAGAGCTGGTGCTGCCTGGTGCCAAGCACGGGGGCAATAGGGAGAGGGCAACTGATCTGGCCGGCGAGGCCGGGGAGGCCCACAGACACGTGGCTGGGCCAAGCCGTCCTGCACCCCCGAGGAAGTTCGACAGCCGAGCGGCTAGACCACGGGGCTGGCTGGGAGGCCGGAGACCCGGGTTCCGGTTCCAGCTCTGCCCCTGGCCTGCTGGGCCACCTTGGGCAAGTCATCGAACCCCTCTGGGCTTCAGTGAGATGGGGAGCAGATAACTGCACGCTCTCTCCTTTCCTCTCGGGTCTGTGAGCGCACCATCTGCTGAGAGGTCCCAAGCCTCTCCGAGTCCAGGCACAAGGCACACGGACGCTGCTCACCTCAATGCCGCAGAGTGGTGGCCAATCCGATGACCTCACCCCTCTTCCGGTGCTTCGCACAGCACTGCCATGGCTGGACTCAGAAAGCCCTTTCCAATAATTATGGCACTTCTCGTTCGGACCAGAGGGTCTCCTGGCTCTCCGGCCAAGACTCCCGGGAAGCGGGGTGGCCTACTGGATAAAGAATGGCCCTGGGACCTGGTTTCTAATCCCAGTTCCGCCACTTGCCTGCTTTGTTACCTTGGGCAGGTCACTTCACTGAGCCTCAGTTTCCTCACCTGCAAAATGGGGAGTCTATACCTGTTCTCCCTCCTACTCAGACTGTGAGCCCCATGTGGGACAGGGACGGTATCCAACCTGATATGCTCCAGCACTTAGAACGGTGCTTGACACACAATAAGCACTTAACAAATACCATAAAAAAGAAGAAAACAAAGCTGAAGAAACTGGCCAAGGGAGGCTGAGGGAGGGACAGCTCTCAAGGCTGTACTCTTCCATGATGCACCTCGTCCAACTCTGACCCCAGCGCCACCGACGAGACCAAAATGAACCGCGGGTGCAGTGGGAACCACTCGGCCCCGACCCAAGGCCGAGCTTTCTCACCACCTGGGTTGCTCCAGGCTCAAATGCCCTTTGGTGGGAGGTCATGGCACCGCTTTCCCTCCTGGCTCAGCCGGTGACAGCTAGCGGCCAGTGGGCCCAGCACAGACAGTCAGATGGGGGTCAAGGGCACTTGGAATCCTGCCCCCTGGCTTGGGGGTGGGGGACGGGGCAAAGGGAGAGGCAGTTCATACGCCACGGTTCCGTATTAGACCTCTTTCTTTTCACCCCGAGCAAGCCGTGCCCCTGCTGGGATCCTCGTCCTCGGCCCTAGGCCGACGACTCCGGCCGTCACGGATCTATTTTGGGGATCTGACGGACCGAGAGGGAAGGCTGGCCGACAGATGCCCAGGTGCCGCACACCCTGACCCCCGTCGAGTCATGAGCGGAATGGCGACTCAACAGAGGGTCAGGCTTCCGGCCTGGTGAGAGGAAGGGTTTAAAATGCCGGGCAGAACTGATGTTGGTCAGGGGAAGGAACAGACCTTTGACACTGTCTCATTTCGGGGAAGGACCGGGTGGGGAGGGGAATTGTTGTTGGGGGGAATGAGAACAGCAAAGACCCCCAGGTGAGTTCAAGCAGGGGGCCCCAGGCCAGAGCAAAGACTATGAGCCCGTTGTTGGGTGGGGATTGTTTCTGTTGCCGAATTGTACTTTCCAAGCACTTAGTACAGGGCTCTGCACACAGTAAGCGCTCAATAAATACGACTGAATGAAAGCAAACCCACAGCAAGGAGGCCACGACTGAAGAGCTCCATAGGACTCCGTACATGGACCCCGGACAGACGGAGACCCCTCCAGGCCAACCGAAGAGCTGGCCCTCGGTATTACCTTCCAAACCAGAACCCAACCTTAAAGCTTTTTCTCCACTGGCCACCTTCAAACCCGAGACTCAAAGGATACTATTGGATTTCATGTCTCGGTGGATGATGTTCTTGGCATGTAAATAGCTGGGAAGGAAGAGATCGATTAGTAGATGGTGGGAAATGATTCTGGGAAGTAGGGGGAGCCGCCCCGCTCTCGGGACAATACTTCCGCAAAGGACTGTGGTGCCAGTGGGGGCTTCAGCGGCCCCGGGGTGTGTCTACCGGTGCATGTCTCTCTGCCTCTCTCACTCTCTCCTCCCTTCTTCCTCTCCCCTCCCTTCTTCCTCTCTCCTCTTCTTCCTCCTTCCTCTCTTTCCCCTCCCTTCTTCTTCATCTCTCCTCCTTTCTTCTTCCTCTCTCTCCTCCCTTCTTCTTCCTCTCTTTCCTCCCTTCTTCCTCTCTCCACCTTCCTCCCCCCCTCCTCTGAAATCCCAGTCCTACTACGACTGCAGGCCTGGAGCCTTCCTGAATGCAAGCCTGAGGCCATTCAGGCCACTCAGAGCATATCACAGTCTACCTCAGGACAATGACCCCCTGCCTCCAAGAGCACTTTCGTCCCAACACTTGGAGCCAGTCGGTCACACTCACACGGATTCCCAACCCTGGGGCATTTTTGCAGCTTGCTCCCCCCCATGCACCTCTGCAATAAGCCAGGCCCCAGGATTCCTCCTCCTGTAGGGAGCGAGTGGGAGCTGACTTACTCCATTCCTTGTGCCGTCTGTCTTGCAATGTCGATAAGCTGGAACATCTGAAACTTGGTCTCCTGAACGTGCAGGTGTTTATAGAGACTGCTCCCCTCACACCACTGGGTCACAATGGCCAGGTTATCTTTTGTCATGTAGCCCATAAACAGCAAAATGTTAACATGCCGGGTTTTCCTGGAGAACAATGAGTGGGAAACATGTCACGGACTCAAGGGATACACGGTCAAGAAGGAAGGAGAAAGAATCGTCTCCGCCAACCCACTGGGAACTGAAGGCCCGCAGGCCCCGTAAACAAAATCTCCCACCGACCCGGCTGTCTCCCAGGAAGATGGGAGATCCGAAGGGTGGGTTTGTCCCGGTTGACAAAACAGCAGATGCCCTGCAGGCGGGTCAGTCCAGGTAGGCTCAGGGAGCATCCGCTTGTTCTCGGGACCAGACTCTTGAAGAGACCACGCACAAACTGCTCACTTTGCCCTATTTCACATCCTCAGGCAAGCCCCCAGACCGCCCCACAGAGGTGCCTACTCTCTCGTCACAGCCTAGCCCGGATCAGCGAGCGTAACGGCCTCACTCACCTCCACTCTGAGCTAAGTTCCAGAGTCAGATGGGCAGACGCTTCCTTCCACGGGTTGGGGGAAGAGAGGAGGATGGGGGACATTGGGGCCGTGAGGTGGGATGGCCCCAGGTCTTTCCCAACCACAATCGAGATTGAGGATTAGCATGGCTAGTTCCCACGAAAACCCCAGGGTCCTTTCCTCTCTAGGTGGGGACGGCAGGAATTTAAAAAAAAAAAAAGCTCTACTCTCCTCTTCTCTTGGACTTTCAGAAAAAATTTAAACTTTGGACAATGTCGGGGTGGGAGAGACTCAGCGAAACATCCACCAAAACGGAAGGAGCCTCTTGGCCCCAAATCTCTCTGGTGGTGGGAGGATGACCGTCCACTGACAAGAAGCCTGGGTTTCAGGGCCGAGAGCACCGAGCGGGGCATGAAGAAGGCGCGCCCCTGGGCCCCGCACCATCTCAGCCCGCCACGACTGGGCTCCGCGGGACCCGACAGAAACATTTTCCCACTGACCTGAGCACAGCCACCTCGTTCCTGAAGGCCTGCAACTGCTCGGGCGTAGGATCTATAACCTTTAAGATCTTCACAGCCACATCTCCTGTAAAAGGAGGGGAACAAGCAGAGTGACATTTCGGGGGGGAGGGAGGGGAACGGCGCAGGGACGGAATGAGTCTTCAGGACAGACACCGAACGGGAAACTTGTCACCACATATTTGGAATGAAGAAATGGAAGGCTTCGTAAACGCAGAGATGACCAAATGACTTACTCGCCTGAAACCACAGGAAGCAATCCACAAAATGAGAACAAACTTGTTTTGAAAGCTACACTGTGGCCGAGAAGGCTCACTTTGCTCTGATAGCCGATGGCTCAGGCTGCAGAGACCCAGTGGCTGCTTCCCATTGCCATAATAATAATAATAATAATAATAATAATAATAATGGTATTTGTCAAGCGCTATGTGCCAAGGACCCTTCTAAGCACTGGAGGAGATACAAGGTAATCAGCTTGTCCCACGTGGGGCTCACCCTTTTAATCCCCATTTTGTAGATGAGATAACTGAGGCACAGAGAAGTTAAGTGACTGGCCCAAGGTCACACGGCAGACACGTGGCAGAGCAGGGATTAGAACCCACATCCTCTGACTCTCAAGCCCGGGCTCTTTCCCCTAAGCCACGCTGCTCCTCACCCATCCATCCATTAGTATTTACCGAGCGCAGAGTACCAAACCAGGGGCTTGTGAGGGAGGGCAACCCAAGAAACAGCCCCTGCCCTCCAGGAGCTCATAAACTAGCAGACAACAGAAACCTACCATTTGGACTTGCCGGCACCTGTCACCCCCGGCCCCTACCTCGCACGTTTCTGCATTTCACCACCACATCCCACCACCAAAAGGGGGCTGCACGGCCATCGACAAGGACGGTGGGTGAGAGAAAGCTGCCCCAATAGAGAACCTCCCCTCCCCTTCTCTCTCCCCGCTGGTCAGCTCTCCGGTGACCGCTTTAGGGCCGGGGTCCTCAAGGACGCCGTGCGAGCGGCGCCTGCAGCTTTGCCCTTCTCCGGCAGGTCGGGGAAGAGGGCTAGGAGGTCGGTGCCCTCGGGGGTCCTTTCCCCCCGGGGGACTTACGTGCCTGACAAACTCACGCCACGGACCTGGCGCCCCATGCACACACCCAGCTGGCTCTTCCCACGAGGCGCATTCTATCCGGGGGCCCGTCGGTGGAAGGACGGTCCCTAATCCCGTAGCCAGGTTTCAGCCCGGGCGCCGAGCAAAGGCACCCACTGTGAAAGGACGGAGGCTCATTGGTGGGGGCGGCTAATCGTATGGCCCAAAAGGCAGCTCCTTGGGCTCTGGAAGGCCTTACCGATCCAGCAAATCTCTTACTACAGAGAAGCAAGGGATATTTGCCGTCCCCCCTCCCCCGATAACCTCCTTCTCATCAAACTCCGGGACGGCAGGAGGGCTGAGCAGAGAGAGATGGCCCTGGGGTGGCCGGCCCCTCTCCCCTCCAGTCTTCTGCCAGGGTCGGAGTCCTACAGGAGAGTTCACGACGACGAAGAGAAAGAGGAACTGTGCTCAAGGCAGTGGGGCGAGGGGGGATCATCTGGCATGTCTACCCACCTTCGGAGAACTCAGGTTACAGGAAGTAATCTCTGCTTCTCCAATGGAGGGTGGGGGGCCTGCCAGACGATCTCTCTCCGGTCGACGCCGGAGGCCAGGGGGCCGGGAGATCCAAAGGCTTTTCTCCTAAAGGCCCAAATGGGAGCAGATGACTGGCAGAGGTCAGGGGAGCAGACCAGCACCGGGGGTGCTGCCAGCCCTCGGTAGTGGGGGCCGAGACTGATGCTGAGAGGAGGAGTTTAGCCCCGCGGTCAGCGGGCCATTCTGCTCACGGCCTCTCTGAGACGGTCTCGTCATGGGAAATCCCGGGCCCCCAGATGGCGGGGAGGGCTGGAGCGTCAAGGGCAGTCCCCCTGGGGGGCTTGGGATTCGGAAAGGATTTGGGCAAGGGTGAGCTCTTGGTTGTTGGGAGAGGTGGAGGCTGTTCAGGGGGAGATAGTGAGTTCACCGGGCCCCGGATTACTTTCTCCCTAAAGATCCTGGTCCCAGGGGAGGTGGACAGGTCAGGGGCGGGGAGGGGGGGGAATTCAATCCCTAAGCTCCCAGACCCCGCGAACACATCGGGCAGAGGCGACAGCTGCCAGGAACAGGACATTCTTAGCAAGGTACAGAAGGTCACAGCTGAGGAGGGACTCCACGGGACTCGGTCAGCTGGGTGGGGGAGAGCAGCAGTAAAGTCCCAAGGAGTACAGGGATCCTGGGAGGAAAGGCTAAGCTGGAACGGGTCCTCGGTGGAAACAACTGTGGTATTTAAGTGCTTACTATGTGTCAAGCGCTGGGGGAAGATACAAGATAATCGGGTCCCACGTGAGGTTCACAATCTCAGGAGGAGAGATAACAGGTACTGAATCCCCATTTTACAAATGAGATAACTGAGGCCCAGAGAGGTTAAGTGACTCGCTCAATGTCACACCCAGAGAGGTTAAGTGACTCGCTCAACGTCACACCCAGCAGACAAGTGGCGGAGCCAGGACGAGAACCCAGGTGCTCTGACTCCCAAGCCCGGGCTCTTTCCACTAGGCCACGCTGCTTCTCTTGATGGATGGACCCAGGTGACTGTCTACCTCCAGGAGGGATGTTGAGATGGCTCAGAGGGCTGGGAAAGCTCACTCGACGAGGCGGGATTTCAGGAGGGCTTTGAACAGGGGGAGAGCTGCGGTCTGTCCGATTTGAGGCGGAAGGGAGCTCCAAGCCGGGCGAAGGGCATTTCCCCGACGGCCAACTTCAACCGCTCACTCCCCGGGGCTCTTTCCAGGCTGCTGTCGAACGTACTCCCCGCCTGTCCTAAATCCACACTCCCTGAACTCTATGGGACCCTTCACTGGACCCGTCATCACCCCGGCTCCCTCCTCCCATTCCTCTCCAAACTCCCTAAGCGAGTTGTCTGTAACCGCTGCCTCCACTTCCTCCCCTCCAATTCTCTCCTTGAACCCCACCAATCTGGCTTCCGCCCCACTTCACTCTACGGAAACTGCCTACGCCAACCCAACAGCCCCTACGCTACCCTCGTCTTCCCGGACCCCTCAGCTGCCTCGGTCTCTTCGGACCACCCCCTTCTCCTGGAAATACTCTCTCACCTCGGCTTCCCTGACATCGTCCTCTCCTGGTTCTCTTCAATCGATCATATTTACGCGGGGCACTGGGCTAAGCGCTTGGAGAGTACAATATAGGAGATTTGGTAATAATAATAATAATGATGGCATTTATTAAGCGCTTACTATGTGCAAAGCACCGTTCTAAGTGCCGGGGTGGATACAAGGTGATCAGGTCGTCCCACGTGGGGCTCAGTCTTCCTCCCCATTTTACAGATGAGGGAACTGAGGCACAGAGAAGTTAAGTGACTTGCCCAAAGTCACCCAGCTGACAAGCGGCTGAGCTGGGATTTGAACCCATGCCCTCTGACTCTCAAGCCCGGGCTCTTTCCACTGAGCCCTGCTGCTTCCCCGTTCCCCCTCCACAAGGAGCTTAATCTGGTTTACGGTCTCCTCCTATCTCCCTGTCCACTCCTCCGCTGCCTCCCACCCTCCTCCTAACTGTAGCTGTCCCTCCGAGGCTCGATTCTGGGACCCCTTCTATTCTCCGTCTACACCTACTCCCTCGGGGGAATACGCCCACTCCCCCCACCTCAACTACCATCTCTACAAGGGTGAGTCCTAAATAAGCGCTTAGTACAGTGCCCTGCAAAGAGTAAGCACCAAATAAATACCACCGATTGATCTACATCCCCAGCCCCTCCCTCTCGCCTCCACCGCCGTCCCCCATTTCTTTCTGCCTTTGGTACACTTTTACTTCAGTGCGCAGCTGGAATCTCAAACCCTCTCCACCCCCCAGACCTTTCCGTCACTGCAGACGACACCACCATCCTCTCTGTCACATGAGCCCGGAAACCTGGCATTATCTTAGACTCATCTCTCTCGGTCAACCCGCACGTTCAGTCTGCCACCAAATCCTGTCGGTTCTACCTTCGCAACCTGGCTAAAATCCGCCCTCTCCTCTCCTTCCAAATGGCTACTATGCCGATCCAAGCACACTTATCCTAACCTGCCTCGATTACCGCATCAGCCTCCTGGCTACTTCCCGGCCTCCTGCCTCTCCCCACTCCAGTCTATACTTCACTCTGCTGACCGGCTTATCTTTCTCCAAAAACGTTCAGTCCGCATCTCCCCACTCCTCCCAAACCTCCAACGGCTGCCAGTCCATCACCACATCAAATAAACTCCTTACCGTCAGCTTCACGGGAAGCGGCGAGGACTATTGGGAAGAGCCCGGGCCTGGGTTCGAATCCCAAGCTCTGCCACTTGGCAGAGAGCTGTGTGGTCTTGGACAAGTCAGTTGGCTTCTCTATGCCTCCATTTCCTCAACTGTAAAATGGGGATACGATTCCACTCCCTCCTATCTATAGACTGGGAGCCCCAAGTGGGATGGGGACTGCGTGCAACCTGATTATCTTCTATCTACCTCTACGCTTAAGTACGGTGCTTGGCACATAGTAAGTGCTTAACAAGTCCCTATTTAAGGCACTCAATGAGTACTCTCCCTCCTACGTGACCTCACTGATCTACGACGACGAGCCAGCCCACACGCTCTGCTCTTCTGGCGCCATCCTTCTTCCTGTGCTATGATTTCTTCCGCATCGCGCTGCCGACCCCTTGCCGACACGACCCCCGGCTCCCCAAACTGGAACTCCCTCCCCTTCATATCCAACAGGCCACTTTCAAACTCCTATCTCCTCCAAGAGGCCTTCCCCAAGTCATTTCCCCACCTTTATCTGCCCTCCCTTATGTCCCCTAAGCACTCGGGTGTGTACTCCTTAAACACTTTTTTTTAATGGTATTTATTAAGCGCTTACTGTGTGTCGAGCACGGTTCTAAGCGCTAGGGTAGCTACAAGTTAATCGGGCAGGACACAGTCCCTGTCCCACGGGGGCCTCCCAGCCTGAGTTGGAAGGAGAACAGGTATTGAATCTCCATTTTAGAGTAGAGGAAACTGAGGCCCAGAGAAGTGAAGTGACTTGCCCAAGGATGCACAGCAGAGAAGCGGCCAAGCCAGAAGGAGAACCCAGGTCCTCTGACTCCTCTGCCCGGGGTCTTCCCACTAGGCCACACTGCTTCCCACTCTGATACTCGCCCCACAGCCCTTATGTCTGCAACCTCATACCCTGCCCCTTCCCCTACTTGTAATTGACTTCCACGTCTGCTGCCCTCCTAGTCGGCAAGCTCCTTGTGGGCAGGGATCGTGTCGACCAACTCCACTGAACTGTACTCTCCCCCCGTGCTTAGTGCAGTGGTCTACGCACAGTAAGCGCTCAATAAATACCACTGGTCAATTGAGATCCATCCGTCGATTGATTCCAAGCGCTCAGTACAGTGCTCTGCACATAGTAAGCGCTCAATAAATACTATTGAATGAATGACTTGATAGAACAGCAAGGGGACGGAGGCTGGAGAATTTCCCAAGTGCATAGTACAGTGCCCCGAACACAGTAAGTGCTCAGTAATTACCACTGATCAATTGAGTAACTGCAGGAGGGAGAGCTGAGGGTGAGAGAGAGTTGGAAGGTGGGCTTCGGAAGCCCGAAGGCGGCGGGATAGGGAGTAGCAGGTGAAGAGAGCAGGCAGGTAGGTGAGGTGAAGCCAGGTGGTGGAGAGCCACGACGCCGATCGTAAAGGTCTCCGAGTAGTGCGGAGGGACTCGGGGATCCGGTGGAGGCTCTGGAGAGGAGACACTTGGGCCGAGCGACGCTTCGGGGAGATGATCCGTGCAGCGACGGCGGTGGCGTGGTCTAGGATGGAGCGGAGAGAGGCCGGGGGAGCAGTGAAGAGGCTGATGCAACCGTCTGGTCCGAGGCCAGACCAGAGCATGGACTGGGGAGGCGGCGGTCTGGGCGGAGCCGGGCCATGGGGCCGGGCCGTGGGAAGAACCGGCGGGATCCGGCAGGAGATCCAACGTGAGGATCGAGCAACGGCGGAGAGTCGAAGAGGGCATCGAGGCCGCAGGCTTCTGGGAAGGGGGGGGATGGCGTGATCCCAGCCGCCTGGCCAGCCACCGGGCACCCTCCATCAAACTACGGCCACCCGCTCTGGAGCCAGGACGGGGACCCCATTCCGGGAGACGGGGCCCCCTGTGGTGAGCTCAGGCGGCCGGCGGCTACTAGCACCATCCTACCGCATCACCGCCTTCCGGCTTGCTCAGAACCTTGGACGTGGAGGGGGGCGATGCCCGAACCAACCCCTTCGATCCAGGCCAGCTGCCTGCCGCGGCTTCGACCAGCCATTAGGTCAACGCCTGGCGCTCCCCAACGCCCAAGTGGCCCTTGGGCAAGTGAGGGTCGAGGGATGCTTTCGGAGGGCCCCGAGAGCACTTAACGCCACCGGTCCACCAGCCCCTTCATCCCCCTAGTAACCGGAAGGGTGAAAGGTCGAGCCCTGTCGTCCGCAGCCCACGTCCATCCCAAGCAGAGGGACCCGGGGCCGGTGGCCCTCGATGGCTGAGACAGAGCGCCGCGGGCCATCTGTCCACAGCCGGCTGCTGGGGGCGTGTCCGCTTCGCTCTTGCCTCCGGCACTTTGATACGGATGCTGTCACTCGGCTGCGGGGAGGGGGGCAGGGGATGAGGGGTGGTGTTCCCTGGGCCCTCATCCCTTCAGGGAGGCGCCTGTCATCAGCACCACTGCATTAGTGGGAGTAGGGGGCGACAGGGAAGGGGGAGGGAAATGGTGGGGGAGAGAAGGAGGGGAGTGGGGAGAGGTTGATAAAAGGGCACCTTTGGAGTACTTTTCCTCCTGGGGACCAGCACCTTCGACGGCCATGTAGATTGTTTTGTTTGTTTCACGGTACTTGTTAAGCGCTTACTGCGTCAAACACCATGCCAAGCGCTGGGGCAGGTACAAGTCATTTAGGGCGGACACAGTCCCGGACCCGCATGAGGCTCTCGGTCTTGGGTAGGAGGGAGAACAGGTATCTGGGGCACAGAGAAGTTATAAGTGACTTGCCCAAGGTAACACAGAAAGCAACGGGCGGAGCAACTGGCAGAGCCGGGATGAGAACACGGGTCCTCCGACTCCCAGGCCCGGGCTCTTTCCACTAGGCCACACCGCTTCCCATAGAGGCCCGCCACCTCCGCCACGCTCCAAGAGCTAAACTCTTGTGAGGCGAGAGAAGGTGGGTGGCTAGAGTGGCCGGAAGCCCGAGGTCCCTCGGCTTTGGGCCCGGCCGGCCCCGTCGGACCCCGTCTCCCAAGAGGATCACCATCGGGGCCAGAGACTAGCCCGACTTCAGTCAGCCCAGAAGCCCCCTCGAGGCCTCGTGCGGCCCGGGAAGAAGAGAGCACCCCAGCCTTCCGAGTCAAGCCCAGGGGAAGGAGGGCGGGGGCGGGAAGAGGAGGGGCGGGAAGGGGAGCCACGGACCACAAAACCAAGGAGGTGGCAACGTTCGTCCGCAGTCCAAAAAGGGGCACCTGCTCACTGTTCTAAGGCCGACAGGCCACCCACGTGCTCTTCTCAAGGAAAACCCAGGCTTCGGGGACCTCTGCAGGGTGGAGGCGAGCCCAAGCGGAGACGGTGAGGAAATGGCCCGAGAGAAAGTGGCGTTCAGGAGCCTGGGGAGACACTGGCCCGACGACGACCACCTCGGGCCCCGTGACCTCCCCGCCCTTCTCCCCACCCCTCCCCGGGGCCCCCCAGCCAGCAGGCGGGAATCCCACCAGCCTCCTCCCCGATCGACCGTCCTGCCCGCCCCATCCTACAGGGGAGAGGCGGCGGGGCCCCCAAGCACTGGCCGGATTGTTCCAGCGGTGCCCCGCCCCACCAAGGCCACAGACGGCACCGGGGGGAAGCCCTCCTCCCAGAAGTCTGCTTGGGGATGGCAAAGGAGCAGCCGAGACAGTACCCGCAGCTGCCTGCCTCATCCCCGCTGGCCGGGCTCCTCACCCAAGATGTCCCTCTGGCCGACTGGAGGGGAGATGGCCAGGCTGGCTCGGTTCGATCTGTACGGATCTGCCCTGGACCCAGAGGCAGAGGCCTGGAGCCGGTTCGGGCCGTACCGGGCCCCGAAAGGATTCCCGCGTGCCTCGATGGGTCCGCTCTCGACCGGCAGGCTCTGGAAGCGTGTTCTCTCCAAGTTCCCGTGTCCAAGCGCTTGCAGTCGGAGGGGTCACGGGGACCACGTGCCGCAGGAGCACCCCCTGCAACTGGGCACTGGGGGCCAGGCCCCTCCACTGCGGGACCGAAGACCCGGGCTCCTGACGGAACAGGTGACGGGGCCCCGGCAGGGACGCGTGCTGCTTCTCGGAGGGCTCCCGGGGTTCTTCCTCTGGGCCTTCGGCCAGTGGCTCAACGGCGCCTGCCTGCTCCATCTTCGGGGTCGCGTCCCGGAAGCCAGTTGTTTCAACGTGGGAAGCTTCTCCTCCACTCGCTTGGTCTCCTCCTGGAAAGGCTTCCCTCACAAAGAAAGGAGTGGGGAGCCCCAAAGTACTCTTCCAGGGGGACCTGGCATTCATGAAGCATGGAAACTGAGCGAGGCACTGTACTGAGCTTGGGGGGAGTCTGGGGACACTGGCCCACAGGGAGCTCACAGTCCAACCAGAGGGATTCGGGTGGGGGGGAGAGGGAAAGGAAGAAAGCGACAGACAGGGCATATGAGATATATACAAGGGGTGGGGGAGAGAAGGAGAGAAAGAGAAAGAGAGAGAGAGAGCATGCATGCACCAAGCTAAAATAGCAAGCAAACTAAAAAGAGCGCCACGGCAACACCACCAATGTACTACTGCCCGGAGGAGGTGGTCTCCAGCCTCCTCGGCACCTCAAGGTTCCTGAAGAAACCAAGTCGCCACATCCACCGCAAGATTTTAAAGGTGGAGGAAGTAGGTCTTCTGCCCACCCGGCAATCCTGAAGGGAGCTGGCTTGGCTCCCAAATCAGGAGAGAGGGTGGGAGCAGCCATGTCCACGTCCGTCCGTCCGTCCCCCCCCCCGGGCAACCCCTGCCCCGCCCGGGGCCCCAACGGAGAGGTAGGTTCCGGGCCGCAGGACACAGCCGAGCCAGAGCTTTGCCCTGGGAGGCCATCGCTGGTCCGGCCTCCGCCCGCCCGCTCCCGAAAGCCCACACCGGCTCGCTCTCTCAGAAAAGCACTGCCATCTTTTTCTGGCGGGGCGGCCCCAGAGGGAGCGATTTTGCCATCTAGGATGGCGAGCCGACCGAAGGAGGGGCGGGGCGGCCCCTGGATCGCACTCCGGCGAGGCGGTGGGGCCGCATCCCAGACGGACGCCCAGGCACCCCACCGGTCCCCGGGGCGGGCGGGCAGGCAGGGAGGGAGGGAGGGAGCGGTCAGCTGCCGGAGGAGCACGCTGGCCGGGACCCGGCTGGTTTCTTTGGGGCGGCACCCAGGGGGTAGCCAAACCTGAACGGGTCTCCGACTTGGCTTAGAAAGGGCAGACTACCTGAAAGCCAAGAGCAGCTCTGCTGTGCCCCTGGAAAAAGAGGGGAACAAAGGACAAAAAACAAAAAACCAAAACCTGATTAGATACTTTTCCCCTTAGCAGAGAGGCACAAGCAACCAAAAAAGTACTCCCGGGGGGAGGGGAGGAGGGCGTGCGGCCTAGCCGGCCCCAGATGAGTATTAGCAGCCCATCAGCCCACGAGCCAAGAGGGCTGCCTGTGACTGCAGCAAGAAACGGGGGTGCGCCATCTTAGCCTGGGTCCCTTCGAAAGCACAACTGATCCGGGCTGCTTTCCTCAGCGGGCCAAAGGGGAGGGGAGAGGAGGAAGGAGTGGGAGCAAGGGGAACGGGGCCCGAGGAAGGTCTCGGCAAGGCGGCCTGCCCTGCCCAGCTGTTTCCTCTCCAGGAGAGTAGGGGCGGGGGGGGGGGGTTGCAGTGAGGAGGGAGGTCTGGGGATGAGGGAATGGGAACCATTCCCTAATCCCACAGCGCTCCCACGGCAGGCGGTCCCAGCCAGCAGACCCTGGGGGACCAGGTGGGGGCCTGGGGCCACCCAGCTGTGGGGGGAGGCGCCAAGCCAGGGCCCCGGCAGTGAAATCCAAAGTCCGAGGCGGGCTCTCGGGTGGAGAGGGTATGGGGCTAGCAGACTCGGAGGGAACTCCCCTAGGCCGATGGGCTTCGGGGTGGGCCTCCCGCATCCCCATCTCCCCTCCTCCCGTTCCCCCCCCCCCTCAGGGCGACAGGGGGAATACAACTGTGGAGGGGAGCGCTAAGGCAGGAATGCGGGAGTGAGCCCGGCAGGCTTTTAGGGCCTGGGAACCCCTTGAGTTTTGCCAGCGGGAGGGGACGGGGAAGGGGAGGGTGGGGGGTGGGGGAGGGAGGGCTAGACACCCTCCACCGGCGTCAGCTTACCTGAGGTGAGTCTCTGAGGTCATCACGGCCCGGCGCCAGGAGGGAAACTGGAGGGGAGAGGGGCCCCGCCTCCCTAGGCCCATGGGAGGAGGAGCAGAGCCTGACTCTCTGGTCAGGCTGCCCGCTATCCAGGGAGGCAGCCCCTCAAGCATTACGAGGACGAGTCCGGAGGGTATCCAGGAGCGGCTACCAGAGTGATCATCTGGCATGTCCCTTACCCACCTTTGGAGAAATCAACATTTTAACTCCTTAGAATGTGATCGCCCCAGAATTTTTACTTCAGATAAAATACTAATCATCATCATCATCATAACTTTTTAAATGGTCGTGAGATCACGATAAAAATCCCCCCTGGAAGCGCTAAAACGAATCCAAATAGAAATACCGGCACTAGGCTCAGCCCGGGTTTGTCTCCAAACTAACCCAACTGGCCAGCACCTCCAAGCTGCCAACTCACAGCACCATGAAATGAACCCAATAATTGAACAGGCAGAACAGAATCGATTCCCACCGTTCCCCTGCATTCTTAATCCGGGAATCAGGAACCGCGGGGCAGGACTAGTTACTAGTCTGGCTACCTGCTGCCTGGCAAAGTCAAAAAATGCCACGCTGTTTAGGGGGGAGACCAGAGGATGGGCTGGGGAGCGGTGGGGAAACTGGAGAGCTTGTTTTGGATAGTGTGGATGAACTGCTTTACAGGGTGGCTTTGCTACCCAAAGGAAACCTTCCTTAAAAGGCCAGAAGATTCATTTCCAATTAGACTGCTGAGAGACACACTTCAACTGCTACTGACAACTACTCGAATTCAGAACTGACTTTCAGAGGTGAACCTTCCAAGTCCATCTTTTCTGATTTTTTGGATGTCTCTCTCTCTCTCAACTTCTCTCCGTAGAGCTCTACGTACGGAGAGAAGCAGCAGGGCAGGCCAGTGGAAAGAGCCTGGGCGTCAGGGGGTTTGGGTTCTGGTCCCGGTTCTGCCACTTGCCTGTTGGCAGAACTCGAGCAAGTCACGTAGACTGTGAGCCCCATATGGGACAGGGATTGTGTCCAACCTGATTCACTTGGATCACCCCCAGCACTTAAACCAGTGCTTGACACAGTGTATTTGCCTACCATATGCCAGAAGAAGAACAAGGAGGAGGAGGCGGCGGAGGAAGAGATGGAGGAAGAGTAGGAGAAGGAGGAGAAGGAGAACAACTTCACCTCTCTGGGCCTTGGTTTCCCTCATCTGTAAAACGGGGATTCGCTCCCCTGCTCTCCATCCCCCTCCAGACTGGTGAGCCCTGTGTGGGACCGGGACCGTGTCCGCCCCAGTGCTCCTTGTATCTGTCCCAGCGGAGCCGTGTTCGGTGCCTGGCACCCAGCGAGCGCCTCCCTGATATCACAGTTATTACCGTGCACCACCAGCTCCAGATATCAAGATACAGCTGCCTGGAACATCCCGGCCTCGGGGAAGGCCAAACCTCAGTCAGCAACTTTTCGATTCTGACGACTTCTCCCTGGACCCGGCACGCACAGAGCGTGTGTGCTTAGGAGGGATTCTCTCTCACCGATGCTGAGTTGGGGTTTTGGCTGAGAAATCCGTGGCAGCAGCCCCCAGTGAGCACTCCGGAGTGGGTTTCTCTTCCCGCGGGGCTCTGCGAGAACTGAGCGGAACTAGAACCCCGGCGCCCTGAGAAGAAACCTTACGCAAAGCCCGGAATTGAACATTCTAGAGGCACAGAGATCCACGGCAACTATTCGGAGGAAGAGGAAACCTCAGCCGCTCTCCACAGGAGCCAAGCCGAAGAACGGGATGGAATCCCACAGCCACAGCACCTTGCCCACCTGGGGCTGGCTCCGGACGAAACGCTCACCTGCCTCCCCGACGCCACCGGCTCCCTTTCCCTCCCGTGTGCAGCCCCGAACTCTGTGCGACGCCACAGCTTGCGGCTGGGAGGCGGTGGGGGCCAGGGACGAGAGAAGCAGTGGGGCGGCCTGGTGCCAAGCGACCAGGCCTGGGAGTCAGAGGACCTGGGTTCTCATCCTGGCTCTGCCAGCTGCCTGCTGTCGTTTCACTTCTCTGGGTCTCAGTTGCCCCATCTGGAAAACGGGGACTAAAGACCGGTTTTCCCTCCTACTTGGACTATGAACCCCATGGGGGGTGGATGTACCAACCTATCTCGTATCTACCCGGTACTCAGTACAGTGCTTGGCTCACGATAAGTGTTTGACAAATACATTATTATTACTATTATCCTTATTTTGACCCACGCCTTGAGGGAGCTCAGAATTCCTCTTGGATTCGTCGCATCGGGATAACTGAACCCGGAGCGGACGTAATTTACAAATGCCGAGGAAAGATATTTACCTACCAGGTTGGAGTGGACTGAGGTAATTCCTACAACAGAGGAGCTTGGGAATATTTTTTCCAGAGTCCAAAAACTCCATTAAAAAGAGAGCCGCCATCTAATAAAGTAGACCCAGATTGCAGTTCCAGGAGGAACCAATTGTTAAAATAGGGCGTTTCCCGCGAGACCCCAGGCAGCACTGCCCGGGCGTGGGGGCGCTCGGACTCCACTGGGGCGACCACTACCCCACGGGCGCCCGCCTGTCTGGGCCAGCGGGGGGCACTCTTTGGGCGCAAGCATGCCCAGACCCGAGGAGGGCTACGGGACGCGGCCCCCGCCCGTGGTCGAGGAGGGATGGGGACACCTTTCTTCACCCTGCATTAAAATCTTTCCCGTAGAGCCGTCGCCCAATCGGTGTGTCTTACTTGCCCCCGATTCCAAAACCAATTTCACTTGGCCCAGAGAGTGCCAGCGCTGGGGTTTCTCGGGCTCTGTCGGACCGAAGCCACTCGAGACGCCAGACCCACTAGAGGCGCCCCTGGGCCTCCTTCGCCCTGTACGTGCCCAGGTTGGCACAGATGAAGTGCCCCCGCCGTATATCAGAGACCAATACTTTCATTCGTAGAACCGCGATACCCGGTTGAAACGTATCGTGCGGGCTAGGGCCGATTTGAATGCAACCCATGATGCCCGGCACTTAGAACAGTGCTCGGCACACAGTAAGTGCTTCACAGATACATTATTATTATTATTATTACTATTATCACATACCTGCGGTCAAAGCGGCGATACCTGTGATGCCTACGAGCTTTCCGAGGAAAAGCACCTCTCCAGGGACTGAAGACAGCCGCTACATTGCACCACAGCCCCGTGCTCGGACCCCCTCCCCACCCCACCATGCAGCTGGTATTTCCTTTTAGGCTCTGCCCCCCCCACTCCAAGCATGGCTGAAACGGCATTCGTGAGAGAGGTCATGGTCCAAAATGTCAAAATCTGAGCCAAGAGGCTCCGTCCCCTGTGGCTTACTCGACATAAAACCCATCGCACAGCCGTCCGCCTGGCTTTGGGTCAAATCATGCTCTGACTGACCCGTCCTCAGAGATCAAGAAACGTAGACCGAAGTCGTGATCAACGTCAAAGGCCTCTCTCGAGCACTAATTCCACCCAACCAAACCCTAAGAAATCCACCGAGAAGCTCGGGGCACGAGGCCCGCGCCTGCCAGTCTTTGCGGAGTCTGACGTCAGAGACTCAGCTGCTACACTGCCCGGGACATATCTCCACTTCGACCTCCCACGTGGCCCCTATCCGTTTCGCATGGTGATCTGCCTGGCTTCCGCCCCCGACGTTGGAGCGCCGGCTCCCAGGGGGCGGGGGCCGGGACCTATTTGCACTGAACTCTCTCGAGGGTCCGGCACAATGCTTGGCACGGAGCAGGTGCCCACGAATACCACTGATCGAACCAATGAATGAATGACTTCAGAGGGAAAAATGCCACCCTCCAATAACAGAAACTAAAAACATGCCCGGCTCCGGCGACCGAATCGTGCTCGGATGGCGGGAGACCGTTCCACGGAGCCGCGGTACGGAACGCGAGGCCGGAATGCACCCTGCTTTTTTCGGACACCGCCCGTCTTACCGGTCAAAACATCACTTTCACGAGGAACGCAAACCGAAGCGAGTCGGTACTTACCGTGCCATTTGCCTTTGTACACCGTCCCAAAAGAACCCGACCCTATTCTGGTGGACAGCATGACTTCACTCGCTTCTATTTCCCAGTAATAACTGGAATCTCTCTGTCCTCGCGGCCTCTGGAACAAGGAAATATTTCAGAGCGTTGGGCGGGGGGCCCCGGGCCCTACCCCAACCCCCCCATCTCCCTAAACATTTATTTTGGGGTCAGTGGGTGGTGAAAAAGGACACATCAGACAGGGAAGAGTTCGCCTGAGGGGCCCGCACTAAGCAGAATGGTGGGGTTCTTACCCACCACCAGTGTCCAAAAGGAAAGCCATGTTCACAGATCTGGGGGCCGAGGGAAAACTCAGAGCCCAACTGGGGACTGGGAAAGCTCAAGAGAAGTAGTCCTTGCAGTCACTAAAGAGAAATCCCACACTGATTCTTCTTTATTTGGGGCTGGCGGCTTGGTCCCACTTTATTGAAAGGTTCAACTCAATGGCTACCATCTTCCCCAACTCCGATCCTCTGGAAAAGACAACCTATTCCCACGGCCGCTTCTTCCCCCAAATGCCTGCCCTACAGCAAATCCTCAGTTTTCTCCCATGAGCACCCAGAAAGCTGACATTGCCAATCAACACAAATTTCACATTCCTATGATTTCGGCCATTTTCTCCACAATACTTGGTTCCAAAGAAAGACGTTCAATGGCTGCCCTTTTCTTTATGAACAGAAAGAAAAACGAAAACACTCCACCTCAAACCCCACCACACCCTAGTGCCCAACTTGAGATGCCCAACAAGGTACCCGGTCAGTAGCCGCCCCGGACTTACAATTTTATTTTTCTCTTGGGTGCTGGATCCTGGAGCTCGCTCTCTGTGTGCTGGAACAGGGGTTTTGGGCTGAGACCAGCCTGTTGGGCTCAGATTGTTGGGGCTGCTGGACAGGGCCGAAGGGGAGGCTTAACACACAAGACAAATGTTACCGGGGTAAAGTTAAGCCAACGAGAGCAAAAATATCCCGCAGACAAGGCTATTACTAGGTACAGGTACCTGATTCACAGTGACTCCACATCGCACCCTAAAAGAAAAAAGGAAAAAGTTGGTCACCGCTTCGTAGGCAAGGCCTTCTGGGGCTAACGAGCACGATGTGGGCAGCAGGGCTCGGAAAGATCATGCTTTATCTTTCGAACCCCATATAATCGGGGGGGGGGGGGGGCACGTGAAGAGGGAGAGCCCACCCAGCGCTCCCCACCCTGCTCTCATCGAACAGGAGCCCAGTTGACAGTCACCCGCCACCCTCAGGAAACCTTATCCTTTCCCAAGAGGCAATGGGCCCTGGCACGGCCAGCAGGAATGTATGGTCACGAAGAGATCCTGGGAATCACCCTTTGTTGACCTCTCCAGGTTCCTGAGTTTTACTGCTTCAAAATCGCTGTGGAGTCACTGGGTAAGCAGTTGCACTCCAGATGCCATCTCATACCATTTTCGGGGCCACGTCAAACTGCCTCATTGGGCTTGGGGCCGGGCGAGGGGAGTCGCCGCACTTTTCCTATCTGCTTTCAGGAGGGAGCTCTCCGGCCCTGAAGAAGGTCCCTGTGCTTTCGCCGATCTTAATGTGCACCCAAACTGCGCTTCGGTTCAGGGTCAAGGTCCTTCCTAGCCTGGGCTTTTAAGGAACTAGCTCCTGTCGCTCTGGCTTGCCTCGGGTTCCCTTCGCACGCCCGACCTCTACACCCTCCTCATGGCCCCCACTCTCTGATGGACTCTAACTTCTTTGTCCATCGGCACGACGAGATCCCACTCAGACCTCATATTCCCTTAGGGGATGATTTTGGTTTTGCCTTTAAGGAGGAACCTCCGAGGGACGGGCTTGAAAAATCAGATCTCAATTTTTTTTGGTGGATGGCAGAGTGCAAGTTAAAAAAAATAAAAGAATTGCAAAAAGTCTCCAGGCTTGAAGCTGGAGTGACGGTCAACCGACGGTGAAGAAGAAAGAGAGGAAGAAGAACGCTACATCCCACAGTAAACCCGATCCCCAACAAGGCCACAGGATCAATTCCGGCACTGTGGATGTTTCATGGCCGAGAGGCCGCCGCCTCCTGCCCGCTATTCCCCTAATGAGGCGGTTTCATGTTCGGCCCGATGATCTGCCCTTCCTTCCCTCCTTCCCGTCCAACTGCAGCAGTCGGGCAACTGTTCAAATAATCGCTCTCCCAACTGGACGTGTCTGAGCTCTCTCACACAACTCCCTTCACGGCAGACTAAAATTCCAACTCTGCTGGAGACTAAAATCGATTCTGCCGGAAAGTAGCCCTCTTTCTCCTTCCCCGAGATCTGGGACGAGTCCATAGGTCGGGTCAAAATTCTAACCATTCAGGGTGCTCCGCGTCGGCTCAAAACAACTACGGAGGCAAGACGAAGCAGTAACGTGCCTTGAAGGGAGGGCGGATCGTTGGGAAAACCTGAATAGAAAGCACTCGGCCTCTAAGAGGCCGCCCACGGCCCTTTCTGACGGCACTGGGTTGCTTCCACTGAAAACAAAAAATGATTACATTGTAATCAGTTCCTCTGGTGGGATTTCTGCGGATTTGGGGGGGCGGGGGGTGGAAGGCTCACCCCTACTTCTGTTGCCAAGAATCAGGAGAAAAATGTGCCCGCCTGCTGTGTTCACCGCTCTCCAATGAAGAGGGTTAAAATCCTAGCCGGGATCCCTCCTGCAAACATAGTGCCGCTTCCCCGGGGAGCCTCATCCGCAGGGCTCGTGGTGGGCGGGGGCGGACGGGTGGCTACAGGAATCGTTCCAAACCCCACCGTGGGAGGGGACACCCTGGCTGATTCTTGACTCGTGCTCCGGTGAGATCGGAGGCGCCATCTGCAGATGACCCACTTTCCAATCGGTGAAACGACTATTTCTGACACACGTCAGCCCACTCTCTGGCTGGTGAGAGACTGAATGCTGGATTTCTAAAGGAGCTACATACAAAACCCCCGCCGGAGCCATATCTGGCCTGGACGGCCGGTGGCCCCCGACCCGCTATCCCAGCCGAGTGAAAACGGGAGGCACACGTCCACCGCTTTTCACCTCCGACATCTTCTAAGCCAACACCACCACCTAGAGCGTCTACTGCCTTCTGCTCCCACGCTGGCAAGTTCAAGAAAGAAACTGGTTTGGCAAGGAACGGTTAATCTAAAAGGTTCGACAATGTCATTTAGAGCCTGCTGTCTCGCAGGCGAAGCCATCCCCTGTTAATTACAAGAAAGCAAAGGCACGAAGAAGAATACCTACTCTTCCCCTCAAACAAAATCGTCTGCACCGCGACCTGGGAGAAGCATTCAGGCTGTTATTCTAGTCCAAAGCAAGGAGAAATAAAAGAAGAATAAAGAACAAAGGAAGTATTTTAGGTGTTTTCAGTTGAATCGGAAAAGCCAAAGCAAATCAAACGCAGCATCAGAAGGCCAAGAAAGGGAAAAGGCAGCTTGGAAGCAAGCGCAAGCACCGCGGAGGGTTGGGGTGAGTTTGAAACAAACCGCCGGCCTTCCGCCAGGTGGGAATTTCACACTCAAAGCTTCAACGCTGGGACTCCTCTATACACGGCACACCGAGAAGCCTTCCCCAATTTGCTCGTGCACAACGCACAGGTAAATTCCATTCTCCTCGAGAGCCCCCTCTCCAGGTCTCAAAAGACTGGACCGGGCAGCGCCTCTGCCGGTCTCTACCCCGGGGGAGATGCCATCGGGGAGGGAGCGGTCTCTGGGGCCTCCCGAGAAGCACCCCCAGCTGGGCCAACGGTCCTCCTTGCCATTTAGGGAAGGGCCTCCAGGCTTTAAAAGGGACCTCCGATCCCCAGAAAACGCAGGACGCTGGACCGGGCTGACCCAATTCAGATCAATGGGATTTACCTGCTCCTTCACATTCCCTTCGGCCCCAACCAACACCGTTCCAGATCACATCTGGCAAAGAGACGGTCCAGGGGCCGATAAGCCCCGGGTTGTTACATATGTGACCCAATCACCTAGATGGGGTTAGGAAGGAAGCAAGGCCACTTGAGAGGTGCACACACACACACACACAGAGACACGTATACGCCCTCCCACCCTGACCCCTACACCCATGGGTGAAAAAGCACGGTTAAAGACGCCGGGCAGCACATCGGAATCTTGGAAATACATGGCCACCGACCATTCGCCTGAGCAATCTTATACCTCAATGATCCTGCTGTCTACGGGCATGGTGGTGCTGACGCTGACCATGTGGACATTTGGGGTGGACGTTGATCTCTGCCTCTGGGAAAGGGAGCCCTCGGAGGAGGATGGGCTGGACGTGCTGAACGTGAAGGCGTGGGGCGTCGAATAGCGATGTTGAGAACTAGGAAGGGAAAAGAACCACGGGCACGATGAACTTGCCCCTCCGGCAAAAGGCTTCGACTAGCGACCACGGGGCGCACGACTCCTGAACGGCGCCGCGGCCCGTCAACAGGGACAACGGGGCTGCTAGGCGAGGAACCAGACGTCAAGAGCGCCACTGCTGCGGGCGATCGATCCGTCAATCGACAGCATTTGTTGAGTGCTTCCTGTGTGCAGAGTATTCGACTGAGCGCTTGGGGGGGGTGGGTACAGAGAACAGAGGCGGTAGGCACGTTCCCCGCCCACGAGGAGCTTACGGTCTAGACGGGGAGACAGACATTCACAGACATATGGACGTAAGTGCTGTGGGGGTGAATAAAAGGGTGCAGAGGCAAGTGCAAGGTACAGCATTTTCATCCAGCTTGGGGAAGACCCACTACCTACTTCTACTCTCTCTCTCTCTCTCTTTCTCCCTCCTTCACACCCTAGCGCTAGGCACCTAGTAAGTGCTGAACAAGCCCCACGGTTGTTATTATTGTTCTAACCAGCCTGCTGAACACAGAGCAGGCCAGAAGCCTGCCGCGTCCCCGGGAAAGGACGGGCTCGTGTCGGCCAACCACACACCACCTATTTCAGCTAGTTGGAGCTTGCCCGGGGTTCATTTGAGGACGAAATTGAAGGGCTTTGTGCAAGACACTGACAGATGGCAGGACCTGCCTGACGTGTTCAGAAACAGCCTACAACCTGAGCCATTACTGAAATCTCTGCCTCTCTTTCCTCCCCTCCCTCCCCAGCCCCCCAACAAATCGAGCCATTTCACAAATGACAAACACAGTTTCTCGGGCAGGACTCATTTAGAAACGTGAAAGTTGGTGGGGGGGCGGGAGGGGCCGCGAGCTACAAACCATCGGCCCCAAATGGCAGAAGAGAGCTGCCTGCCGCCCGCTGAGCCCATGCCAGCCAGTCTCCTGGTTGCAGGGGGGAGGAGGAGGACAGCTTCCTCATTCGGTCTCCCGTCAGGCTTCTTGGCCAACTCGCCACTGAAAGTCCACCCCTCCATACGCCACGCCTGACCAGGGGGCAAGTTTTCCCAAGGAAGTCCTCCCTTTCTCCCAGAGAAAAGGGCTTCCACGGCACTTTCCGACGACTTTCAGAGGCCCCCGTGTCCGGCCCCTCCCGGCGGCAAGGCAGGCGCCCTCCCCTCCGTCAGCTCCACTGCACGCTCCAAAGTGGTCACCCCCTCTTCCTCACCTCTAGTTCCAACTATCCACCCAGCACTTAGTGTGGTGCCCGGCACATAGTAAGCGCTTAACAGATACCATAAAAAAAAAAAAAAAAAGGAGCCCGGCTTGGACCTGGCCATTCAAGACTTCAAGTCCCATCAGAATAGATTGGGATTTGCCACTCCACGTTCAACTCCGCCGCTGCCAGATATTTTCCTTTTGGAGAGTCCGCACGGCCCTCTCGCCCCCCCACCCCGGGGGGGGGGCGGGTTTCACTGTACACCTGGGCTAGGCCACTAGCGGGGCAGGATGCGACACCGGGAGACACGGTCGCAGCTGTTCGAGATCGTCGGCCCCGTGCCGCAGGACAACCAGCAGTGGGCCGGCACACAGCGGGGGCTGCGCCTCCCTAAAGCTCTCGACCTCTTGGGGTCAGACGGGCCCTGGCTTTTCTGCCGGCGGAAACTACCCACTGGCTGGGAAATGATCAGATGCCCTGGGCAAAGGAACAGTAAGGGCCAGGACTGGGAGATTTTCCTTCGGGCCCTGCGAATCTGTTCCACGGCAAGTCATTTTCGCCCACTGTCTAACGGAGCCACTAATGCGTCCAACCAAACTGACGTGGATGCTGCAAAAAGCAAAGCAGAGAAGTTAACCCTGTTCCTTGTGGGGAAAAGCCCTACCTTAGCAACACTAATTCTGCCACCTGTTTTTTCAGGCACATCGGCTTGTTCGAACAACTGTTTAGCTCTTTCTGGTCAGTTTCACACCTCTTCCAGATAACTTGTCAACTCCTCAAGCTCTACAAACCTGAACCTAATTTTAGGAGCTCAATGGCCAAAAGAGCGAGGTGTTAGTGAAAAGAACTGGTGATCTTACACAAGGCAGATTCATTTTAAAAGAGTAGCCTACTTTTCCACAGGTGGACCACCCCCGCCCCCCATCCAGATGGAATTCTTTATCATCCCGTCTCCACAGCTTCCAAAACGAATGCTCCGGAAAACCAGCAGCATACCTAACGGGTATTCTAGAAACAGACTCTCGCATGCGTCGCATGGTCAGGGGAGGTAGTGCAGGAACACCACTGTCGCCGATATTCGAATTTGGGAACAATCTGAAAGGGAGAACAGAAAGAGATTGGTCTGCTTCTTCCGGTTTAGAGATGGCACCAGCCCCCCGGGACGCGACTTTGGGCAAGACAGAGAAAAGGGCCAACCAAGTGGGGAACTAAGCATTCCAAAAATAAATAAAGAAATCCCCTCCTCTCCCCATTTCACCCAAACTGACTCCCTCCCTAAGCACACATCCCAGGACGACTCAATCAACTGAACAACAGTACTTCTTGAACGGTAGAGTTAGTAGACACTATCCTTGCCCTCAAGAAGCTTCCGACCCAGGGGACTCAGAGACACCTAGGGACCGAGAGGGAGGGCTCTTTCTACGGTGACAGGGCAGGCGGCCCGACCTGAACAGCCAGCTCCTCCGGGTGTTCGGAACCAGAGACGGCTAACAGAAGCACCCTGCCGGGCGGCTGCAACCACCAACCCGCACCACGGTAAGAGGGCCCCCAGACCAAAATCGCCCCGGGCTTGGAAGACTCGCCACGGATCCCGGTTGAATCACGTCTGGAAAGCCGGGTTGGTTGCAAAGAATGGGCCCCGCGGGGTTGGTCCAGAAAGGGGGAACCTGCATCGCTTCAGGCAGGTACCAACGCAAGCCAAATATGGACGGGCCCAGTGAGGCACTGTGGCGTCGCCTCGATCTGACTTTTTAGGCTTATTGGGCACATGAGCGAAACAGCAGTCTGATGCCATGTGCGATTTGCCGGCTTAAAATGGGTCGGGTCGATTTTTCCGGTAAAAACACCTGCATGTTTCACCCATAATCAATCTGCACCTTGATCACCCTAACTGGAAAAGTCCGAAGGGAACAAGAAGGGCCCTCTCCTCCCCTCCTGTTTTTCTGGTCTGAATGGTGACAATAGCCTAATTCCAACAGCTGGATAATTGGCTTCCCTTCAGCAGTTCATCACAGAGTGTTACGTCCTAGCAATGAGCATCAACTGGTCTAGCGAGATCTCTCTCTCTTGTTGCCAGGGCTGATGTTCACACCAGCCACTCCATCACTGGTATTTACTGAGCACTTTCTGTGGGGAGAGCATCCAACTAAGCACCTGGGAGATTGCGCTACAACAGTTAGTAGACACGTTCCCTGCCCCCAAGGAGTTTACAGCCTAGAGGGGGAAACGGACGTTAAAATCAATTACAGACGGGGGAAGCGGCAGAGTATAAGGCTACGGACATCAGCGTCTCCGCCTGTGGACTGTAAGCTCGTTGTGGGCAGGGAACGTGTCTACCAGCTCTGCTGTGCTGTCCTCTCCCAAGCGCTTACGACCCTGCTCTGCACACAGTAGGCGCTCAAGAAATACGATTCATTAATTGTTGTGGGATGGGCATCAAAGTGCCTAGGGGGTACGGAGCCAAGTACGTAGGTGACTCAGGAAGGAGGGAGAAGAGGGTGGGGAGATGGGAGGCTAAGCAAGGCTTCCTCGAGGAGATGTGATTTTAGTAGGGCTTTGAAGATGGTGGCTTGTAAAATCGATAGATGGATCTTATGTTCTGAGTGCTGACCGTGTGCAGAGCACTGTACCAAGCGCTTGGGAGAGTTCAATACAACAGATGCGTTCCCTGCCCACAACGAGTTGACAGTCTAGATATGAAGGAAGAGGGAGTTCCAGGCTGGAGGGAGGGAGGGAGCCAGGGGTCGGAGGCGAGAGAGAGAGAGAGAGAGAGAGACGCGAGCGAGGCACAGCGAGTAGGTTCATGAGGATGATGACGATGTTAACTGTTGCTGTTAGAGGAGCAAAGGGTGCAGGCTGGGCAGCATGGTGACAGTTTGGATGGAGAGGGAGGGGTAGATTCTGGTGATGTGAAGGTAGAACTGGCAGGATCTGGTGACTGACTCAACACACGGGCGAAAGGAGAGAGATGAGAGAAGGGTGGTGCCATCCAGCCGAACCCCAATAACATGGCCGAGGGGCCCCAAGCCTCAGGGCAGCCCCCCGCCCGGGAAAAGTCAGTGGCATCACCAAACGCATCTTCATCGGCTCCCAGAATCCAAGAGGAGGAAAACAAAGGAGAGAGAGAGGGAGGGAGAGAGAGAGAGAGAGAGAGAGAGAGAGAGAGAGAGGGAGAGAGAGCGAGCGCATGTGCACAAAGGCATTCTTACAAAAGCTGTCTGATATTGCTCCAGTCCACACACATCGTAGGGACTTTGGTGCTACAATGCTCGTGAAATTTGTATCCACACGTCTGACATCGGAAGCCATTCAGGAGGAACTTCTGGCAGATGTCGCAGAAGGCAAGCTTTAAGAAAGTCTTCCGAGCCTGAAACGGAGAAAGACGGGGCGGGGGGAGGGAAGGGGTGCAGAACATTACATTCTAAATAAAACACCACAGAAATCATTAAAAAGCCAGATGACAAGTCCCCTTCTGTCCAAAAAGGGAAAGATCTTAGAAGATCGAGACTCATTCCCAGGCCCTACCACTGCAGCACTGCAGCCCTGTCTGATGTTACTTCAAATTCTTCTCGACTGTGAGTTGTCGAATCGCCTTGCATCCGTCTGCGGTCCTTAATAATTCAGCCACACCGCCCCCATCATCGACAACAACTCCCTACCCAATTCAAAAGACCCAGACTCTAAGGAGAGAAGGAAAATCCCTGCTACGTACAAAGTTGTGGGTTGTGAGGGGAACATGATCCAGGAAATCTACTTGAAGTTCTTCTCCGATCAGAGAGGCTGCGTCAGTATTCCAATCCAAGCGCGCTTTTTTACTAAAAGGGAAAAAGATGGACAAGCTGCTTGGCTCCATGACGTAACCTGGGCGGTGCGCAGTCTCGCCCCAAACCAAAGGATCACTGCGACCCTGCCACCTTAAAGCGGTAATGACCCCAGGGAGGCGGGTGTCTACCGTCCTTCCCGCCTTTCCGTTGGGAGACTGTGGTGGGCGTCTGCTCGCCCATTCAGCTGGGCCCCTCCCAGCACCCCGGTCAGGGCACTAGTGTCCAACCGGAGTCTCCCGGGTCCGCGCCACCGTGGGCGCACGGACCGTCGCTCTCGCTGCTATCCGGCTTCGGCGGGAGTCCTCCGAGAGCACGTCGGCAATCTCCGGGGGGCCGGATTCAATAAAGGGTCTCCCAAGCCCTAGGACATGAGGCGAGGCCCGGGGGTCCCGCTCTCGGATAAGGGAGGCATAAGTCTCCTGGGGAAGAGAATCCAGGGAGAGGAGAGCAGCCGGCCGTCGGTCGGCCTCTGCCCCGCCCCACTCCCGGAGAACTCCGGGCCCCTGCAGGATCTCAGAGCGGGAGACTGGGAGAGCCGGCCTGCCGGGGGTCCTGGGAGAGGGGCCTCAGACAGAGTCACAGTCCTGCGATCCACCTCCCGGTGACTCAGAACTGTGGCCCACAGGAAAGGTTGATCCTCAGTACAAAGCGGGGAAAGCTAAAGCCAGGTCCAAATGACCGACAATGCCCCCTAGACACAGCAACTCATCTCCCCTCAATCAGCATCATCATCACAGTGGCGTCTGTTAGACGCTATCCTAAGTGCCAAGCGCTGTACTAGGCTGCTGGGCTAGGTCTCGGGACCCTCTAAGAGAGGGTACTCACACCCGACACCCAGCCTGATCTTCCCCGAGACTACAGTCCCGGGGGTGGAGGGAAGGGGCGGATGAACCCCGAGGCCCAGAAAGAAACTCACGTTGCCACATATCAGCCGGGGTCAGGCGCCCTGACAAGCCTTAATCTTAGTGGAATGACTCACCACTGTGAAAAAACACAGAACGTGCTCTCCCAAACAGGGACGTTCCCAAGAAGCGGCCCGAGTCCGAGAAACGGCTCGGAGCCTCGCTCGGGAAGGGACGGGGCCGCTGGCCTCCGGCCGCCCTGCCTCTCGCTTACCCTTTATGTTCATGGAGGAGCCTGAATACGGCACAGCATTCCGGTTGCAGGCCCCGCACCTTGAGAGCTTTCATGAGGCAATCGTGTAAACTCATCCCGTTCCGCACATTTACCTGCAGGCAGAAAAACCACGGTGAACATCTGACCTCTTGCAAAGCCACCAGAGTGGCCGTGAACATGCCCTTAAGAGCGGCCCCGTAAATCAAACGCGGCATGCTTTGGTTCTACCCCTGTGATACTGGAGCTCCTAGTTATCCTCTTTCGGGGAAGAGGATTCCAACGGAGTCATGCCAGGGGGAAGGGGCTGGAGCGGAGGACCGGCCAAAGAGTGCCCCGTAGTCCTCACGCTTTCGGGGGCTTTTGGGGTCTGGGACTCAAAGACACCTCCTGAAAGGTCCAAGACCCCTGGTCCTGTCACGCCTCCAATGCCAGGCTTTCTCTCCTCCAGAAAGCAGCCTTGCTTCGCAGTAAGAAATCTCGCTTTGGGAGTAAAAGGATCTGGCTCACTTGCCCATCAAAATACCTGGAGCTCTTAAAAGAGCCGATGGAATTCCCAAATCTACATCTCCAGCCTTGATCTCTCTCCCTCTCTCTGGTCTCACATTTCCTCCTGCTTCAAGACATCTCTACTTGGATGGCCGCCCGTCACCTCAAACTGAACATGTCCAAAATCGAGATCCTTATCTTCCCACCCAAATCCTGTCCTCCCCCTAACTTTTCCATCACTGTAGACGGCACCACCATCCTTCCCGTCTCATAACCCTGTAACTTTGGCGTTATCCTTGCCCCCTCATTCATTCATCTGTATTTACTGAGTGCTTACTGTGTGCAGAGCACTGTACTAAGCGCTTGGAAAGTACAATTCGGCAACTGATAGAGACAATCCTTACCCAACAACGGGCTCACAGTCTAGAAGGGGGAGATAGACAACAAAAAAAGTTGACAGGCATCAACACCATCAAAATAAATAGAATCATAGATAGATAATAATGTTGATATTTGTTAAGCGCTTACTATGTGCAGAGCACTGTTCTAAGCGCTGGGGTAGATACAGGGTAATCAGGTTGCCCCACGTGAGGCTCACAGTTAATCCTCATTTTACAGATGAGGTAACTGAGGCACCGAGAAGTTAAGTGACTTGCCCACGGTCACACTGCTGACAAGTGGCAGAGCCGGGATTCGAACCGATGACCTCTGACTCCGAAGCGCAGGCTCTTTCCACTGAGCCACGCTGATACATACACATCAATAAAATAAAGTAATAAATAGGTACAAATATGCACAAGTGCTGTGGGGAGGGGAAGGGGGTAGAGCAGAGGGAGGGAGTAGGGGCAATGGGGGGGGGGGTAGAGGGAAAGGGAGGGCTCAGTCTGGGAAGGCCTCCGGGAGGAGGTGAGCTCTCAGTAGGGCTTTGAAGAGGGGAAGAGAGTTTGGCGGATGTGAGGAGGGAGGGCATTCCAGGTCAGAGGGCACTACTATCTCACCTCACTTCTCTCCTTTACATTCAATCATATTTACTGAGCGCTGACTGTGTGCAGAGCACTCTCCTTCTACAACCCAGCCCACACACTTCACTCAACTAGTTCTAACCCTCTCCCTGCGCCTTGATCTCACCTATCTCACCGCCAACCCCTCACCCACGTCCTTCCTCTGGCCTGGAACGCCCTCCCTCCTTAAATCCAACAATCACTCTCCCCCTCCTTCAAAGCCTTATTGAAGGCACATCTCCTCCAAGAGGCCTTCCAAGACTAGGCCACACCTTTCCTCATCTCCCACTCCCTTCTGTGTCCTGCTGACTTGCTCTCCTTGCTCTTTCCCCCTCCCAGCTCCACAGCACTTATATACATATCTGTCATTTTATTTATTTGTATTGATGTCTGACTCCCCCCGCACACTGTAAGCTCATTGTGGACGGGGAATGTGTCCCAAGCGTTTAGTACACTGCTCTGCATAAAGTAAGCACTCAATTAATACAACCGAATGAATGAATGAATCTGAACCACAAGGTCAGTTTTCGCTTCACTCTTTGTCGCTCTTCGTACTGGTCCACCCTTCCTCAGGTTGCACAGAATACTGAACCAAGTCCCTCCAGGGCGGTGGTGTGGACGAGCGGAATAGAGCCCGGGCCTGGGAGCCGGAGGACCTGGGTTCTCATCCCGGCTTCACCACCTGCCCGCTGAGTGACCTTAGGCGAGCCAATTCCCACCTCAGCGCCTCCCTTTCATTCAATCATATTTGATGATGATGATGATGCTATTTGTTAAGCGCTATGTGCCAAGCACTGTTCTAAGTGCTGGATATTGAGCGCTTACTGTGTACAGAACACTGTACCAAGGAGTTGGGAGAGTACAATATAATAGATTCCCTGCCCACAATAAGCTTACAGTCTAGAGGAGGGGAGACAAATATTAATATAAGTTCATGACAGATATGTACATAAATGCTGTGGGGCTGGGAGGGGGGAACAAAGGGAGCAAGTCAGGGTGACGCAGAAGGGAGTGGGAGAAGAGGAAAGGGTGGGCTTAGTCAGGGAAGACCTCCTGGAGGAGATGTGCCTTCAATAAGACTTTGGGGACGGGGCGGGGGGGGGGTGGTAACTGTCTGTCGGATTTGAGGTGGGAGGTCATGGGTGGGCGAGATAAGCGAGATCAAGGCACAGTGAGAAGGTTAGCATCAAAGGAGTGAAATGTGTGGTCTGAGTTGTAGAAGGAGAGTAGCGAGCTGAGGTAGGAGGGGGCAAGGTGATGGACTGCTTTAAAGCCAATGGTGAGGAGCTGAGGTTTTTGTTTGACGAGGAGGTGGATGGACAACCACTGGAGTTTTTTGAGGAGCGGGGGAGACATGTCCTGAACGTTTTTGTAGAAAAACGATCCGGGCAGCAGAGCGAAGTATGGACTGGAGTGGGGAGAGACGAAGAGGCTGGGAGGTCAGCAAGCAGGCTGATGTGGTAATCTGGACGGAGAGGAAAGGGAGGATTTTAGCGATGGAAATGGAGACTCAATTCCTATTCTCCCTCCTCCTCAGACTGGAAGCCCATGGGGGACAGGGAACTGGACTTACCTGATTTACCTTGATTCAACCCCAGTGCCTAGTACAGTGCTTGGCACAGAGTAAGCACTTCACGTTACCCCACTTATTATCATCAGTGGAATGAGTCCCAGTCCACGTCCGGCTCTGCCAGCGGCCAGCTGAGTGACTGCGGGCAAGTCATATACCCTCTCTGGGCCCCAGTTACTTCATCTATAAAACGGGGAGGAGATACCCGCTCTCCCTCCTACTAAGACCATGAGCCCCACGTGGGAGAGGGATAGTGTCCGACCTGATTATCATCTATCTACCCCAGTGCTTAGAACAGTGCTTGACACCCAGTAAGTGCCTAACAAATATAATAATAACGGTACTAATAATAATGGCAGGTGCTCTCCCTCCCTCTTCAACTGGGCCCCGTGTGGGGAGAGAGACTGTGTCTGGTCCGACTGGCTTGTAGCCCCTGTCCCCCACCCCCCAGCATTCAGCACAGTCCTGGGCACAGACTGGGTGCTAAACAAAGACATTAAGAAGAGCCGCTCTACTACCTACGCCCGGATAAGGACGATGCTTCCATTCTGTTACTCTACTAAAACCGAGGACTGGAATCTGAGTGGGAAGCATCAAGCCTCCTGCTGATGGCGGCGGCGGGAGCAGCAACAGGAATCTCTTGAGGATGAGGTGGTTTCTTCTGTCTATCTGGGCTACTGATGCACTTCCACGTGACAATAAAGGCCAATCCTAGGCCGGCTGGGGCCGCAGGCGCTTCTCCCGGGGACCTCCTCGAGCCGCTCTCTTCTCCGCTTCCCATGGACACCGGAGTTTTCCAAGAACCGGGTTTGAGGGCCGGCTCTGGCCGGCACCCGGAGGGGCTGCCCTCCCTTGCCCTCCACACGGATATCTGTATGGCCATCGACAAGACTACCCTTGAGACCCACTTCTCTTCTCCTCCTCCCCCCATCCCATTTTAAGGGGCCCTTCCTGCCCTTGGACCTGGAAGGTCTCCCGCAGGCAGCCTGGCCTGGTCTGGCTCTTTCAGGCCTGCACAAAGCCGGAAAAACAAACCTGACCTCCCAAGAACTAAGAGTACTTGATGGGCCACTCGATCGACTCGGGTTTAAAAAGGAGCCCCCGGCCCATGGCAACTTGGGAAGCATTTTCAAGGAACTTCAAAAGACGGCAGGCCGAATGGGGAACTGCTAAAACTGTACTCTGGTCCTCTTCGTCGAGTGGGGACTATTCTTCGCCAAGAGGCCAGGGAACGTCAGAGAGTCAGGAAAGTGAACAAAGAACAGGAAGACCGAGAAAATCAGGACCAACATCCAATTAGCTAAGATTGTTCAAAAGGCCAGATAATTAAGGGCAGGGACGACAGATTAGAGATTTCATGGTTGGCGAAAGAGGAGTCTAAGAGAAAAACTTACCCGTGACTTGGGGTTTCTACACTCAGCGTACTCCAATTCGATCCAGCAGGACCCCACTAATGCACTGGATGAAGAGCCTACCGGGTTTCTGCCACGCTAATTCACAAGCTTTCACCCATCTCTGGCTAAAACAGAACTCACCCCCGGCCGTCCGAACCAAATCTGAGTCGCACCGGGTAATCTCACGATGCCCTCCCAGAGAGGTGGCCGCTAAGATGTGCTGGGCACCGGGAAAAAGGCCAGGGACGGCTACCGCCCCTTGGCGAAGACCCAGAATGTGACAGCGAGAGAGGTAACCTGTGCTCACCACGGTCCTTTGCTTGTTGGGCAAGAAAACCCGAATGGTGTTACTTGTCTTGGAGGAATCCGTGAGCTTGCCATCATCCGACGCCCGGCGCTGGTAACCAAACTGCTGCACGATGGTGGGGGAGATGCAGCTGGAGCCGTCGAAGACCGAATCCTTGAATCCCAGACCATTGCTGATCGTCTTCCAAGCTCCCTGAAAGTGCTCCATTGATCCAGTTGACGCAAGTCAAGACCTGGCAGGAGGGAATGGGTGGGGGAGAGAGAGAGTGAGAAACCGCAAGAGCCCTCACTTCCCAGAGCCGCAGCCAACCCGAGCGAGCCGCTGAGCAAAACATTCCCAGAGCCGGGGGGAGAAGGACTATCCAAACGAGCCGGGGCCGGAGCCGGGCTAGTTCATACAATCCGGGCTTTGAGCGAGCGAGACGGGTCTGGCGCTCTCACAGGAGAGCACACACCTGGGCTGACGCTTCCCGCCCTCTTGGTGGACGCCCAATCCGGCCACCGGACTTGGAAAAAAGAACACACTCTTTTCCGGCAAGCTGCACCTCACCAGGCCTTTGACTGGGAGCTGGCGCTCCCTCACCTTGGGGACGGGGCTGCCCGGGCAGCACTATCAGGACTCAACAGAGCCTGGAGCTTGGTTGCCGCTGGCCTCGGCAGGCGAGACAGAAGGAGGTGCCCCCCGCGTTCTGGGTCACCAGAGTGGCCGCGCTGACCAAGCTGTGGGGGCGCCCCTTCAAAGGACGGAGGTGCCCCCCTCCCCCCGGCCCCCCCATGCTGAACGAGGCAGGCTTTTAGCGGCTCAGCTCAACGTCAGTCAGTGGTATTGACTGAGCGGTTACTGTGCACGGGATACTGGACTGAGCACCTGGGAGACTATACCACAATAGCGCTGGGAGGCACGATCCCTGCCCTCAAGGAGCTCACAGTCTACAGGGAGTGTCGGACGTTAAAATCAATTACAGAACGGGGAAGAGGCAGAGTATAAGGATATGGACACACCAGTCCTGGGGGGGCCGGTGGTGGGGTGGTGTCTATTCAAAGTGTTGAAGAGATAAGACTCAAATGCACGGGCAATGCAGAAGGGAGGATGAATTGGGGGGAGGGGGCGGGTAGAGATTAGGGGTTAGTCAGGGAAGGTTTCTTGGAGGAGATGGGATTTTAGGAGGGCTCTGAGAAGCATCATGACCTAGTGGAAAGGGCTCGGGCCTGGGAGTCAGAGGACCTGGGTTCTCATCCCGACTCCGTCACTTGTCTGCCGTGTGACCTTGGGCAAATCACAACTTCTCTGTGCCTCAGTTCCCTCATCTGGAAAACGGGGATTAAGACTGTGAGCCCCAAGTGGGACAACCTGATAACCTTGTATCTACCCCAGCGCTTAGAACGGTGCTTGGCACATAGTAAGCGCTTAACAAATACCATCCTCGTCAGTGCCTGGCACGTAGCACGGCACTTAAATATCACAATTATTATTTTATCATCACTGAGGGAGCTGAGAATGAGGTACAGTGAGTAGGTCTGCATCAGAGGAGCGAAGTGCGAGGGCTGGTTTGGAGAAGGAGAGCAAGGTCAGGTAGGAGGGGGGAGAGTCGACTGAGGGCCTTAAAAGCAGACGGTGAAGAGTTTCTGTGCTAACTCTCACCCAGGGAGCTAAATTCATAAATTCATAAATTCCTCAGGGAAGGGATGAGAGAAGCCGACGAGATAAAGAAAACCGGCTTTCAAAATGCACTTTTCCGCAGGCTTAGGGCACCGGGAAGAAGAACCTGAGGAAAACGAAAGGGGCCCAGGCGAGCTGCCGGTACAGCAGAACAGAAGATAACGAGGCGCCGAGTTCCCTTAACCAAGAACTCGAGGGACCTGAAGGGGAAATGGAAAAAAAAAACAGACCAGACAGCTCGACCCAAACCAGATACGGCATTTATAATGGCGATGGTATTCATTAGGCGAGAGCGATGTGCCCAGCACCATCCCCAATCAACTGTAGGCTCCATGGGGGCAGAGAACGGGTCTACCAATTCTGCTGTACCGTCCTCTGCCGAGCGCTCGGTCCAGTGCTCTGCACACAGTGAGCGCTCGATAGGTACCACAGAACGAGTGACTCACTGCACCAAGAGAACCCGATCGGACCCAGCCCTTGCCCCCCGCAGGGCTCACTTTCTATGAGGGAAATCAGTAGAGAAGTGCGCAAAGAAAACACCATCATGTAGGGACAGGAGTAGAGGAGCCAAAGGCGGAAAGGAGATGCAGCAGCATGCGGCCTAAAAAACACACACCCAAATTCTTCCACCACACTGGGCCAAAGAGGGAGGATGCCAGGATGGTTAATGGGGTTTTGTTCGGTGGGATGGATTTACATCAGCAGAGTCTGATGCCACACACCCTGAGGAGATGGGGGGAGAGGGGGCGGCGCGGGGGGAGAGGCGTCCCACAAAACCGAGCGGTGTTGCTGCACAGCCCGCTAGCCATCATTTGCGATAAAAGTGGGGAAGAGAGAAGCCTTTGAAGACTGGGAAAGGAGAAATGTTGGGCCCAGCTTTAAAGGGGGGGGGGGGGCAGGGGGAACAAGCCCTTAGAACAGACAGGCCAGTCAGTTTAACAGCCATGGGGACTGAGTCTCTGAACTGGAGGCAGTGTGTGGCTTGGTTAGTGGAAGGATCACAGGATTGGAGGGGGAGAGGGGGGAGGAGGGGCGGCCCTCAGTCCCAAGGTCCCTTCAAAGGGAATTGAAGTATTCTTCCCATGGGGAAGAGGAGAGGGAAAGGTCTTAATCCCCACTGCTGAGAGGAGAGTCCGACCATTCTAAACTGGGAGGTTCTGGGGGTTGCGGGGCGCAGCCACAGAGAGGAAGGCCGAGTGGGGCTCCAGGTCGGGGAGCAGCTCCCCGGGGCAGGGGAACATGAGACGCCCCTCCCTGCAGTGCCACCACTCCGGGGGCCCGAGGGAAGTGAAAGAATGAAACGGAAAATCCTGCAGGTGAAAAGGAAGGCCAGGGTGACGGAGCCCGGATCGACTCCCCCGTTTCCGCACCGTCGGGATCACACAGACGAACAGAGCACCTTTAGATTCTTGCCGTAGCCAGTCTGAGCAGCTACGTGCACTTTCCAAGAAGCTGTCGTTGGGATATTTTCTGTTAAATAAAATCCCCGGCACCGCCCTGAGTTTTAAAAACACAGATCTCACTGGAACTACTCACATCCAAATGTTTCCTAGAAATCTGGAAAAAGTTTGGGGTTTGGGAAAGTAGAACGGCCTTTGAATTACTGCCACCAGAGACTCAAAGACACTCGGGGGTGCCCAGAATTTGGGGAGGGAATTTTCCCAGTGAAAAACGCCTCAGCAAATCTTGTGCTCGGGGAAGCGGCCTAGCAGAAAGAACCGGGGCCTGAGAGTCAGAGGACCCGGGTTCTCATCCCAGCTCCTCCACCTGCCTGCCTTGTGACCCCAAGCCAGTCGCTTCACTTCTCTGGGCTTCGGTTTCCATCTGTCGAATGGGGATTCAAGACCCCGTCTCCCTCCCACTTAGATCAGGAGCCCCATTGAGGGCGGGGACTGTGTCCAACTGATTATTCTTCATTCTCCCCAGCGTTTGGCGCACAGTAAGCGCTTAACAGACACCATCATTGTGATTAATTATTATTATTGCCCTGGCTGCCAGTTCACCGGTGCGGGGAGAGGTCTGGGAGAGGCCGGCTCCTGGCGGCCCCCAGGTTTCCACTCCAGGTCCCCTGCCGCCGATGGCCAATGCGGTGGCTAATCCTCTCAATTGACTCCACTTCCCTACTTGTGTGGACGCCTGCTGCTTTTTGGTGGAGAGAGGGGTGGGGGAGGCTGGGGGGCCAGGGCTTTTTCCTCTTGGTGTGTTTCTTCCTCTGTCAGCTGGGGCACGTTATGGGCGGGGAATGTTTATTGTTATACTGTCCTCTCCCAAGCGCTTAGCAAAGGGCTCGGCACACAGTAAGTGCTCAATAAATACAACTGACTGGCTGACAGAAATGGTAAGAAAAAAAAAAGAGAGGAAGGCCTTGGCGGGGGGGCAGCCGGGGGGAGCATTTCGGAGAATAACCCACTAGACTTAAGTTCTTCAAAGCCCAGAGGATGGTTTTTTTTATTTCCCCCTGTACCCTCCCAAGCACCCGGTCCAGGGCTCCGCAGACGGTAGGAGCTCTCAAGGGCTCCCAATCTAAGAAGGGGAGGGAAGACAGACACAGACATCAGAAGAAAACCCTGAACTCACTGTTACTGTGCTTGCAAGTCTAGCAACCGAAATACAAAAAGCAGAGGGTCGGAAAAGTCACCCTTTCTCACCCGGAAAATGATTAGGAGCGGGAAGAATTCACCTTCCTCCAGCATCCAGCGACTGGGGGGCGCTTGGTCCCGAGTTCGGAAAAGAGGCCCCGTGGCCAGAGGGACACAAGGACCAGAAATTTCACCGTTTCAGGCTTGGCTCTCCCCCTTTCGTAAAAGCAATGGGCGAGAGGCTGTCAGCTGGGACCCCCTCTCCTCTCGCCCCACGGACGGGAAGGCCGAGCGGGACGCCACCCAGGTCGGCGCCTCTCCTCCTGCCTCCGCACTCCTACACCCTCCCCTTAGCGGGGCACCCAGCAGCACTCTGAATATGTTTTACAGGGCCCCGATCAATCGGTCCATCAACCAACGGTGTTTATTGAGCGGTGCTGTGAGCACAGACTTGTCACTACGCACCTGGGCGAGTCCGACAGCACTGGGTTGGCAGACACGATCCCCGCCCAAGAGGAGCCAGCAAGCTAACAAGCGCCTGCCGGGTGCGGAGCACTGAACTGAGGGCTTGAGAGAGGGCAATACCGTAAGAGACGTGAACTCTGCCCTCAATAGGCTTACGGTCCAACGCCCCTAAAAGGCACGGCCCCAGGACCCGCCATGGAACCCGCCCGGTTCCTCCTTCCTAGATGAGAAGGCTCGATCACACTGTCAATAAGGAACCACGTGCTGCACGCCGGCTCAAGGTTCGAACTCCCCGTTGCTTTGGGGTCGGTACCCACCACCACCATCGCCCTTTCCCAACCTCCCCCTAGATGGCCGGACGCATCCGGGCCAGGCGGAGACCTCGGCAGGTGGGGGGGGATGTGCAGCGCCCCGGGACCGACTGACCCCGAGGGGGCGGGAGAAATCCCGCCACTGAGCTGCTATAGGGTTCTCATCTCGGATCGTCCACTTGCCGGCTACGTAATAATAATACCTGTGGTATTTGTTAAGCGCTTATTGTGCGCCCGGCACTGTCCTGAGCGCCGGGTGGATACAAGCAAATTGGTTTGGACACGGTCCCCGTCTCACGTGGGGCTCACGGTCTCAATCCCCATTTTACGGATGAGGGAACTGAGGCCTAGAGAAGTGAAGTGACTTGCCCAAGGTCACAAGGCAGACAAGGAGCCAGGATCAGAACCCATGACCTTCCGGCTCCCGGGCCCGCGCTCCGTCCACCTCGCCACGCTGCTTCCCCGTGGCCTTGGGCAAGTGTCACTTCGGAAGAAAAATAATTAAAAGAGTAACTGTGGTATTTGTCAAGCGCTCACTCTGTGCCGTGCGCTGAACTAAGTCCTGGGGGGAGACACCAGATCAGCAGGTCAAGCACAGCCCCCGTCCCACATGGGGCGCTCAGTCCGAAGAGGAGGGCGAATGGGATTCTACCTTGTTTCCCCGGGACCTCGGTTCCCTCACCTGAAAGAAATGGAGGTAACCCCCCCCCCACCCCTTCCCTCCCCCTTAGGCTGTAGTCCATGTAGGACGGGGACTGTGTTTGGTCTGCTGGGCTCAGTACGGTGCCGAGCACACGGTAAAAGCGCTTAACCCCTATCCCAATTATCAGATGCCGTGTCCAATACTGATCTAATAACACGAAAACCCTCGGGCATCTTGAAATGTGCTTTCCGATTCCTGGAATCACTCGTGAGTCTTAAGTTAAACCCAAGTGGCCCCCAAGTGTAGCCTAAGAAATTCCAGGCACGATGTAACTTTAGTTGTCTCACTCGGTCAGCGGCCCAATCCGTGTCACTGCCTGGAGAACGTTTCGAGGGTTTAACTTCTCCCAAGGGGCCTTTTTTGGCTCCGACTCGAGTCCCTTCGACCGCGCCCGGCCGCCCGGCCCACCACCGGTAGGAATGCGCGCAAGTGCAGTGGGCGTATTCAGTCACCAGAAGGGACTGAGCTTTCCCTTCTCCCTCTGCTCTCTCTGCTCCCCCTCCGCCCTCTCCTCCCTCCCCCTTGCCCCCTTCACCTCCCCTCAGCTAAGCCCCCTTTCCCCCTTTTCCCCCTGCTCCTCCCCCCTCCCTCCCCTCAGCACTGTGCTCATTTGCATATATTTTATTACCCTATTTATTTTATTAATGAGGTGTACATCCCCTTGATTCTTTTTATCGTGATTAAGTTGTCTTGTTTTTGTCCATCTGTCTCCCCCAATTAGTCTGTAAGCCCGTCAATGGGCAGGGATGGTCTCTGTTGCCGAATTGTCCATTCCAAGCGCTTAGTACAGTGCTCTGCACATGGTAAGCGCTCAATAAATACTATTGAATGAATGAATGAATGAAACGGCCGCCAGGATCCCGAGCGGTCCGATGGGTGACGCACTGGGCAGGGGCCCGCTTCCCACCTCCCTTCAAAAATGAGGCAGGTAGGCGGACGGGGGGCACTGCCCTTCCTGCCCACGCACCCAAGTTCCCGACCAGAAGGTAAATATGGGGCCTTCTCCATCGGACAGGAAACCAAAGCGGTGGGACCGGCTCTCTAGACTCCAATTCCCAACGCCGCAACTGGGTGCCCGCTTCCCGTCTGGGTGTGCTAACCGGTCAACCCCCATCCCCAACCCCGATCTGCAAGAAGTCATCTTCTTCCCTGCTTCTGGTGGCGGAGGGGCTTTTAGAAAAACCCAACGAGACGCTCCAGAGAGAACTGGGGTATTCACTGGAATTCACATCCCTCTCTCTGTTGGTCATCGGCCAGCAAAAGCTCTGGGTGGGGCAGCCAGCCCCCTTGCCTGACTGAACACAGCAGTTCTCAATGGTAAAGGAATTTTATTTTTTGTATTTATTTCATGGTACTTGTTAAGTGCTTACTAGGTGCTGGGGCAGATATAAGCAGCATGGCCTAGTGGCAAGAGCACGGGCTTGGGAGTCAGAGGACGTGGGTTCTAATCCCGGCTCTGCCACTTGTCTGCTGTGAGACCTTGGACAAGTCACTTGATTTCTCTGGGCCTCAGTTCCCCTCATCCGTAAAATGGGGATTAAGACTGTGAGCCCCACAGTGGGGCAACCTGAATACCTTGCATCTACCCCAGCGCTTAGAACAATGTATGCACATAGTAAACACTTAACAAATACCATAATAATAAGGTAATCAGTTTGGACACAATCCACATCCCACATGGGCTCACTGTCTTTACCCCCATTTTGCAGGTGAGAGAACTGAGGCACAGAGAAGTGAAACGACTTGCCCAAGGTCACCCGGCAGATAAGCGGTGGGCCCGGGATTAGAACTCTGGTCTTCCGACTCCCAGGCCTGGGCTCTATCCACCAGACCACATTGGAAGCGCGGAGAGCAGCGCAATCATCCGCAAGAGAACAGGTTCCCAGGCGGCTGACTGAGGTCTCCACAGGAGCGGGCTGGGCCCAGAGAGACGGCCGGGAATGTGTCCACCAACTCTGTCACATGGCTACGCTGGACTCTCCCCCAAGTGCTTAGTACAGTGCTCTGCACACGGTCAAATCTCAATAACAAGAGCCATGGGTTGACTGACCTGCCCTCCTTCCACCCAAAACCATGGAGAGCAGCCCAACCTGCGACAACCGTCAGCATATGGGTCGCACCGACGGGACCAACGGCGAAGGGAGGCAGCGTGGACCCGGGGAAAGAGCGGGAGACGGGCGAGCGGCTCTGCCCCTGGCTCCGTGACCTTGGGCAAGTCACTTCACCTCTCTGGGCCTCCGGTTCCTCCTTTGGAAAATCCGGTTCCCCGATCGCCTTCTTGCCCTCTTAGGCCGTGAGCGCGGGAGGGGACGGGAACCGGGTCCCAGCCGATTCTCTTGCCTCCGCTGCACAAGGCTTGGCAGAAGGAACGCCTGATCGCTACCATTAAAAATAGAAAGGTCAGAGAGTGCCAACTGGGGAAAAAAATCCCAAACTTCACCGGAGCAGAGTAGGTGTGTTCTCTACCACACCCGCCTGGGACCGTGAGAGGGCTGAGAAGCAAGGTGGCGGCCTAGTGGAGAGAGCTCAGGCCGGGGGCTCGGGACACCGGGGTTCTCATCGCGGCTCCGCCGCTTGCCTGTCGGGGGTGACCTTGGGAGAGTCCTTTCGATTCTCTGGGCCTCGGTTTCCTCCTCGGTTTCCTTCGATCCCTGCCCTCCTACCCGCTTGGACCGGGGGCCCCACATGGGACAGGGACCATGTCCGACCTGATCACCTTAGATCTTCCCCAGTGCGGAGCGCTGTGCCTGGCACAGACTAAGCGGTGAACAAATACCACCGTTATCGGCATTCTCAAGGGCAGGGGCAAAGTCTTTCACTCCTACTGCACGCTCCCAAGTGCTCGGTACTGGGCTCTGCACCCAGCGGGTGCCCAATGGAAGAAAGGGGGGGGAGGGAGAAGAAGAAGAGGGTGGTGATCTACGGGAGATTGGGGAAACGAAGGCAGGAAGTAATCACAGGACACTGTGATTACCCTCACACAGATCAGTCGAATAATAAAATCCAGAAAAGAGGAGGAAATGAGGCTCTGGGGTAAGATAAATGACTATTTCCTGGAACTGCTAGGGAGAACAAGGAAAGAGAATATCCTGGATTTAATTCTGAGTAGTGGACAGGATATGATGCAGGAGGTACAGAGGTGGGATAGCTGCTCGGCAAATAGTGCACAAAACTCAATAAAACGCAGCCTTCTGGCCGGGAGGAGAGGGAAACAAAAAACCACAAGGACAACAAGAGGATTTTAAATGGTAAAAAAAAAAAAAAAAACTAGGAAAAAAGCCAGAAGTAATGGGGGGGCCGGGGGGAGGAGAGAGGAGAGAGGAGTTGTTGTAGCAGTGGGAGGGGGAGTGACGGTATTTATTAGTAACTACTAAAACCTGTTTTTTTTAGAAATCCCACACTGCTAACTGGAAGGGGAAAAGAGGGCAGGGGAGTGGGCGGAAAAAAAGTCATCCTTGCAAAACTGGAAGCGCACCCAACCGACGACAGGCAAATCCATTCAGGGTGGCTTGCCCACGGAACGGCCGTCTATAAAAAGGGTCGGTCTCCAGCACCGACGCTATGCTCACTGCGCCACAGCTATGCTGGGTGGGACACGTGAGGAGAATGAGCGACAGCAGGAGGTCCAGACAGCTGCTGCCCGGGGAGCACGCAGTGGGGAACCGAAAGCCAGGAGGGCAGAGAAAATGTTTTCAGGGCCGAGTAAGACCATCCCAACCGAAAATCAGCCAGTCGGTCAATCGGTGGCGTTCTTCGAGCACTTGCTATGTGCAAAGCACTGTACCGAGCACCTGGGAATCAGCCGACACGTTCCCCGCTCCCGACGAGCTGACCAACTGGGAGTCGGCTGCCGAGGAGAGAGCGGCGTGGCGCGCCGCTGGTGAACAACGAGAGACCAGGAAGCCAAGGTAGATGCTGTGCCAGACACGGCAAACATCAAACCTAACCCAATATGGGGTGGCCCTTTTTGGGCACGCAAGGTGGCCGGAGTCAGACCGTCATGGGTTCGAATTCCAGCTCCGCCCACTTGTCTGCCGTGTGACCCCGATCAAGTCACTTGCCTTCTCTGGGTCTTGTCTCCCCCTTTTAGACTCTGAGCCTGTTGTTGGGCGGGGACTGTCTCTATCTGTTGCCGAATTGTACACTCCAAGCGCTTAGTACAGTGCTCTGCACGCAGTAAGCACTCAACAAATACGACTGAATGGATGGGCTTCAGTTACCTCATCTGTAAAATGGGGTTTGAGATTGTGAGCCCCGCATGAGACAGGGACCGTGTCCAACCTGATCTGCTTGGGGTGGATACGGTCCCCGGCACATAGTAAGCACTTAACGAACACCACTATTATTATCATCATCATCATCCTGGGAACTGTGGAGCGGCAAGTCTCACTTCTCTAGCTGAGAAATCGGCGGAATGTGTAATTACCTTAAAGACTGGGGAATGCTGAGAAAGGCGCCTCCGGCTGGAAGAGAGCCCACGGGGTTTCGGAACGGGAAAAGATTCAGACTGTACCTCACCGATGGGCTGCAGCTCTGTGAAATGGGCATCCAGCACGGAGACGGAGGGGACCCCCCAGGAACCAAGAGGCTGCGCTTTTCCAAGGCCTTCAGCGAGGTTCATTACCAGCAACCGTGGGACTGGAAGGAAAAGTGAGGGCAGGAGGTACACCGGTCCCTGGGGAGGAGGCAGAAGGGGGACGCCATTCCTCCAGGGTTGGGATCCCGGGTTGGTTTGGTTTCACAGCTGCAGATACATCTGGGGAGGGGAGGGCGGGGATAAGGAGATGCCCAAAGTCTGCAGTCACCACTGAGCTCCTCGCTGTGGCGAGATGGCAGAGGGCAGGTGGGGAGTGGGGGAGTGAGCAGGAGGAGCTCTCCGAGACGGGAGAGTGGCTAAGACGTGGCAGGTGGGCGTCGGAGCAGCCTGGCCTGATGGCTCGCAGCTCACCGTCTCCCCGGTGCCACAGAGACGTCCCCCGGTCCCCCCTGGGCCCCGGTCCGGTGCGCCGCTGCCGCCCCGAAGGCCTTTGGCTTGGTAGCCCCTCCAGAAAACAATGGCTGGCCCGCACCTGGGATTCTGGTGCGCTGAGACTCACGCCTCCTTACGGGGAACATAACGAGCCGGAAAAGGGCAGGCAAGGCGATCGTGGGGATGGAGAAACTTACTCATCAAGACAGCGATGGCATCCGTCAAGCAACTTGAGCACTGTACTAAGTGCTCGGGAACAGTCCGGTCGGAGCAGACGACACTAGCCCTGACCTGCGGAAGCTTCTAGTCTAACGGGAGACCAACCGCCAGACAGAAAACAACTGATGGGGAAGAGGAGATGGGAAAGGACAGGTGGAAAAGCAAGTGCTTAAACAGTAGAGGATTCAAACTGATCTGGGCATAAGTGTCCTGGATGGTCATACTGATGGGAGTGCCAAGGAGACTGGAATCGGGGCGGGGATCGTGCCCTATCGACTCCATCGTTTTGGACTTTCCCAAGTGTTCAGTCCAGTGCTCCGCACGCAATAAACATTCAGAGACTACTGACTGATTGGCTGATTGACTGAAAGAGTTGAGAGGATGTGACCAGGGGAGGGGAAGGTGTACCTGGGAAGGCCTCCTGGAGAAGGAGGAACTTCAAAAAGGCAGTTCATTCATCCATTCATTCGATCGTATTTATTGAGCTCTTACTGTGTGCAGAGCACCGTACTAAGCGATTGGAACGCACAACTCGGCAAAGGAGAGAGACAGAGGTTAACATGGACAGAAGCCGAGGTCCGGTTGATGCGCTGGGAGAGGGCAAGCCAAGCTGCAGAGAGGGTGGGAGGCAGGAGAGAGAACCGGGCCCGGCGAGATGGTGAGAGGAAAGAACTGTGGTATCTGGAGCACGGGAGAAGGGCACGAAAGAGAAGAGGGAGCGAGCTGACAGTCGGGCGTTCCTCCTCGGAGACGTGTGGCCAGCGGCATCTGAGAAGGATCGTCCAAGCAGCAGAGTACGGACTGGGGAGAGGAGAGGCTGGAGGCGGGGGGGGGGGGGGGTGAAAGGCAAAGACAGAGAGAACAAAGGCTGGGGACTGGGAGAACCCACAATACCAGTTGACTAAATCGCACCCCATCGGGACTGGGGGCACGCTCCAAGCAGATACAGGGCACCAGGGTGGCGGATGAAATGACTGCACGCCAGCATGCCGCACTGAACAAGGGGAGGAACAGCAAGAACACAACCACCACCCCGGCTCCCCTCTCAACCCATCGATGACATTTATTGAGCGCTTACTGTGCGCAGGACACGGGCCTGAGAACTTGGGAAAGTCACAACACCAGAGCTGGGAGACGCACGAGCTCTCAGTCTATGGGGGAGAAGTCGGGGGCCCCCCTAGACAACGGCACGGTACCCAAGACGGCAAGCGTATCGTTGCCACCGTCGAGAGGCAAAATGCTGAGTGGATGGACCATTCGTCTGACCCAGGACTGACTTTCTGTTCTCCTAACGGCAACTTTCATCAAGGCTTTCCGAAAGCATTCGCAACTCGGATTTCGTCGATCTTAACTTGTATGGCTTTCACCGGCAAAGTTGAAATGCCCAGCCTGGAGTCAATATTTAGGTCAAGTGCTTGACTAATCAGCTCCTCCCAAGTTCCAAAATGCCACGTCCTTTGAACCACGGCATCCCAAAGAGGCCTCCAAACCACCAAAATGCCTGAACGTTAAGCTCCCGGAGAAGACCCTCCCCTTCCCCCTTCCCCAAGCAACTCAAGAAGCAGCGTGGCTTAGTGAAAAGAGCACAGACCCGGGAGTCAGAGGACCTGGGTTCTAATCCCAGATCGGCCACTTGTCTGCTGCGTGACCCTGGGCAAGTCACTTCGCTTCCCTGTGCCTCAGCTTCCTGAACCGGGAAATGCGGGTTAAGTACCCGTTCTCTCTCCTACTTAGACCGCGAGCCCCACGTGAGACAGGGACCGTGTCCGACCTAATTAACATGGACCTACCCCAGAACTTCAACTGTGTCTGACAAGTAACAAATACCACTTAAAATCAAATAAAAAAAAAAAAAAACCCACTCTGCCGCAACATCACGATGGCCCTGTTGAGAAAAAGAAAAAAATCACACTGCAATCCCCAGTGGCCTCAGTGAATGGGCGCGTCTCCGGGCTGCGGGATTCCGGGCAGCTGGCAATAAGCGGGGCCTAGCCAGGGGAAAGTACCAAGACTAGTTCGATGCCAATGACTTGGAAACCCAAGGCCCATTGGCTGAGAAACACCATCTGCCCCAAGGGCACCCAAGGGCTCAGACAGAAAGCCTCAGGCGAGGCTTTCAGAAACCCACATCAAGGCTTGCAAGTCCGATCACGGAACCTGCGTGACAGGTGAGGGGCTGCCAAAGCAGAGGATATCTGGGGCTCCGCAGACCGCCACCGTCGCTCGAGACGTTATCTGACCCCATACCCGCCACCACGGGATCTCCGAAGGGTGCGGAGGCCTCTAGTCTCATCAGCGAGGAGGAGGAGATCCTAAAATGACAGCAAACCGACACGTCCGAGAAGCGGCCTGACCTAGGGCAGAGGGCCCGGGCCTGGGAGTTGGATGACCTGGGTTCTCCATCCCGGCGCTACCGGCTACCTGCTGAGTGACCTTGAGCAAGTCACTTTGCTCCTCAAGTTCCTGGGGATTCGATACCTGTTCTCCCTCAGACTGGGAGCCTCAAGTGGGACAACAGTGTGGCCAAGTGGTTAGAAAACGGGCCTAGGAGTCAGAAGGACCTGGGCTCTAATCCAGACTCCACCACTTGCCTGCTGTGTGACCTTGGGCAAATCACTTCAGTTCTGTGGGCCTCAAGTATCTCATTGGTAAAATGGGGGTTAAGACTGTAAGCCCTATGTGGGACGGGGACTGCGTCCAACCTGATCACCTCGTATTTAACCCAGCGCTTAGCACAGTACCTGGCACCCAGTAAAGCACTTGACAAATACCTTAAAAAAAAAAGAAAGAAAAGACAGGGACTGTGTCCAATCGGATTAACTTGGATCGACCCCAGTGCTTAGAACAGTGCTCGACACGTAGCATACGCACTTAAACACCATAGTTATTATTATTAGGCACCTCGCTCAGACAGGTCTACTTTCATTCTTACATTTGTCGGAAAATACAGGGTATCTGGCTTCTGGAAGCTAGACTCATTTCCAAATACAATTTACCAAGACATCAGCACCACCCCTTGAATCTGTGACAAGAGGCAGGTAGTCAGCTCGCTGCCAACGCTGGGCCCGACGCTCCCGACAAATCGCGCATCCAGGGAAGCACCCGCCGTTCCCCACGGCACAAGCTCACCCGGGCGGCCGCTCACTTCAACACGGCGCCGGATGCTATCCGGGCAGACCCGCGCTGTCGGACAGACACTCCCAAATTCCCCAGCGGCCAGGTGCGCGCCAAACGTGTATTATGGGAGAACTGACTGTATCTGAACAATAATAATAATAATAAAGATGATGGTGGCATTTATTAAGTGCCAGGCACTAAGTGCTGGGGTAAATACAAGATATCGAGTCGGACACAGTCCCTGTCCCGCAAGGGGCTCACGGTCTTAATCCTCGTTTTACAGATGAGGTAACCGGGGCCCAGAGAAGTGAAGTGACTTGCCCAAGGTCACACAGCAGTCACACGGAGGAGCCAGGAGTAGAGCCCAGGTCCTCTGATTCCCAGGCCTGTGCTCTTTCCCTTAGGCCACGCCGCTTCTCAAAGGAGGGGAAGCAGGCTTACTCCGAAGAATCAGGCCGCCTTCTACTTTACCTCAAATGGGTCAATTATAATAATCATAATAATAACAGCATTTACGAAGCGCTTACTACGTGCCAAACAGTGCACTAAGCACTGGGGCCGATACAAGATCGTCAGATCGGGCGCAGTCCCCGCCCCACACCGGACTCTCAGTCTACAGGGGAGAGAGAAGCGGTATTTCACCCCCATTTTAGAGAGGAGGAAACTGAGGCACAGAAGTCACTTGACCAATGTCACACAGCTGACAAGTGCCAGAGCCGGGATCAGAACCCAGGCCCTCCGACTCGCAGGCCCGTGCTCTTTCCAAGTAGGCCACGCTGCTTCCCCAACATCAGGTCTCACTTGTTATTCATATGAAGCATCTCCCAACTCCACGAATCTCAAGAATGTGGTTTTCTTAGCACACCTCATGCCAAGATTTAGAAATTGTTTACTATCCCACTCCACCACCCTGATACATCACCAACATTGTTTTCTTAATACGTATGTTCCTTAGGTACCAAAAATCATATCGTGACCAAAGGAGAATGATCAGTCCATCTGGAAATTAATTTAGCTTTACTACACAAAATCCATTTTAAAACTGCATGGCACCCAGTTTTTACTCACAATTTATCTGCCATATCATCAAAATACCACTGCTTTTCAACAGTTTCTATTAAGCAGGACTTATATCTCTCTGTGGGGGGTGTGGGGGGCAGGGGGGGAGAGGACTGCTGACAAAGAAGCATCTGGATTTCTCCATTCCCCATACAGGATTTGCATTTTGCTTCTTTGAATGACTTGATGAGAAACCACTTCTGAGAAGGACAGAGTTACAATCGGTCTTGATTACCACCCTGAGCAGTCACAAGCACTGGTCTTTCAGGCGAAAGAAGAAAAAAAAGTTTTTAAATGCAGTTTTCAGTAGGGCCAGTTCGACCGGGAGCAATGAGAAACCCTGCCGCCATCTAACAGTTGGGAAGTCTAAAGTCGTCCCTGCCGACTGGGCCCTGAGAAAGTGAGAATTCTCTGAGCTTGGGCCAGGTCCCCACAGATGCTACTCAACCCTGTCCTGGGGGCAGGTGGTTCCTGCCCCAGTGGGGAGGGAACGAGACGAGGAGCCCCCAAAGAGAACTGGAAGGAGCAGTCCCTCCCAACAGTCTGCTTGGGGTTCCCAACCTCCTCTAGCATGGAGCTCTTTGGGCCTCTGGCAGCTTCCCGGGATCTCTTCCTTTCCCCCATTTCACCTGCACTTTTGTACATCGAGAGGCAGCGTGGCTCAGTGGAAAGAGCCCGGGTTTGGGAAAAAGAGGTCATGGGTTCGAATCCTGACTCTGCCACTCGGCAGTTGTGTGACTGCGGGCAAGTCACAACTTCCCTGGGCCTCAGTTCCCTCATCTGTAAAATGGGAATTAAGACTGTGAGCTTCACGTGGGACAACCTGATTACCCTGTATCTACCCCAGCGCTTAGAACAGTGCTCTGCACACAGTAAGCACTTAGAACAGTGCTCTGCACACAGTAAGCGCTTAACAAATACCAACATTATTATCACAGGGTAACCAGGTTGTCCCACGTGAGGCTCACAGTTAATCCCCATTTTACAGATGAGGTCACTGAAGCACAGAGAAGTGAAGTGACTTGCCCACGGTCACACAGCTGACGAGTGACAGGGCCAATAATAACAATAATAATATTATTATTATTATACCCTGGCATCTCCCCTATCCGTAATTTCTTTTCTGTCTCCCCCACTGGACTGTCGACTCCGTAAGGGCAGGAGGGATGGTGTCTATCCACTCAATCCACTGTGCTCTCCCGCCCGCTTCGTCCAGTGCTCGGCGCACAGTGAACACTCAATAAATGCCACCGACCGTCTGATCGTGACATTTGCTGAGACAGGGCCACGCCCCCCACCCTGTCCCTTTACAAACAGTACTGCTTTCAGAAATCACAGCTCCTTGCACCGCTCCCACCGTGATCCGTCTCCGCTTAGTGCAAAGAGCCCGGGCTTTGGAGGCAGAGGTCGTGGGTTCTAATCCCGGCTCCGCCGCCTGTCTGCTGTGTGACCTTGGGCAAGTCACTTAACTTCTCTGGGCCCCCGCTACCTCATCTATAAAACGGGGATTGAGACTGTGAGCCCCATGTGGGACAACCCGATTACCTTGTATCTACTCTAGCGCTGAGAACGGTGCTCGGCACATAGTAAGCGCTTCACAAATACCATCATTATTATTAATTATTATTCTCTCCCCCTACCCCGCGTCTCTTCGCAGACCCCGAACGCTTCGAGGGCAAGGGTCCGCGTCCAATTCCCACCCAGCTCTCGGGAGAGCGCTCTGCACATAGTAGGCGCTTAATGATCACCGTCACTACCAGTCCGACCATTCCAGCCCGTCTCCCCGTCCCCCGGCCCTGAAGCCGACCAGGGTGAGACGCTGATGGACCTCCAATTCCAATTTCACCAACACTGCCCCAGTTCATTGAGTCCAAACCGATACTCATATACACACACACACACACCCCCTCCATTTCCCCCCCAGACTCCAAGTAACGTCCATGAAAAGCCACGAAACGCCACGAAACGCCGAATGATCATTACCCTGAATTTTACAGGCCTTGGGCCTCGATAGCGTGCAGTTTGATTTTTTACAAGTAAAACAGGCTACGGGAAGGTTGGCTCGAAATGTCTACAAAGAAGGGGACGGGAGGAGAAGGGGAGGAGAGCCGGGGAGGAAAGGGGAACGGGAGGAAAGGAGGGGACGAGAAGAAGGGGAAAGGAAGGAGGGAAGAGGTGGGGAAGTCGGTCGGCGACCCCATCTGCCGTTCATCCATTCATTCGATCGTATTTATTGAGCGGAGCACTGGACTAAGCGCTTGGAAGGGACAATTCGGCAACGGATAGACACCGTCCCTGCCCGATCTAATGGGGGGAGGCAGAAGGACAGAAAGAAGACCACATAATCACCACAAATAGGATGGAGGGGATGGACGCCTCCTTAACCAAATAAAGAGGGCCGTCTCCCCTCCCTCGGCCTCGCCGACAAGCCGTGTCCCCGGGAGCCCGACTCCCCCTCGGCCGCCGGGGAGGAGCCGGGTTCTCGCCGCCTACCTGAGCGAGCAGGTCCGCCGCCGGGGCCGAGGCGCGGGGCGGGAGGGTCACGGCCGGCGGGTCCCCGGCCCGGGGGACGGGGCCCCGGGCTGCCCCCGCATCGCCTCCGGGGGCCGAGCTGGGGCCCCCGCGAGCCAGCCGGCCGCCCCGGGGTGGGGTGGGGGGAGAGCTCCTCCTCGCCTCTCGCTCCCTCCCCGCTCAGGACTCAGTCCCCTCTCGCTCCCGCCATCTAAAATGGCGGCCGTGGCATTCGCGGACGGAGCCGCCTCGGCCGCCCCAGCCAGCCGACCGGCCACCCATCCGGCCGCTCGGCGCTCCTCTACCTCCCCTGCGCCCGCCCCCCGCCCGCTCAGCGATCCGCTCCGCCGGCACTGCCTCTCCCCTGGCCTCGCTCCGCCCCGCCGCCATTTCGGAGAGACGGAGTGCGGGGCCTCTTCCACGGGGGGGGAGGGCCCCGAGAACCCCAACCCCCCCCCCGCAACGGCCGCGGGGCAACGCGGGGACCCGAAGGAGGCACCCACCTCTCCCTGCCGTCGGTCGGATTCGTGGCTTCGAATCCCGGCTCTGCCGCTCGGCAGCTGTGTGACGGTGGGCAAGTCACCTCAGTTCCCTCATCTGGAAAATGGGGATGAAGGCTGGGAGCCTCGCGTGGGCCAACCTGATGACCCTGCATCTCCCCCAGTCCTTAAAACCGTGTTCGGCACATAGTAAGCGCTTAACAGATACCAACATTATTATTAAGAGAAGCAGCGTGGCTCGCTGGAAAGAGCCCGGGCTGGGGAGTCAGGTCATGGGTTCGAATCCCAGCTCTGCCGCTTGCCGACTGTGGGCAAGTCACTTCACTGGGCCTCAGTTACCTCATCTGTCAAATGGGGATGGAGACTGGGAGCGTCACGTAGGACGACCTGATCACCCTTTATAATAATAATAAGGGTGGTGTTCGTTAAGCGCTTACTATGTGCAGAGCACTGTTCTAAGCGCTGGGGGGATACAAGGTCATCGGGTCGTCCCACGTGGGGCGCACAGTCTTCATCCCCGTTTTCCAGATGAGGTCACTGAGGCCCAGAGAAGTAAAGTGACTTGCCCAAAGTCACCCAGCTGGCAAGTGGCGGAGTCGGGATTAGAACCCACGACCTCTGACTCGCCAGCCCGGGCTCTTGCCACTGAGCCACGCTGCTTCTCTACCCCAGCGCTTAGAACAGTGCTCTGCACAGAGTGAGCGCTTAACAAATACCAACATTATCATACAGACACGTTACCTGCCCACCGCAGCCGGTCGATCAGAACACTCACTGTGAGCTTAGCGCCCTTCGGAGCCCTTGGGAGAACACAAGGGAGTTGATACCCAGGAGCCCCGTCCTCCAGGAGCTTACAATTCAGCGCGGGAGACATTACAGAGGGGAAGAAAGGAACAAAAAAAAAAACCAAAACAGGGCGTGTCCGTAAATCAGTGCTTGGGGAAGAGCAGTGTAAACCACGGACAAAAATCGATCCATGGTTTTCATCGAGAGCTGACCGTGTGCGGAGCACTGCACTGAGTGCTAAGAGTACAAAGCGTGGCTCAGTGGAAAGAGCCCGGGCCGGGGAGTCAGAAGTCATGGGTTCGAATCCCCACTCTGCCACTCGTCCGCTGGGTGACTGTGGGCAAGTCACTTCATTCCTCTGGGCCTCAGTGACCTCATCTGGAAAATGGGGATGAAGACTGGGAGCCCATCGAGGGACAACCTGATCACCTTGTATCCCCGCCCCAGGGCTTAGAACAGTGCTCTGCACATAATAATAACGTTGGTATTTGTTAAGCGCTTACTATGTGCAGAGCACTGTTCTAAGCGCTGGGGTAGATAGAGGGTCATCAGGTTGTCCCACGTAGGGCTCACAGTCTTCATCCCCCATTTTACAGATGAGGTCACTGAGGCCCAGAGAAGTGAAGTGACTTGCCCAAAGTCACACAGCTGACAAGTGGCAGAGCCAGGATTCGAACCCACGACCTCTGACTCCACTGAGCCACGCTGCTTCTCTAGTAAACGCTTAACAGATACCAACATTACTATTGCAATACACGTTCCCTGCCCACTACGAGCCTGCAGTCCAGAGGGACAAAAGCATTCCCGGAGGATGAGGGTACACAAGCGCTTAGGTGTCAGACACGATGGTCCAGTGGAAAGAGCATGGGCCTGGGAGGCGGAGGACCCGGCTTATGGTCCCGACATGGGCACTTGCCTGCTCTGTGTGACCTTGGGCAACTCACTTCACCGCTCTGTGCCTCGGTTTCCTCGTCTGTCAAGGAATGCTGTTTTTTAAGGACTTGCTGTGCGGCTGGCGCAAGACAATCAGGGCGGGCCCGGTCCCAAGAGAGAGGGAGAGTAGGCACTGGACCCCCGTTTCCTCAGATGAGGACACTGAGGCCGAGAGAATTCAAGTGACTCATCCGAGGTCATACAGCGGGCAAGTGGCAGAGCAGGGATTCGAATTTCGGGTTGTCGGACTCCCGGGCCCGGGTGCTTCCCATTAAGCCACACTGCCTTAATGGACGTTCACTGCCTGTTCTCCCTTCTTAGGTCACACGGCAGACGGGTGAGGGGGTCGGGATTAGAACCCAGGTCCTCCGAATCCCAGGCCCGTGCACTTCCCACTAGACCACGCCGCTTCTCTTAGACGTTCGGATGGAGAAGACGGGCGGATTCTGGAGACGTCGGGGCAATAGAACCGACAGGATTTGGTGACTGAACGTGTGGGTTAAATGAGAGAGATGAGTAAAGGATGATGCCGGGATTGCGGGTTTACGAGACTGGGAGGAGGACGATGTTGTCGCCAGTGACGGGAAAGTCAAGGGGAGGGCAGGGTTTAGGTGGGAAGATGAGGAGTTGGGTTTGGGACGTGTTGAATTCGAGGTGTCGATCAATCGATCGATGGTGATTATTGAGCATTCACTGTGTGCAGAACACTCTACTGTCTTCTTGGGAAAGTACAGTGCAATCGAGTCAGTAGACACAATCCCTGCCCTTGGGTAGTTTACAATCTAGTGGGAGTTTAGCATCTAGTGCAGTGCTCTGCACATAGGAAGTGCTCAATAATTACCATTGATTGATTGATTCATTGTGTGAGTTAATCTAATGTGGGTGAAACGTCCTAATAATAATAAAAAAGGTATTTGTTAAGCACTTACTATGTGTCAAGC